>NC_083337.1:80293832-80605066 GCF_019175385.1 Lycium barbarum | reverse complement strand
TCCTCCACTTGTCTTCTTACTTGGCTAGGGTTTATGAGTTGCCCAAATGAATGCTTTGCTTGTTCCAATAACTACTCCATGTTAATAAGGGCCTTCCATTTAGTAGAAAAGCTAGAAGAAATAAATTTTTTTGGATCAATTTTCCATTGCTCATATTCGGCCAAGCCATGGCCGAATGGTCCCTCTTTCCCTTTTTTTTTTTCTTCTCCAAGTTATATGTCTTGCTATGTAAGCCTTGTCCATATTTATAATTAGTTCCAACAAATAGAAGGGTGGACACATGTCCCCTTCTCCAAGCTTCTCCAACTTTCCTTAAATTAAAGATGAATATATCCTTATTTGTCATCACTTTCTATATATATATATACATGGTCCCTCCAAATACCAAATGAGCATATACCACACGGCCACTTGGCCCATTTTATTTTAAGAATCATAAGTTTCCATAATTCACTTTCAACCCCAAACTTTCCTTAATATTTCCAGGAGCCACCTTGTGAATTTTCCTTTTTACCCTTGACCTTTCTCAACATTTCCATACTAATAAACAACGTGTATATTAAAATAATTTTGAAACATAGTCTTGCCCTTAACTTCTCACAATTATTTTGAATTATCCGAATTGATGATTTGTTTGACCAATTACAGGGTGCCAAGTGGTTCTCTAAGATAGATCTGAGATCTGGTTATCATCAAGTGAGAATTAGGGAAGGAGATATTCCCAAAACCGCTTTCGGAACGAGGTATGGCCACTATGAGTTTCGAGTGATGTCGTTTGGGTTGACGAATGCTCCGGCAGTGTTTATGAATCTAATGAATAATGTGTTCAAGCCATTTCTGGATCTCTTCGTGATAGTATTTATTGACGATATTCTAGTGTATTCCCGCACATAATTAGAACATGCAGATCACTTGCGAATTGTCCTGGGAGTCCTTCGAGCCCGAAAATTATATGCAAAATTCTCAAAGTGCGAGTTTTGGCTAAATTCTGTGGCATTCCTGGGTCATATTATTTCAGATGATGGCATCCGAGTTGACACTCAGAAAATAGAAGCTGTGAAGATTGGCCAAGGCCTACAACGCCTACGGAAGTTCGTAGTTTTCTAGGTTTGGCAGGTTATTATAGAAGGTTTGTAGAGGGCTTTTCATCTATTTCATCCCCATTGACGAAGCTAACCCAGAAGTCGGCAAAATTTCAATGGAATGATGCATGCGAGCGTAGTTTCCAAGAGTTAAAGGACAGGTTGACCTCAGCTCTAGTACTAACAGTTCCAGAAGGGCCAGATGGCTATGTTGTGTATTGTGATGCTTCTGGTGTGGGACTAGGATATGTATTAATGCAGCATGGGAAAGTTATGGCATACGCTTCAAGACAGTTGCGGAAACATGAGAATAATTATCCAACCCATGATCTCTAATTGGCCGCGGTTATTCACGCCTTAAAGATATGGAGGCATTATTTGTATGGTGTGCACGTCGATATCTATACAGATCACAAGTGTCTCCAGCATATTTTCAAATAGAAGGAGTTGAACCTGCGGCAGAGGCGGTGGTTAGAATTGTCACGACCCGACTAGGGGCCGCGACGGGTACCCGGAGCTAGCTACCGAGCACCGCTCGCTCTACTACTCATCTTACTCATTTAATGCTCTTTTTGCAAATTTTATACATGAAAGTATAAGAAAACATATTTTGTATAGAAACGTAAATGCTTTATATTCATTTGCCTCTCGGCCATCAAAATAATATATATACACGTGATAACATCCTGTGAGACCATCTAACCCACACTGCGTATCTACGAGACTCTACTGACATACTGTATATATATAGACGGAACAAGACTCCGTCGTACCAAAAAATATACGTATGTACCAAAAGAATAACCATAAGCACCTCCGAACAATGGAGTGCTCTCTATCAGCTGACAGCTACTGAGGATCCGGGCCAAGCTCACCTCCCTGTCTACCTGTGGGCATGAACACAGCGTCCAAAGAAAACGGACGTCAGTACGAATATTGTACTGAGTATGAAAGGCATAAACAATGAAGAAGACATCAATAATATAATGAGAACATTAATATGAAACATCTGGATCTGAATGACAATCATAAGGGAAGTAATGCATGCTGTCTTACTCATACTCATCATCAAGTCATATATGCATAATATACAAGCTTCCCGTCCATGTCAGAACGGTGTGATAATCAATAACATTAGCCCGCGTCTAGGCCTCCCGCGTCCGAGGTACCATCTCATGCCGCCCACTAGTGGTGTCTGCCCATGCCAAAAGGTCATGGTGTATCCGTATAGCTGCCTGCCTTGGCGGTGACTGCCCGGCCAACTAGGCACGGTGTGAAATGCTTATGTCATGCTTATCATAAAATACTTATAGTAATATGCTTATCATCATATGCTTATCTTATCATAGTATGTGCATAAGGCTCAAGATCAGCTTTACTCTATCGGGGTGACGTAAGGTCGTGATCCCCCGATCCCATTATGGAGCAATTACTGACATTCTGCCTCACATTGAAGGAACTAGCACATAAGGTGAGTGTAGGCAATAAATAAAATCATTATCATTATAGCATCATCATACCGTATCTCTTATCTTATATAGACATTTATGAATTTAGGCTTTTAACTTTCCGGAAAATGGGAACTCATGGAGAGGGTAAAGAGTTTACACTATAGGATTCATGCCATTAGAAGGAAAGGACTAGCCTCACATACCTTGGTCGTTTAACTAAGCTATCGCTCACTTGTTCTCCTCCGACATCACGTCGTTACTTTCATGAGCGAATTCAAATTAGCATTAGTTAATTGACTACAAGAACGCATCGTTAATTCTAGGAAATATTGGGCAGCACTCCCTTTGTTTATACTAAATTTCCCATGTTCTATATCAACTCCCAACATTCACAATACTACTCACAATATCACAATCAACAATCATCATTTATGTATATTTAGCAAAATCCACCATTTTCCTCCAATTTTCCCATATTTCTCCTTATAACTCATCTTTGTGTTTTCACGCGTTTAATACTTGTTTTATGATATAAACATCACTATAACGTATTCATAATCACAACTCTTCAACTTTCATGATTCAATTCCACTATCATTCAATTACGTCACTATTCACTCAGTAATGACCCACTTTCTATGTTCTTCTATATTTCAAGTATCTAAGCCTTCCAATACCTTAAACAACATGAAATGATCAAGAAAATTACCTTGGATGATGGTTGAACAAGTCTTGAGTTGAAATACTTCACTTAGACAAAACCCTAGTTCCACCTTCTTTGGAATTCCTTGACTTAGATGAACTATGAGGAGTTTCACACTCTTGATTTCATGAATTTGGGTGTTATTGATCTAGATTTTTACTTGAATTCTTGGTTTGGAAGTGTTTGGAAGTTTCTAGAGAGAGATTGGGTCGTGTAGTGAGAAGGAGAAATAATAAAAATGAACTTGGATCATATTTTTATAAATACAAAACCAGTCCCGATGCCATTATACGGTCCGTATAATTGACCGTAAAACTGACTCAGTGATCACCCCTTTTTGTGTCAACTTGACGGTTCATTTGACGGGCCGTATAATTTTGTACGGTCCGTATAATATACCGTAAAACCCACTTTTCCTCAACTTCCTTTTGTGACACTTTAACGGTTCATTATACGGCCGTAAAACCATTATACGGTCCGTATAACCATTATACGGTCCGTATAACCTACCGTATAATTTGCCAGTTCACTGAGTCTTATTTTGTCACTTCGTTTAATCTCCGATCCTTAGGGGACCTTCTTTAACAATTGTTCAACACCTCGATACCAATCAAATGAACGTTACCACTCGTCTCCACAACATCGTATACACTATATCCTTGTTAGCCTATTAACTGTACGCTTAACGGGAAAATTTCCGGGGTGTAACAAGAATTGTTGAAAGACTATGATGTGGACATTTTGTACCACCCTGGAAAAGCTAATGTAGTAGCCGATGCGCTTAGCCGTCGATCAATGGGTAGCTTATGTGAAGTTCCTCCAGAAAAGAAGGAGATGGTTCGCGAGCTCCATCGATTAACAAGTCTTGGAAGACGCCCAATTGATTTGGGTAATACAGGCATCGACATTAATGACCCCACAGTTTCATCCTTGAATATAGAGGTGAAGGAACGACAATATGAAGATTCTCAATTAAGCCGATACCGAGACCTGTCTCTTGAAAAGGAAAAGTCTCCATTTGAAGTTTCCGTAGATGGGATCCTTAGATATCGAGGCAGGCTATGTGTACCGGATGTGGCAAAATTGTGCCAACGGATTTTAGAGGAAGCACACTATTCTCGGTATTCTATTCATCCTGGTGCAACTAATATGTATCATGACCTCAAATTGATATACTGGTGGGATGGCATGAAGAGGGACATAGTAGATTTTGTGGCACAATGTCCGAATTGCCAATAGGTAAAAGCCGAACATCAGAAGCCAGGGGGCTTGTTGCAAGCAATGGAAATTCCTACTTGGAAATGGGAAGTGATCAACATGGATTTCATCGTGGGATTACCCCGTTCCCGTGGCAGGTATGATTCAATATGGGTGATCGTGGACAGACTTACAAAAGCAGCGCATTTCCTCCCAGTCAGAACCACGTATTCGGCAGAAGACTATGCCAGGTTGTATCTAAAGGAAATAGTGCGACTTCATGGAATTCCTCTGGCCATTATTACTGACAGAGTGGCACAGTTTACAACCAAGTTTTGGAAGTCCTTTCAAGAAGGTCTAGGTACTCAAGTTAAGCTCAGCACGGCGTTTCATCCACAGACCGACGGGCAAGCCGAGCGCACTATTCAGACCTTGGAAGATATGCTACGAGCATGTGTGCTGGACTTTGGTGGTAGTTGAGATGAGCATTTGCCCCTTATTGAATTTGCCTATAACAACAGCTATCATTCCGGTATTCAAATGGCTCCGTATGAAGCTTTGTACGGAAGGAAATGTAGATCTCCAATTGGATGGTTTGAAACCGGAGAAACACAATTGATAGGCCCCGACTTGATCCAACAAGCAGTCGAAAAGGTTAAAGTGATTCGAGACTGACTGTTAACAGCCCAAAGTCGTCAAAAGTCTTATGCGGACAACCGCCGACGAGACTTGGAATTTCAGGCTAATGATTGGGTATTTTTGAAAGTCTCGCCTATGAAAGGGGTAATGAGATTTGGTAAAAAGGGGAAGTTGAGTCCAAGATACATTGGACCTTATCGAATCATCCGTAAGGTGGGTCGAGTAGCCTATGAACTAGACTTTCCCTCAGAACTCGAGTCCGTACACCCAGTTTTTCATGTTTCAATGCTCCGCAAGTGTATCGGAGACCCCACAAGAATAGTTCCAGTGGATGATGTCCAGGTGACAGAAAAATTGTCATACGAAGAAGTGCCGGTTGCTATCCTAGATAGACAGGTGCGAAGGCTTCGGAATAAAGGAGTCGCTTTAGTCAAGGTTCTATGGCGAAACAACAACAAGGAAGAATGACTTGGGAAGCGGAAGAGAAGGTGAAGGCTAAATATCCGCATCTATTCCAATCTCCAGAAGAGGTTCGTGATGACATGCCGAGATCGCAAGGTATGTATACTTACTTTTTATACTTTTGGTCGTGTGTGGCCATAGATATGTGATATTGTGATGTAGCCCTGTGAGGCGATGATATTATGGGTTGTTGTGACAGGTTGGTAGCGCCAAATTATAGGGAAAACTCTGGTGAAATGTTTGTAGAATCTCGACTGTTTAACATTCGAGGACGAATGTTCCAAAAGGGGGGAAGAATGTTACACCATGGGAAATCCCCCGTACATGTACTATGAATAGGACAACGAAGGTCATGGTGTAGACGACATTTCGATGAGTGAGGAATAGTATTTGATAACCCCAAACGAGATTTCAAAACCATCCGAGATGAGGGAAGGAAGTTGTTAAGGAAAGCGAGTCGTATGTTGTATATCGGATAAGAATAACAAGAAACGATGTGGTGAGGGCATAATAGTGTCTTAGAGACATGCAATGACGTCCCTTAGATTGGTATTGAAGTGTTAAACAAGTGTTAAGAAGGTTCCATAAAGATCGGGGATCAAACGAGTCGACGAGAACAAAAACGGAACCACTGGGCATTATACGGTCCAATCTGCGGACCGTATAAATTATACCAGCCGTAGATTTGGCCATATAATTGGCCAAAGGAGGGACCAGCCACTGGACCAAATGTACGCCCAAACATACGGTCCGTATAAATAGTATGGACCGTATGTTGGTCCGTATAAGTTGGCTCGGCCAGCTTTTAAGTTTAAGTGTAAGGGTCCATTTTATTTCATCCATTTCATTTCCTCCACTCTCCAACTCAAGAACTCTCTAGAAAAGTCTCAAAACACTTCCACCACAAAAATACCAAGGAAATCAACGATCAACAACATCAAATTCATGAATCAAAGTGTATGAAACCTAAGTAGAGTTCATCTTCCTCAAAGAAAATTAAAGGAGGTGAGATAGGGTTTTGGTGCTAGAGGAGTATTCTCATTCAAGGCTGGTTCAACTATCATCTAAGGTAAGTTTCCTGACTTTAGCATGTTGTTTAAGGTGTTAGAAGACTAAGAAGCTTGAATTATAGAAAGACACGGAAAATGGGTCTTGAATGAGTGAATAGTGTCACAATTGGAAGATAGTTGAATGGAATCATGAAAGTTAATATGTTATGATTATGAATACTTTATAAATGACGTATAGACCACGGAATAGGTGTGAACTAAGCAAAATTATGACGACGCGCTAAAACCATTAAATGTGAAAAAATTGGAGAAAAATGGTGGATTTCTCTTAATGTGTATGAGCGAGGAATGTTGATACTATATTGTGAGTGTTGTTGTAAATGTTTGGGAGTTGCAATAGAACATGGGAAAAGTAGTAGAAACAAAGGAGATGCTGCCCAATTTTCTCTAGGAATAATGATGCGTTCTTATGGTCGATTGGCTAATTATAATGCGCATTCCCTCGTGAAGGTAGCGATGTGATACTGAAAGGAGAACGAGTGAACGATAGCGAAACTAAGAGACAAAGGTATGTGAGGCTAGTCCTTTCTTTCTAATGGAAGAATAACTATATCATGAATTCCTTTCCTCTTCATGAGTGCCTATATTCCGGAAAGCTAAAAGCCTATATCCATAAGTGCTGATATAAGATAAAGAGATATGATATGATGATGCCATATTGATAATGATGTTATTTATTTCTCACACTCACCTTATGCACTACTTCTTTCAAGGTGAGGAAGAATGTTCATATATGTCCATAATGGAATCGAGGGTTCACGACCTTACGTCACCTCGATAGAGCGCAGTTGTCTAGAGCCGTTATGCATGTATGATGACAAGTATATTTTGATGAGCATATTACTATAAGCATTTTATGATGAGCATGTCATGATTGCATCACACCGAGCCTAGTTGGCCGGGCAGTCACCGCCAAGGCGGCAGCTATACGGATACACCATGACTTTTTGGCATGGGCAGACACCACTAGTGGGCGGCATGAGATGGTACCCCGGACGCGGGAGGCCTGGACGCGGGCTAATGTTATTGATTATAACACCGTTCCGATACGGACGGGCAGCTTACATATTATGCATGCATGTCATGATGATGAGTATGAGTAAGACAGCATGCATTACTTCTGTTATGATTGTCATCCGGATCCAGATGTTTCATATTGATGTCTTCATTATATTATTGTTGTCTTTCTTCATTGTTTATGCCTCTCATACTCAGTACAATATTCGTACTGACGTCCGTTTTCTTTGGACGTTGTGTTCATGCCCACAGGTAGACAGAGAGGCGAGCTTGATCCCGATTCTTAGGAGCTGTCAACTGATTAGAAGCACTCCATTGTCCGGAGGTGCTTATGATTATTCTTTTGGTATATATGCATATTTTGGGTACGACGGAGTCTTGTTCTGTCTATGTATATAGTATGTCAGTAGAGGCTCGTAGATACGCAGTGTGGGTTAGATGGTCTCACAAGATGTTATCATATGTATATATATTGTTTTGATGGTCGAGAGGCAAATGTATATAAAGTTTTTATGTTTCTATATAAAATATGGTTCCTTATAACTTCATGTACAAAGTTGATAAAAAGTGCTTTAAATGAGTAAGATGAGTAGTAGATCTAGCGGTGCTCGATGGCTAGCCCTGGGTACCCGTCGCGGCCCCTAGCTGGGTCGTGACATTTTTCCTCTAAGCTCTCCTTTCTTTCCACTCACCGCTTAAGAACTACTCTCCTCTACTCCCTCTTCCCCCACATTCTTATTTTGCAATGCACTATGACCCTTCTCCTTCAACTCCCTCATTTTGTTATAGATCTCAATCACTTGGGAGGGGGTCATGGGATTCAGGACATGTTTGACACCATTGTTGACCCTGTATTGGTTAGTTCTCCCATTATGGTTGACGGACCTATCATATTGCCATGGTCGGCCAAGTAGAAGACGACACGCTTGCATGGGAACAACATCACATAACACCTCATCGTGATACTTCCTAACCGCGAATTTGATGATAGCTTACCTAGTGTCACACCCCGACCTTACTAGGGTGTGATGGGCACCCGACCCTTACTTAGGGCCGAGCGAACCCTCAGACTCTTGCTGCACATAAAATCATGTCAAACTTTTTAAATCAAATAAGATAAAATACATAGCAATTTTTTTCAGAAATATTCTTTCTCGTAGCTTCCAAGCCGAACAAATCTGTAGTCATACACAATTCAATACACAACTCAGACCAACATATCGGCTGATGGAGCCGCTTACAGACTGACACACCATACCCACGACGCTGTCTACAAAGTCTCTAACATCATACAGAAACCATAACACGCATACCAAACCCTGACTCGGCAGTCCTCCAGGAGCAATTGGAGTTCGCCACCACTGCTGAAATATCTTTTATAGTGTCCTCATCTCGTCTGGGAGTACCTGCGCGGCATGAAACGCAGCCCCCAAAGAACCGGGGGTCAGTACGGAATATGTACTGAGTATGTAAGACATAGAATACAGAAAGCAGAACCATAATCGAAACAAACAGTACCAAGGGTGAGCATATAATCCAGATTGCCGAATTACTTACTTCTCAGACACAGTTCATACAGACCAATACCGACCATACAGACCGACACAGACCATACCGACCAATACAGACCGTACAGACCGTACAAATCATACAAGCATAACAAAATCATACAGAGCATACAGAATGCCGACATACTTACTTTCCAGACACAGATCGCACATACCGATACCAGATGTCAGAAGGAGTGTGGCACGTACAGAACGCACAGATAAGGTCATACATCAGAAGGAGTACAGAACGTACTGAACACTCAGATGATGTCATATATCGGACGGTATACAGAACGTACAAATTACTCAGATGATGTCATATATCGGACGGAATACAGAACGTACAGATTACTCAGATGATGTCATATATCGGACGGAATACAGAACGTACAGATGATGTCATATATCGGACGGAATGCAGAACATATAGAATACTCAGATGATGCCATATATCGGACGAAATACAGAACGTACAGATGATGTCATATATCGGACGGAATGCAGAACATACAGAATACTCAGATGATGCCAGAACATGCAGAATACTCAAAATCGTATGTCACATATGCGTATAACAGAACCTGGCCCCGTGATAAGGGACGCGGTAAATAGAATCATCATATATCAAATTCATGTATCATGTATGCATATATCAGAACCCGACCCTCCAGTGAGGGGTGCGGTAACAGAGCCCGGCCCTCTAGTACGGGACGCGGTGAACAGACAGATCATATGCCATCCTGGCCACCACCCCATATCATCATATCATCATACCATATAACAGAGCCCGGCCCGCCTATGAGGGATGCGGTGAACAATGCAGAGGAATGCGCACAATAACAGAACCTGGCCCGAGACGCAGTGAATCATATCGTAGCGGATACACGAGGACATAACAGAACCTGGCCCGGGACGCAGTGAAAGATACATTGAGTCATGCACGAGCAGAGTCGTGAGAAACCACATGCATAGGAATCAAGACTCGACAGACCAGTATACTTACCGATACCTGGGGGCTCGGAACAGATTTCAGGTCAATCCGACGTAGTATGAGAAAGTTACGTGCGTTCGAAGTACAGAACGCTTTATAAGCGTTTCAGAAGCCTTTTTCGGGGAATCAGAGTCAGTCATATCAGACACCTTCAGATGTCCTTACGAATCAGATCAAATAGAGATTTTGGAACCATACTTACGTATAAGAAAATTATAGACGTCTTGATACAGAAACCTCTTCGAACATTTCAGAGCAATCCGAGATCGTATACCGAAGTTAGGGACATTAAATCTTACAAAAGTTCTCAAACCAGAATAAACATATCAGAATGCTCTTATCAGGATACTGATTTCGGAATTCTCATATGAGGATACTTATATCGGAATACTTATATCAGCATACTTACATCAAAATACTTATATCAAAATACTCATATCGACACACTTATGTCAGAAGACTGATATCAAAATGCTTATATCAAGACACTTATATCAAAATACTTATATCAGAATACTTATATCATCATACGTATATCAGAATACTTGTACCAAAATACTTATATCAAAATACTTATATCAAATACTTATATCAAGGGATGAACTAGGATCACAATCTCAGGTCAAGAAGTGAATTAGAATCATAATCAGACTCAGCATCACAGAACAGAGTTACCCTAAGGCAGCATATCACATTATACCTTACTTGGCTCTAGGACATGCCAAAGAAAGAAAGGGTAAGCCTTACATACCTGTGCCGCGACCAACTAGTTATGCTTGTGCATCCAACTTGTTTGCCTACATGCAAGAGAGTTCATCCATTCATTAGTTCCTTCGTCAAGTACTTGCCTCACCCTTTCAATATATTCATTTATATTCTGCCGAAATTTCGGCAGCATCTCCCCTGTAAATGTACCAACCCGAGAATATGGCTCGGCCCAAATCAACACCAACAGTAATCCGGGAATACAACCCGGCCAATCTATCAACAATACCAACAATTATCCTAGCAACACTTCAATATCAAATTCAATTCACACAGTATTTCAAACAACTCAAACAAGGCTCCAACTCTCCCGAAATTGCCTCCAAATCCGAGAACTACACCAAACACATTCTTCTCTTCCAAATTCATAACTTATACCATTACCCCACACATTAACAATATAATTCTCCTAAATACAAAAATTACATAAAATTCACATAAATTCCCAAATCATCCCACAACCAACATAACATTATTTTGAGTCACTAAACTTGCACTTCTCATCATAGAATTCGTAACGACTGCAACTAAAACGCTAACGACAATTTGTTTATTTTTCAACACACCAAGAGGGGTCATTCGGCCCACACCCAACACACACCTAAGGAAAATTTTCATTCTTTTCTTCACACTACAACATTCAAAACATGCTAATTAACATTAATTCATGACTTTCATCACAACATACACACGGCCTAACACCACCACACGGCCTTACTTACAACACACATTATTTTCATGATTTCCATGCATTTCTACACACCACAACATCCACAAGCATCCATAATACATAAAAGAAGATTGAATTCTTACCTTTTCTTCCAAACTCCTTCACTTGGCTAAGGTGTCAAATTGATGAAACAAGCCCTCCATCTTCCAAAACAACTCCACCATGTTGTAGAGGACCCTTGAATAGGTAGGAATACAACAAGAAAATAATTTTTGGGACAAACTTTCAAGAGACAAAAAATTGGAGACCATGGCCGAAATTGACCCTTTGTTTCTCTCCTTGTTCTTTCCTTTCTCTCAAGTTTTCATGAACTTTCTCAAGGCATATGATGAATTTTCTTCCATGTGCCATATTTATTAAGAGATCATGTGCATGGCACATGCCTATCTTATTTTATTTTTCTTTCTTCTTTTCTAGAAATTTCTTCAATTTATAGCAAGGATGACTTATTTGTCATCCTTCTTCTTTATTTTTCTAGAGATTTCCTTCCTTTTTTTTTGAATTTTTATCAAAGATGACTAATTATTTTGTCATCATCTTTTCCTTCTTTTTTTTTGTCACATGACCAATGTGGCCCTTTTAGAACTTTCATGAACCTTTTTGTGAAATTCCCGTTTTGCCCCTCGACTTTCCTCAATATTACCATTTTGCCCCTAGCCTTCCGCATTATTTCCACGGCCCATTTTATGAATTTCTCTTTTTGCCCTTAGCCTCTCACAATATTTCCATACTAATAATAGTCATAAATAATATTTATAACAACTCGTACATTAACATAAATTTTGAAATTGGTTTCGCCCTTAACTTCCCACGACGACTCTGAATTATTCAAACGTACAAAATACGGGCTATAACACCTAGTCACCTTCAATTCACCACATTCATTGAGCCATTGAAGTTTGTAAGGGTTTTCATGGCAGGTGGTGGGAAGTTTCAAGAAATCAACAAGGGTGGTACTAGCAACATTAGCACAACTCCCACTATCAATGATCATAATGCTAGTGTTTTGGTTAATGATGCACTTGGAATGGAAGAGATTTTCCCGTTGACTTGGGTCATCCATTGCTTTGCTTATCATGGTTCTTCGCACCACCTAGAGAGGTATAATAGGCTCATCATCACCTTCAACACCATTCCCTTCACTATCATGTTGTTCATTCTCATGATCGCCCTCATCATCTCCTTCCTCACATTCTTCCTCATCCTCACTATAAGTGTCTCTCAAAATAAATGCTCTACGAATAGGGCATTCACTTGCTCTATGACCGAAGCCATGACATTTAAAGCATTGAATAGGAGTTTTCGTACCTCCTTCTTTTGGAGCAAACTTCGAAGGTTGTTTGTCAACTTGGTTCTCAACTTGAGAATTCTTCACAAATGGTTTCTTGACTTCTTGCATGGGGCCCTTATTCTTTTGCCAATTGGAGGAAGAGGCTCCTCGTTCTTTGTTATTGTTCGATGAACTCATATAGCCCCTTGACTTATTGATTTTGTCTTCCTTGAGACCCTCATCTATTACAATAGCTGCTTGAAGGGTCTCTTCAATGCTCCCATAGTTCTGGAGTCTCATTTGTGAGACAATGTCACCATTTAACCCGGCTCGGAACCGAGTCATAGCATTTAACCCATCCTCGTCAAAGTCGATTCTCATCTTGACAATTCGGAACTCATCATAGTATTCTTCCACACTCTTTTTGTTTTGCCTTAAGGTATACACCTTCTTGAGTTGTTCTTGTTTGTAGAGTTCGGTGACATACTTATGCCGCATGGCCTCCTTCAATTCATCCCAAGTAGGTGTGGGCGGGAGTCCAATAATTCTTCTTGCTTTCACTTGAGTTTCCCACCATGTAGAGGCATACCCTTCGAATTGAGCAATGGCGTAAGATGACTTTTTCACCTCGGATATGTCATTCGTCAAGAAGATTCTATCACAATGCATCACCCAATCAAGGAATGTATCGGGATCACTACTTCCTTTGAAGGTTGGGAGAGTAACTTTGATGGAACTGAGACTCGTGTCTCGCCCTCCTCCATAACCGTGATTCCCATTGAAATCTCCATCGTCATCATAACCTTGATGGTCACGACCTTGGTACCCTTCACGAGCTTGGTACCCTCTTTGCCTACCCATTAGAGGGTTAGGACCATGACTTCCACCCCTCCCTCGATAACCTCCTTGTGCTTGCCCTCGTTGCCTCCAACCTTGGTCACCATATTGTTCGTGCTCGAGTATAGATTTTTCTATCTCATCGTCATATGGTTGTTGGATGTTTGGATGGTGTTAGGGTGGCATAAGTGCATTTAGGTATGGATCATTTGGGGGTGGATCATTTGGATGTGGGTCATTTGGAGTTTGATCTTGTGGGGGTGGATTGTTCCGTTGGCCTATGGGAATGTTGTTTGGTGGGGTGAGGGTTGTGTTTTGAGGGGTGTTTTGGGGGGTGTTTTGGGGAGTGGGTTATATAGATAATGGAAGGTGCCGGGTGACAATGTAAGTGAAGTGCTTCGAGTAGCTCCTCTTGTGCATCCTTGGTATTGCACTCGGGGCGAATACGAGACCTCCCTGCTACCTTCTTCAATTGCTTCCACCCTACTTCCCAAGTTTTCCATTCGACCATCCATGTTCTCCATTCGACCACCCATACTACCAACCTTATCGTTCAAGGCTTGCAAGGCCCTCATTACATCAACTAGTGTGAGTTCCCCGGTGGGAATTTGTGTTTCATCCTCCGTAGCCATGGTACCTATTAAGACACTCGATAAAACAAGCAAACACGTTAGATTAGTAAAAATCAACTCACAATCGCTCAAGTATGCGCACCTTTAATTGCCTCACAAATTGCTTCCGCCAAAGATTGTGTGCTTGTTAATGTCGACTAGTCACAAGGGTTCAAATTCTACTCTTGGTCAGAATAGATTCTTTTTAGACTAAGAAAGACGGACGACTCAATTCAATCTAACGGACTTGAACCAAGAAATTAACAACGAAGCAAAACGAAGAAAAGCCCGAAAGAAATGCGGACACAAGAACTAGCAAACACAAGTAGGAACAACTACTAAATGACTACTAGTTGAGAGACACAAGAAAATGAAATGCTAAAATCGGGAAATAAATCGAATTTCGGGCCCGGGTAGGTGATAACTTGAAAACGTGGTCTTGAAGTCCCAAATGATCCAAGGTATCAATTTGAAATATTGAAAATTTTAAAATTTATATACTTTTTTTTTCCGGTTTCCTACCAAGGACTAGGGACACAAGACCAACAACTAAGGATCAAGAATTATTTTTTGAGAAATGGAAGTGGGTTGAAATTAAATTTGGAATTGAAAAGGTACTTGGGGTATACGGTTTGAGCTTGACAAAATACGGTCCGTATTGTGGTTTACTGTCCGTATATCGTGTCCGTATTTAGTGATGCCCAAAACAGAATGCTCCTTTCCTTTTACAACCCACAAGATACGAGCCATATTTTGTTTTACGGTCCGTATTTAACGATGTCTTTGCTAGGCATAATGCTCCAATCCTTGGTCCTTTTATACGGTTACGGAATACGGTCCGTATTGTGATTTATGGTCCGTATTGTGGTTTACGGTCCAAATTTAACGATGTTGCCAAATTCCAGTGAGCTACTATTTCAAGATCCACGTTTACGACCCCAAATTACGGTCCGTAATGTGATTTACGGTCCATAATTTGCAATGTTCCCAGCTTCAGCGATTTTCGTGTTGAACTCGAACTTCTCAAATTTTGGACCAAATTTCTTGGATCTGATGACGTTCCTGGGCCCACTCAACCTAGTATTTTACCCTTTTGGGTTAGAAAAACACTTTTCCCAAATCTTGACTTGAAAATTTTGGATTAAATGCCCTTTTGGAGAGTCTTCTTCCCTATGAAGATTTGAAGATCTTCAAGAACACCAACAATTTCAAATTTACAACTACCTTCAAATCAACTTGTTTTTACTTCAAATTTCAGATTTAGACTCCCCAAGACTTGTAGAACAAAGCCCAATAAGTTTCAAGTCCCAATTTCACCCAAATCAACAAGACCCACTTCAAGTTCTTCAACTCAACAATGGTGAAAATCTCAAAACAACTTGGAATGACTCGAAACTTCGGATTTGAAACCCTAAAACTCTAAGGAACTCAAATCTAACACTAGATTCAACAAAATCAACAAGAAAATTCGAGATTTTTTTTTTTGAATTTCGATTTTTTTTTTACTTTTTTTGTTGAATAAAAACCCAAGACTAGATTTGTTGGAACAAACCTAAGCTAAGCTCTGATATTATCTTCTTTTGGGAACAAAGCTTGAATTTGCAAATCTTCAAGTAATAGCCACATTGCAAGTATGACCATCTTCAACCCTCTTCTCCAAACCATCCTCCCATGCTATAATGAACACTTGAAATCCCCGGGAAGGTGCTAGAGTGTATTCAAGTATGTCCCTCCTCATGAACAATGCTTGCATAGCTTGAAGTTCCCTCGCTTGGCTCCTTGTAAAAGGTCTTGATGCCACTCGAATTATATCAATCTTAGTTTCATGTTTATGAGTTTGTTTGGTAGTTAGGATTTGAGGAGAAGAAAATTGGAGGAAAAGTTCAAAGATGCATTTGATGATATTTTGAGTTCTGAATTAACTTGAGATATAATTATTAGTATGTTTTGAGCATATTCTTGTTATGAGGGATAATAATGATGTTAAGGAATTGTCGTATACAAGTGTATACGAGGTTGTATGAAGTTGTTGTTATGGATTGATTATGAAAAGAAGTTTTGGGATTGAATTGAGTATAGTTTGAATGTAATCTTTTGATTATGGAATTGTTGATGTTTTATTGTGTTTTGGGAGTTATTTTGAAAATTGGAGGGAGTAGAAGATATAGGGGAGATGCTGCCCGAATTTCGGCATATTCTAAAGGGGTTTAATTTGAAGGCTTAAGATAAGCATATGACGATAAGCCTAACAATAGTATGAATTCTCTTGAGTGTAGATTTATGAGCTTGGGAGGACAACATTAAGTAGTTAAAGTTAAGGCGACCGAAAAGGTATGTTAAGGCTTGTTCCTTTCTTTCTAAAGGCATGATTCTTTTCTTAGAAACCCATACATGTTTTCCATAATATCCTTATTCCAAAAAAGCTAGAAGTTCATGATTCTCAAAGTTCTTATATTGCTAAAGATAGATGTTTTCTATGATGATGATGATGATCCCATTTCTAGAGATTCCAAAGCTTATGGTTTTGATGCTATTAGGAGATTATTGAGTTTATTTCATGAATTTCTTGATTTTATTCATTGTTGTTGATCTCACCTTATGATAATTGTTCCTTCAAGGTGAGATATAGCGATGATGATTGTTCCATAACATAAATTGGAGGTTACCGACCTTACGTCACTCCGATCCGATAAAGTGGTAACTTTATTTGGGCTCTCATGCATGCTACCTATATTATATATGTATATATGGGTTATGGGGAAAGGTGAGGCGTCGTTATATATGCATAACCACCTGATCAGTTGGTATACTATGATATCGTCCCGGACGCGGGATGCCCGGACACAGGATCCTGACTCTGTCTCACCTTAAAGAAACAATTATTATAAGATGAGACTAGTAATGAATAACAGCGTTAAGAGAGCATGGATTAAAACCATAAGTCTCATAAGGCGTCGCTTCATATACATATGCACATAGAACAAATTTTCAAGACTCGATGGGTACGTACATAAATCGACACCTGAAGGCTCAGAAACAAGTTTCGGGTCAATCCGACTTAGTATAAGAAAGTTATGAGCGTTTGAAGTACGAAACCTTCTACGAATGTTTCAGAAGTCACTTTTGGAAAATCAAAGCAATAATCACATCAAGTACCTTTCGAACATGAAATCATTCTTATCATAGTCATCATAGAAATATTCTCATGCTCGACATCATCAATGTCATTGTAAAACATATCCATCGTTTTTGTCATAAAAGCTTAGAATACCATAAACCTTTGTTTTGGAAAGATACAGACATTTTAGAAAACATTGACGGGTTATCGGGGACACAATCATTGCCTTGGGACCATAGACTTCTAACTTTTGAAGACAAGGAAGATATGGAAACATTTATAAATTTCGTAACGTAGGAATCATGCCTTTGAAAG
Source organism: Lycium barbarum (assembly GCF_019175385.1). Lineage (NCBI taxonomy): Eukaryota > Viridiplantae > Streptophyta > Magnoliopsida > Solanales > Solanaceae > Lycium > Lycium barbarum. Next base: position 80,587,258 of record NC_083337.1, on the reverse strand, counting down.
AAAGGGACGAGCCTTAACATACCTGTTCCACGTCCTAATATCTACGCTAAATTGTCCAAGCTCGTTATTGCTAGTCTACATTCAAGAAGATTGACACAATCATTAGATTCATCAACATATACTTGTCTTAATGCTTTAAATGAATTCATTTATAATCTGCCGAAATTTCGGCAGCATCTCCCCTGTAAATACACCATCCCCGAGAATCTAACTCGGCCCAAATCATCAATCAACAATCCGAGAATTCAACTCGGCCAAACTATCAACAACAATACCATCAATCATACCACCAACATCAACAATCAATTCAAGACGCATTCCAACATTAACAACCTTTGTCATACAATTCAACGACATTTCATTTATATTCAATTCAATTCACATAACATTCAAAGCGACTCACTTAACATACTACTTCACCCGACACCTTCCAAATTCAACAAGAACAATAACAACCTATTTCCTTCTTTCAAATTCAATCACAACAACCCAACTTACAATCTTCCAAACAAATGTCTCACTTCCAAATTCATGAATTCCACCAACATTTTACATTAACAACTTCATTCATGCAAATATAAGAATTCATGCTAGTGTCACATTAACTTCCACAACGACACCACAATGATTACAACTTCATTTCAAGCCATTAAATCCTCACTTTACATCATGGAATCCACAACACAACAATCAAACTACTAAAGAAAATCAATTCATTTGTTCTACACAATGCAACTATATTCGGCCAACACCCCAACATACCAAATTCATGATTTTCATCCATTTCTACATGCCACAACACTCACAAATCATCCATAAAACAAGGGAAGGGAGATTGAACACATACCTTCTTCACTTAACTCCTTCATTCGGCTAAGCTTATGAATTGCCCAAATGAATGCTTTGCTTGTTCCAACAACTACTCCATGTTAATAAGGGCCTTCCATTTAGTAGAAAAGCTAGAAGAAATGATTTTTCTTGATCAATTTCCGTGGCCTCAATTGTTTTTGAGCCATGGCCGAACCTACTATATTTCTCTTTTTTTTTTCTTTCCAAGTTACATGTCTTGCTATGTAAGCCTTGTCCATATTTATAATTACTCCCAACAAATAGAAGAGTGGACACATGTCCCTTCTCTATTTTTCTTGAAGTTTCTTAAAAATAATCAAATATGCCAACTTGTCTTGCTAGGTAAGCTTAGTCCATATATTTATAATTAGCCCCCCATTTTATAATATATGGCATGTGCCACACGGCCAACATGGCTCCTCCAAGAACCTTCTCGAATATTTTGTGAAATTCCCATTTTGCCCTTAGCCTTCCGCAATATTACCATGGGCCATTTTGTGAATTTCCTTTTTTGCCCTTAGCCTCTCTGAATATTTCCATACTAATAATGTTCATAAATAATATTCATAACCAACTTGTACATTAAAATTTTTTTTGGAAGATGGTCATTCCCTTAACTTACCACGACTACCTTGAAATATCCGAACGTACAAAATACGGGATATAACAAGTAACACCGGTGGCCGCCTGCTGGGCATCAAGGTGAAGTAGAATCCCGACCATAGTGTCATGCACGGCTTGGTCGGAAGTAATCTTAGGGTGTGTCCGTGCTGGGGCCATGCCATCTTCTGCGGACTTGTTGTCACGACCCGACTAGGGGGGGCCGCGACGAGCACCTGGTGCTACCCCACCCGGGCACCCCTTAACACACATTCACATAATATCTAGGCGATTTATAAATCAAGTCATGCATTCTAGTCATCAATCATGCTAGTCCCGTTGGGCGACAATCATCTTGGATAACATTATAGGCATCTATGCCACATCAAATGTACAAGGCCGACGAGGCCAACAAAATGATATACAAAACATAGGCCGACAAGGCCAACCATATCTACCCACATACACATGTCTACGAGCCTCTAAGAAGAGTATACATATCACATGAGTGGGACAGGACCCCGCTATGCCCATAATTATATAAACAAAAGAATGAGTACCTAAAAGCTATGGCTCCGAATGAAATGGAGCTCTGCTATGAAATCTCTGAGAAAGCAGCTACGGATCAAGTCTATCGCCCTGTGCACCTGCGGGCATGACGCAGCGTCCACAAACAAAAGGACGTCAGTACGAAGATTGTACTGAGTATGTAAAGCATGATCAACATCGATATAGAAGCATAATGAATAACATGTGAAGTTGCATAGGGGAGGAGACAATAATATCATCATCATGGCACTTGCTTACTTTCCATAGAGACATTCCGTTTCTACTGCGTATCCGCATACATATACCCATATTCGTACTTGGTTACCCTCATGATCATGTACATCTCATAGTCATAACATATTCGTACTCCTAATGATGTCATATACATAGCATATACATATATATATATATATATATATACAGGCATACATAGCGTACCCGACCATAGAGGTTCGGTGTTTCGTACATACTTGGCCAACCAAGGCTCAAGGTTATATCTACCTGGCCCTACCAAGGCTTCAGGGTTATCCGTACCATCTGCAGATGTGTGCGCGCGTTACGTAATCGTATACATACATATACATATATTCTACCCGGCGTTATAAGCTCGGGGTTTCATTATAGCCCTTCATAGGCACACATAAGTATAATAGCCCATAGGCAGCTTTAGCATCATTACTATTATCATTACATTTCTATCATCATTATTATCGTTACGTCTATCTTATAGGCTTACTCGTCACATGAGGAACGTAGTACAATCGTAGTACATATCAAGGATTATGAGTTTACGAGCTCGGAAGATCAATCATTTGAAGACAACATACTCGTATAGGGGATTTAGAAATTTGGCCAAAGAACCATGCCTTATGAAAGAAGGGTTAGCCTTACATACCTTTTCGTCGAGCTATTCTACACTTGCACGTACTCCTTCGGTGCTCACGTTTCTACCTTCATTAAGGTCATACTATCATTAGAATCGATAACTAACACACATGGCCAAAGCTAGAGAAAATCGGACAGCATCTCCTTTATTTATACAACATTTGTCCATATCGTAATTCAACTCCCAAACGTCAACAATACATTCATAATATCATATCAATGGCCATTAATCATCCACATTATCCACATTATCAAGGTTTCTCAATTTACTTTCATTTGTCCATGTTCATGGTCACAACACCCAACTTCGTCCATTCATATACAATGTCTATTTCATGGTCTTAACGTCATTCATAACACATTCATGTCACAACACAACAACAATCATGATTCAATTCAAACTATTTCTCAAAAACGTCACTATTCATCATTCATAACCCATTTTGCTATACTCTTCTAATGACCAAGCATTTTAACTCTCAAATACCTTAAAAAACATATGAATATCATGAATCTTACCTTAGATGTTGTAGGAACAAGCTTTAGTTGATAATACTCCACTTTGAGCAAAACCCTAGTTTTCCTCCATTTGGATTTCTTGACTTGAATGGTCTTTAATGGGTTTCCTTACCCTTGATTCACTTGATTTATGTTGTTAATGGCTTATAATCCTTGAAAACTTGTGTAATAAATGTAGAGAGATGTTTTAGAGAGAAGGGATGAAATGTGGAAATGATTTTATGAACTTGGTCCCTATTAAATAACCCATTCACTGATCTGTCGGGTCCATTATACGGTCCGTTATACGGTCCGTATAATTGACCGTAAAATGTGCCTTTCCTTCACCCTTCACTGTGACCATTTGACGGTTCATTATACGGGCCGTAAAAATTTATACGGTCCGTATAATTGACCGTAAAATTGCACGAGTGAGTAACCTTCGCTGTGATGGTTTTACGGTCCATTATACGGTCCGTAAAACATTATACGGTCTGTATAATGTGCCGTAAAACTCACCAGTCCACTGAACTTGTTCTCGTCACTTCGTTGATCTCCAATCCTTATGGAACCTTCTTAACACTTGTTTAACACTTCATTAGCAATCTAAGGGACGTTATAACTCTTTCCCAAAATGCCCTTAAGTCATCATTAACCCGATACTCGTATTTCACTAGTCCATTCACTTGCGTACCAACGGAAGATTTTTCGAGGTGTAACACTTGTCTCTACCCAGCTGATACTCGGGCTCGAGAGATGGAGTCCTCTCTCATCACTGGCCCACTGCAGAAGCTCTGCCCCTGGCTGGGGCAGCCCCGCAGCCTTTTGCTCTGCCGCGTCTTTTGACTGTAGCGTGCCCTCGGGTGCCAGTCGTAGCTGCTGGCTCTAGCACCTGACCTCGGGCCATCGTAGCTCGGGTCCTCACCATCTATGAGAGAATAGATAAGAGTCAGATACCAATTTGATCTTTTTAGATTTGAATAAAGTAGCACGACAGGAAGAAAGAAGGTGAGATTTACTAAATGTCCTATAGCCTCCCGCATATAAGTACGGAGCTCATCGTACCGATCCACGAGACTCTACTAGACACACTCTTGTATTAAAGACCGGGTAATCTAGGGCTCTGATACCAACTTGTCACGACCCATTTTCACTAAGTCGTGCGGGCACCTACCTTTCCCACCTCGATAGACAAACCCTTAACTTAACATTCAAAATAATAGAATTTAGCGGAATAAAGTAAAATAACGTAAGTCTCACAATATAATATAATATAATATAATATAATATAATATCAACGAATGATTCAAGAACGGAAATGAAAACAACAATAAAATGCAAGAAATTGAAGAGATAGATAATTTTACACAACTTAAGACCTAGTTTAGCAACCAAAGTTATAGAAAACTAAGGCCTCTAAATTAAGAACAAAAGAAACACTAAATTCCTAGGATGACCAAGAGGGATTTGGAATTCCTAATAACCAATCCTCCCAACAATTACTCAATCAAAGGCTTCACAAGCTCTCAACTCTCAAGAGTTTTACAATAGCAAATATCAATATTCAAAATAGTCTAAGTCTTCCAAATGAAAGAAATTACTATTTATACTAAAGCTCAAAAGAAGACAACTACATTATTATACTTTTACCCTTAATGAAGTAAGGGCCTTGTTTGGGTGTCTTCTTTTGGGAAATGAACTTGAAATCGCCAATCTTCAAGTAATAGCCACATTGCAAGCATGACCATGTTCCACCCTCTTCTCCAAACTGTTATATCTCGTGGTTTGTGCATTCGAAAAATTTGAGATGATTTTGACTTGAAAGAAATAAGGCTATATTTTATTTTATCTAACATATGCGTGATATTCATGAAAAATATTGATGTGGAAATACGGAAGAAGGCCAAGGGCAAAATTGGAATTTTAGAAATTAGTTTCGGGAATTATAAATAAGATCCATGAATTATTGGGCTAAAAAATATAAGAAAAATTAAGGCCCAAATTTGCATGGGGTGGCCGGCCATATGGCCTTGGCCCAAACCCATGTAGTTAATCAGGTGATAAATTAATAAAAGGGGCAATTATTCATTAAAATGTCCTAGAACTTTCAAGACAAGTGAGAAGGAGAAAAACAAAGAAAACAAGAGGAGCAAAGGAGAAGGCCATTCGGCCATAGCTCTAAATTTTTGTCCCTTAAAATCTTGTTCCCAAAAATTATTTTCTTGTTGTATTCCCACTAATTCAAGGGTCCTCTACAACTTGGTGTAGTTGTTTTGGAGGATAGAGTACTTGTTTCATCAATCTCACACCTTGGTCAAGTGAAGAAGTTGAAGAGAAAAGGTAAGAATTAATCCCTTTTAATTATGTTATGAAGGCTTGTTTATGTTGTAGTATGTAGAAATGGGTAGAATTTATAGAAATATGGAAGTTTGCAAAATGGGTGTGCATGTGGCCGTGTGTGTGCATTGTTGTGTAGTTAAGATGAGTTGAATTTTATGTATTATTCTAGTTGTGGTTATGGTGGAATTCATATTGAAAATGAAAGTTGAATAAATTTGATTGAGGTTGGAAATATGGAATGTAGCCGTGTGGTGTAGGGAGGTAGAATGGAAATGGATTAATTTTGTTTAGTATGTTAGTTGTGTTGTTGTGATCCTTATAATGTAAATGAAGGCTAAATGGTTTAATTTAGCATTGAAGTTGATTGTAGAAGATTATGTTATTTTAGTATGATTTTATGATATTATGGAAATGAAGTTGTTAAAGTGTGGATTATTGTTGTTGGTTATGAATTTGTAAGTAGAAAATGTGTTGTGATGGTTTTGTTGCATATGCATGAATTTTGGGTGGAATATGAAATTGATGGAATTGTTGAATATTGGATATATGGCTTGGAGTATCCTTGGCCTATGTTTGAATGATCTTAAACTTGTATATGGACATGCAAATATTAATATAGATTTGAAAGTGCAAGTTGGATTGGAAGTTGTTGCATTATTTGGAAAAGAAGGCTATTTATGTTAGAATGCGTTTCTAGTCGATTGTTGATGTTGTTGTTGGTATGGTTGCTGCTAATTTGGCCGAGTTTAAATCTCGGGGATGTTGTATGTATAGGGGAGATGCTGCCCAAATTTCTGTAGACAAAAATTGGTTAAGATTGAATTCTTAAAGCCTTATGATTAATATTTGGTAAATATGACCAATTGTAGATTTCGGACGAAACGAGATTTGAGTTTGGGCGACCGTAAGGCGCAAGTAAGGTATGTAAAGCTATCACTTTCCTTCTTTTGGCATGTCCTAGACATACTAGGTTGAGATTTGAGCCTCGGGGGCAATTCTGTTCATGGAAATCCGAGTCTGATTTTAGGTACTATTCATTCAATGTAATTGAATTATAATTCTTATGTTTTGTTGGAGAACTATTCGAACATCCATAATTTGCACTAATGAGATAGAATCGTTTTGAAACTTACATGGATGACTCCATAGAGTCTAATGTTCGTAATTTATGTCCGCCACCTCGACTTGACCCGAGGTGGGCCCACTAGCCCCGAGATTTCCTTCGTTTGTCTTACTTAATCTACTTTCGTATGATATAAAAAGGGAACTTTTGCCTATGAATTTAAGGCTCCGTTTGATTTTCTCCATAAGCTATTTGAAAACTCCTTAATGTGCATGATACTAAATTTTCAGAAAATGGCTTATGAGGTATTTTCCTAAAGTTTTGTAAATTTAAAGGCTCATATCTTTTGTATACTAATTTCGACGGACTCGATACTTACTTTGAGCTTTCTGATCTCAATATATATATATATATGTATGTATATGTATATGTATTTATTTGTCGAGTCTTGGAATTTAATTATGTATATGCATATGGTTTCCGCACTACTCTGCTCGTGCCTATTATTATGATATCGTTCGCCGGTTCCCGGGCCGGTTTTGTGATCGTGCGTACTATGACATATTCGGCAGTATGATGTGTTACGGTTCCCGAGACCTCGCCATAGGGCCGGGTTCCGTTTATGGAGTAATGCTGTGATATGGCTTATGATATGTTTTGATGATATGATATGTTGTGTTCGGGGTGTACGGAGATTTGAAACCTTCTGGAGTATGCTGTGTTGTGGCACCAGCGTCGAAGTGGTGACCACGTTCCTGAGCCTTATGCATGATTTTCTATTTGCATTATGTACATGTGTCTTTAGTACAGACTTCGATATTTTGATCCGGTATTCTCTCTCTGTACCCTTCACTTCAGTTATAGTTTGGTTTTCTGTATCTTATGCTTTACGTACTCAGTACATCTTTCGTACTGACCCCCTTTCTTCGGGGGCTGCGTTTCATGCCCGCAGGTACAGAGGTTCGTGATCTGTCAGTGTAGGCCACACATTCTGCTGTTATAGAGTGCTCCTCTTGATCCGGAGCCCATATATTGGTACATATCTTTTGCGATGTATACGCTTCTGTAAATTTGATTATTTGGGGTACGGCGGGGCCCTGTCCCGTCATATGATTCTGTTTTGGTTTGTAGAGGCCTGTAGTCATATATGTGGGTAATGGGTCATGTGTGTGTTCGTCTGTCTATGATTTACGTCTTAATGCGGTCCCGTTTGCTATTACGGCCAAATGGCCTAATTGTTTGTACACATGCATGTATCTGGCGATGTATATTCCGCCAATCTATAGATTTGGATGCGGCCTAAATGGCCTGTATGTTTGTATATGTGTATATATTCGGCGATGTGTATTCCGCCGTCCCTTCTGACTTTGATGTGATATTGTTGCACGTGCGACCGCTTAAGATAATATTCGCTTCTAATCTGTTTAAAATGATTAATATGAAATCTGAGATAAATTAGAAAATGACGAGTTATCATGTGAGTTTGTTTGGGGTGTCCAAATAGGGCACCAGTCGCGGCCCACGGAGCTGGGTCGTGACAAAAGTGGTATCAGAGCGGTTTGTCCTCGGAATGTCTACAGGCCGTGTCTCGTAGAGTCTTGTTTATCGGTGTGTTGTGCACCACATCTATAAACAGGAGGCTACAGGACATTTAGGGTGTTACCTTTCTTTGGATCTTAGATCGTGCGGTAGAGCCAGCCGTAGGAAATGAATTCCTTTTTACTAACCCTTGATTTCAGCCGAAGAACGGTATCGACAGAAGACAGTGACTGATGATATTGGAAGCTACACAGTACACAGGTAAGCAATGGTATGAAATATGTATGTGGGGAAGTCATTTGAAGTATGATTGAAATATAAAGTTGAAAATCGAAAAGGAAAGTAAATAGGAAAGTGCCACCGGTGCCGTTTGAGTTATGTATGTGAGGTAAGTCTCGATATATTCATACTTTTACTTGAAATTATTAGCCTTGTATGGCTATGATACATACGTATATATGTTGGCCCTGTGAGGCATTGTTGGTATTTCTGCGTGCAGGCGTTGGGATCGTAAGAAGTACAGAGGAACCTCTGCCCAAATTTTTCCAAAATTATAACAAGGAAAATGAGATATAAGTTCTTAACATGTCTTGAAAGTCGATACCGATAGAGTAAATCTATTATGTTGGATTAAAGTTTAAGAGATACCCTCCATGTCATTCGTAAGAAGCACCGTCCTTATGTGGGAAATTTTTATTTCGAGAAAACATATATGAGCAGCAAATTTGCAATTTATTTAAACGAACCAAAATACGTTCCAACCACACTTTGCCTTGGAAAAGCCTATGTTGAGGGGCAAAAATGTCCAGCAATTAAGTTTCACCTTATTGGAAAAATACAAAGCGTATGACAAGTAGTTGGGAATTAAATGGTTTGCTCACAACTCATATATATATGGAGGTAATTATGTGAATTAAGTACTAAGGAGTTCTGCGATGTTTGTCGGACTCCAGTTTCCTTTTGCTGGTAGTTGGAGAAGGCCTTACAGTAACATTTTATCGGTTCTCATCGACTAATTGGAGATGGAATTTGTGGAATAAAAATTTAAACTTGTGGGTTGTTTAGAATTAGTTATATAGACGAAGGTAAATGTTGAGGATTTAAAAAGGGGCTACACAGTAATTATATAGTCAGAAAAGTAAAAGACTCCTCTCTAGATCGGGGTGGGACCCGCTACGAGAACGTTTTGGAAGTTGTTAAGACCCCGACTTGCCTAAAATTACGTGATAAAGGTCGTGCGGGGCAGTTGATGTGATTATACCGGCCTTAACACACCTAAATGCATTAAAGTTTTAAGGTTAAGCGTGCTAGGGCCAGAGCAATTTTGGGATGGGTGACCCCCTGGGAAATGTACTAAAATTTTCACAAATATAGATATAAGAGACAAATAGGAAGTTTGAGGTAACCTAAAGGGAATTAGGGTATGTGGAATGGTTAGAAACTTTATAGAGGTCGTGTGGGCTAAGACGGATTAGATTAATGAAAAGGAAGAAAGAGCAACACAGCTCTAGAATTAGGGTGAGTTTGAACAAGTGATTGTAGATGTCTTGTAAAAGAAATGACAGTAATATATATATATATATATGTATGTACAGGACCCCCTTTTATGACTATGTTGATCGATAGGTGAACCCTAACAGCTAGTGTTGTAATATATGGAAGACATTAAGTGCACAAAATTTATGAGACAAAGTGAAAGGTATGGTACAAATGTTACGAAATAAATTGATATTGATTTTGCTATAGGCTGAGATTGGAAGCTTCTAATACAACGATATTTGGAAAGAAAAGAGAGTAATTGAGTAGAACATAAGGAGATCAGAACGTCAGAAAAGTTAAAGGTAAGAAACGTAATTAAGCAGAGCCTAAAAAAAAAGAGCCGACGGGCAAAGCACGAAATTATTTGCAAAAAGGAACTGGAATGTAATAGTGCAGGGCAAAAGGAAAACCTATGGTATGGAATGACAAATCATATGAATATCAAATAATTCGATTATCGAGAGAACAGAACGACAGATAAGGAACGGGTATGAAGGAAGGATGTGATTACTAAAAGATAAATTACTACATTAATTATATTACTTGAGTGCCAGCTATCAGATAAGATTTTGTACGATATAATCGAGGGTCCTCATCGCCTCGTGATTTTGTTAAGGTCTCGTACGAGGCTAATCAAGTTATATATTATAAAGGAAAGACATGGATATGGTATAAGTACAACCCCAAAGGGGGGGGGGGGGGGGAGCGGATGAAAGTAAAGCAAAATAAGTATAAATGGAAACAGTTGACACACAGAAGATCGAAACGGTAAAGAATTTGCCTAGGCCTTCGACATCGACTGAGGCACGCAGTTTTCTGGATTTGGTCGGATATTACAGAAGATTTGTGGAGAACTTGGCTTTCATTACAACATCATTAACGGAGCTAACTCAGAAGCTATTTGAAAACTCCTTAATGTGGATGATACTAAAATTTTAGAAAATGGCTTATGAGGTATTTTCCGAAAGTTTTGTAAATTTAAAGGATCATATCTTTTGTATACTAATTTCGACGGACTCGATACTTACTTTGAGCTTTCTGATCTCAATATATATATATGTATATGTATTTATTTGTCGAGTCTTGGAATTTAATTATGTATATGCATATGGTTTCCGCTCTACTCTGCTCGTGCCTATTATTATGATATCGTTCGCCGGTTCCAGGGCCGGTTTTGTGATCGTGCGTACTATGACATATTCGGCAGTATGATGTGTTACGGTTCCCGAGACCTCGCCATAGGGCCGGGTTCCGTTTATGGAGTTATGCTGTGATATGGCTTATGATATGTTTTGATGATATGATATGTTGTGTTCGGGGTGTACGGAGATTTGAAACCTTCTGGAGTATGCTGTGTTGTGGCACCAGCGTCGAAGTGGTGACCACGTTCCTGAGCCTTATGCATGATTTTCTATTTGCATTATGTACATGTGTCTTCAGTACAGACTTCGATATTTTGATCCGGTATTCTCTCTCTGTACCCTTCACTTCAGTTATAGTTTGGTTTTCTGTATCTTATGCTTTACATACTCAGTACATCTTTCGTACTGACCCCCTTTCTTCGGGGGCTACGTTTCATGCCCGCAGGTACAGAGGTTCGTGATCTGTCAGTGTAGGCCACACATTCTGCTGTTACAGAGTGCTCCTCTTGATCCGGAGCCCATATATTGGTACATATCTTTTGCGATGTATACGCTTCTGTATATTTGATTATTTGGGGTACGACGGGGCCATGTCCCGTCATATGATTCCGTTTTGGTTTGTAGAGGCCTGTAGTCATATATGTGGGTAATGGGTCATGTGTGTGTTCGTCTGTCTATGATCTACATCTTAATGCGGTCCCGTTTGCTATTATGGCCAAATGGCCTAATTGTTTGTACACATGCATGTATCTGGCGATGTATATTCCGCCAATCTATCAGATTTGGATGCGGCCTAAATGGCCTGTATGTTTGTATATGTGTATATATTCGGCGATGTGTATTCCGCCGTCCCTTCTGACTTTGATGTGATATTGTTGCACGTGCGACCGCTTAAGATAATATTCGCTTCTAATCTGTTTAAAATGATTAATATGAAATCTGAGATAAATTAGAAAATGACGAGTTAGCATGTGAGTTTGTTTGGGGTGTCCAAATAGGGCACCAGTCGCGGCCCACGGAGCTGGGTCGTGACACAAACCATCCTCCCATGCTATCATGAACACTTGAAATCCCCGGGAAGGTTCTAGAATGTATTCAAGTACATCCCTCCTCATGAACAATGCTTGCATAGTTTGAAGTTCCCTTGCTTTGCTCCTTGTAAAAGGCCTTGATACCACTCGGATTGTATCATTCTCCCCTTCTTGAAGAGAATTTGTCCTCAAATTTAAGGGATCATCATCTTGCACCACCATAAGAGAGAGATCACACACATTGAAGGTGTTATGAACTTGGTATTCGGGTGGAAGATCAATTTTGTATGCATTATCATTGAGTCGTTCAAGTACTTCAAATGGACCATCTCCCCTAGGCATCAACTTGGTCTTTCTGTTGTTGGGAAACCTCTCTTTCCGGATATGTACCCAAATCCAATCACCCGGTTCAAGCACAACTCGTTTGCGGCCCTTGTTTGCTCTCTTGGCCGTTTCTTGGTTCTTTTTCTCAAGGTGAAGCCTCACCTTCTCATGAAACTTCTTCATGGCCTTGGCTCGTGTTACACCTTGGAAATTTTCCCGTGAACGTACAACGAATAGACTAACGAAGAATACGAGTATATGGTGTTTTAATAAGAAGGGAACAACGTTTGACGACCCTGAGTAAGATTTCAAAGGTAATTGCAATAAGAGATAGGTTATGCTCCACAACGACTACTTACGGGTCCTGAAAATGTGAAAAGTCGCAGATTTGCACTTTGGCCCAGTCGATCGTAAAATGAAATACGGACCGCAAAGTGGTACACGGCCCGTAAACTGCCATGTCGTATTCCAACTTACAAAACTTTAACTTTCTGCTAAATGTTCAAATGGTTAAATACGACTTGGAATACGGACCGTAAATTGAAATATGGCCCATAAACCGCTATCGTAAATCACCATGATCCCCAGCATACCTTTCTGGTTTTGTTATGCTTTAATACAACCACGAAATACGGCCCGTAAACTGGTATACGACCCATAAACTGGGTTTACAACCACTGTGCACTTCAACTACTGTTCATTCCGGATCAGATTTTAAGTCATTAAAAGGAGACCCAAGCTCATTAAATTCATTTCATTTCCACGATACTTCTCTCTAGAAACCTCTAGAATACTCTCCACTCTTCATTTACAAGAAAATCAAAGGAAATCCATGATCAATAACACCAAATTCATGAGACAAAGTGTATGAAACCTAGCTAAAGTTCATCTCTCTCAAGAAAACCCAAAGGAAAGTAGGGTTTTGATGCTGGAGGAGTAATTCCATTCGAGGCTTGTTCAACCATCATCTAAGGTAAGTTTCATGACTAAACCATGTTGTTTAAGGTATTGGAAGGATAAGATACTTGAATTGTAAAAAGACATAGGAAATGGGTCATTCATGAGTGAATAGTGTCATGGTTGGATGGTAGTTGGGTTGAATTATGAATGTTGGAGTGTTGTGATTATGAATACGTTATAAATGACATTTAGACCATGAAATAAGTATCATATATGAGGAAACGCGATAGTAAGCTATAACCATAAATGTGGAGAAATTGAAGAGAAACGGTGGATTGTGGTCAATGTATATAAATGATGATTGTTGATTACGATATTGTGAATGTTGTTGTGAGCGTGTGGGAGTTGATATAGAATATGGGAAAAGTAGTATAGCCAAAGGAAGTGCTGCCCAATTTTCCTTAGAAACAGTAGCGCGTTCTTATAGTCGAATTAACTAACGTTAGTGCGAATTCTTTCTTGAAGGTAGAAACGTGATATCGAAGGAGAACAAGCAAGCGATAGCTTAGTTAAACGTCAAAGGTATGCGAGGATAGTCTTTTCTTTCTAATGGCATGAATCTTCTAGCATGATTTTCTTTCCTCTTCGCGAGTTCCTATATTTTGGAAAGCTAAAAGCCTATGTATGTGAGTAACTATATAAGATAAAAGATACGTCATGAGTCCTATAATGCTGATGTTATTTATTGCTTACACTCACCTTGTGTGATAATTCCTTCAAGGTGGGGCAGAATATCAATGATTGCTCTATAATGAAATCGGGGGATCACGACCTTACGTCACCCCGATAAAGTAAAGTCGTTCTTAAGCCTTATGCATATATTATGATAAGTATGTTACGATAAGCATATTATGATGAGCATGTACGATGATGATATAACACCGCGCCTATTTGGACGGGCAGTCACCGCTAAGGCGGGCAGCTATACGATACACCATGGCCAAATGGCATGGGCAGACACCACTAGTGGGTGGCATGAGATGGTACCCCGGACGCGGGAGGCCTGGACGCAGGCTAATGTTATGATTGTCACACCGATCCTATATGGACGGGTAGCTTATATATTTATGCATACATGACATGATGAGAAGTATGAGTAAGCCAGCATGTATTATTTTCCTTATACTTGACAGTCAGATACAGATGTTCCATATTGATGTTTCCTTTATATCATTGCCTTATTTCATTGTTTATCCCTCTCATACTCAGTACAATGTTCGTACTGACGTCCGTTTTCTTTGGACGCTGTGTTCATGCCCACAGGTAGACAGGGAGGAGAGCTCGACCCGGATCCGTAGTAGCTGTCAGCTGATTGAAAGCACTCCTTTGTTCGGAAGTGCTTATGATGATTCTTTTGTGTATAGTCATATATATGTATTTTTGGGCATGACGGGGTCTTGTCCCGTCCTTATAAGTAGCACTCCAGTAGAGGCTCGTAGATGCGCAGTGTGGGTTAGATGGTCTCACGAGATGTTATCATGTATATATATATATATATATATATATATATATATATATATATATATATATATATATATATATATATATTATTTTGATAGCCTAACGGCCTGTGTATATAAAAGTATTTTATGTTCTCAAATGAAAGATGGCCTTCTCATGTCTTGAGTATAAAGTTGATAAAAGAGCATTAAATGAGTAAGATGAGTAGTAGAACGAGTGGTGCTCGGTGGCTAGCCCCGGTACCCGTCACGGCCCCTAGCTAGGTCGTGACAGCTCGTTTGTTGCCATCTAAACTCAACATAACATCTTGAGACAAAGGGGTTAGGGGGTTAAAACCATAAACCACTTCAAAAGGTGACAAGCCAATAGTGCTATGAATGACTCTATTGTAAGCAAATTCAACCAAAGGCAATTGTTCTTACCAAGAGTTTAGTTTCCCTTTAACCATCGCCCTAAGTATAGAACCCAAGGTCCTATTGACAACTTCGGTTTGGCCATCGGTTTGTGGGTGGGTGAGGAGAGGTAGAAAATAACAATTTAGTACCAAGTCATCCCTACAATTCTTTCCAAAAGTGGCTAAGGAATTTGGGATCCCTATCGCTCACTATGGTTTTGGGAATACCATGCAACTTTACCACATGCTCAACAAACAAAGATGCAACATTAGAAGCATCATCAACTTTATGACAAGCAATGAAATGAGCCATTTTAGAAAATCGATAAATAACAACAAAGATGCTATCTTTACCCCTTTTGGTTCTAGGCAAACCCAACACAAAATCCATCGAAATATCAACCCAAAGTTGTTGAGGGGTGGGCATAGGGGTATACAAACCATGGGGAAGGAGTCTAGACTTGGCGCCACGACATTAAATGCATTGGCCACAAAGCTTAGCCACATCCCTCCGCATATGAGGCCAATAAAATTGCTCCTCAAGAATCCCCAAAGTCTTATCAATCCCAAAATGTCCCATCAATCCCCCATTGTGTGCCTCCCTCACAAATAATTCCCTCCAAGAGCTCATGGGCACACACAAACGCTTGTTTTTTAACAAGAAACCATCAAACCTAGAATAGGGAGTAGAAGACCTATCCCTAATCCACCTATCCCTTTCCCACTCTTCGCAATCTAGAAAGATTTTGGCAAAGATGGGGTCCTCGGGATACAATGTCTTCAAGCTTTCAAAACCCATCAATTTGGAAGACAAGGTATTAATCAAAACATGTTTCCTTGATAGGGCATCTGCCACTACATTCTCCTTTCCCTTTTTGTATTGGATTACATAAGGGAAGGTTTCAAGGAATTCAACCCATTTAGCATGCCTTTTTTTCAACTTTCCTTGGGCCTTAAGATGTTTTAAGGACCCATGGTCGGTCCTAATCACAAACTCTTTAGGCCACAAGTAGTGTTGCCAATTACCCAAAGCTCTAATCAAAGCATACAATTCAAGATCATATGTGGAGTAGTTCAACGTCGCACCCTTAAGCTTTTCGCTAAAATAGGCAATGGGTTTTTGGTCTTGCATCAAAACGGCACCAATACCCACTTTGCTAGCATCACATTCAATTTCAAAGATTTTGTCAAAATCGGGTAATTGTAATAGCGGGGCGGAGCTAAGCATTTGTTTTAGAGTTTCAAAAGCCTTTGCTTGCTCCACACCCCAAGAAAAAGGTTTATCCTTTCGGATTACCTCGGCCAAAGGAGTAGCTATGGTACTAAACCCCTTAACAAACCGCCTATAAAAACTAGCCAATCCATGAAAACTTCTAATATCACCAATGGATTTAGGAGTTGGCCAATTCTTAATAGCGTCTATTTTGGATTCATCAACCTCAACGCCCCTTGAACTCACAACAAAACCCAAGAAAACAACTTCATCAACACAGAAAGATTATTTAGCAACATTAGCATAAAGTTGTTCTTGTCTAAGCACTTCAAACACACATTTCAAGTGAATAACATGCTCATCCATGGTTTTACTATACACCAAAATATGATCAAAGTAAATAACCATGAATTTGCTAATAAAAGGTTTCATCACATGATTCATCAAGTGCATGAAAGTACTAGGAGCGTTAGTGAGACCAAAAGGCATCACTAACCATTCATATGGACCAAACTTGGTCTTGAATGCGGTTTTCCACTCATATCCGGGTTTCATCCGAATTGATGATACCCACTCTTAAGATCTATCTTAGAGAATACGCATGAACCATTCAACTTATCAAGCATGTCATCAAGACGAGGTATGGGATGGCGATACTTTACCGTTATCTTGTTGATGGCTCGACAATCAACACACATGCGCCATGATCCATATTTCTTTGGCACTAAGATCCCGGGCACGGCACGTGGACTCATACTCTCTCGCACAACTCCCTTTTCAAGGATCTCATCCACTTTCCTTTGAAGCTCCTTCGTGTCATCCGGTTTGGCTCTATAAGCCGATTTGTTTGGCAATTGAGAACCCGGGACAAAATCAATTTGGTGTCCAATTCCCCTCAAGGGTGGTAATCCCTTTGGGAGTTCCATTGGGAACACATCATCAAAATCCTAAAAAAGAGAGGAAATAGAACTAGGAAAAGATGGGGTTAGTTCATTAGTGTGCAATGCATAGTCCCTATGCATGAGGAGAATCACCGGTTTACGCTCCTCCAATTCCTCCCTAATTTCCCCAAAGTTTGCCAAGAGGGACACCTTGGCCTTTCCCCTTGACTCTCTTAACTTCTCACTTCCTTCTTGAGAACCACTCTCTTCAATATTCCCTTGTACCACCACATTTGATGGCAAGGCTCCCTTGCTTTTCTCTTTCAACTCTCTCATTTTGTGATAGACCTCACCAACTTGAAGAGGAGACATTGGGCACATTAAATGTTTGACCCCATTGTGAACAAATGTATATCGATTGGTTCTACCATCATGCATGGTTGACTTATCATATTGCCAAGGTCGCCCATGTAGAAGGTGACAAGCTTGCATGGGAACTACATCACATAGGATCTCATCTTGATACTTCCTAATTTTGAATTTGATAATATCTTGTTGGTTCACCTTTAATTCTCTACATTCATTGAGCCATTGAAGTCTGTAAGGGTGTTCATGACGGGTGGTAGAGAGTTTCAAGAAATAAACTAGAGTCGTACTTGCAACATTCACACAACTCCCACTATCAATGATCATGATACATACATTTTGATTGATGATACACTTGAAATGAAAAAGGTTCTCCCGTTGACTAGGATCATCCATGGCTTTGCTTATCATTGTCTGCCGGACCACATAGTTTAGAATAGTGACCTCCCCTTCTTGAGGTTTAGCCATACATGTCATGATTCTCCTAGATAAGTAAAGTAGGACAATGTCCTCATCATCACCCTTCATATCCCCTTCATCACTACCAAGTTGTTCATTCTCATGATCGCCCTCGTCATCTCCTTCCTCATATTCTTCCTCATCCTCACTACAAGTGTCTCTCAAAATAAATGCTCCACGATTAGGGCATTCACTTGCTCTATGATCGAATCCATGACATTTAAAGCATTGAATAGGAGTTTTCGTACCTCCTTCTTTTGGAGCAAACTTTGGAGGTTGTTTGTTAACTTGCTTCTCAACTTGAGTATTCTTCGCAAAGGGTTTCTTGGCTTATTGCACGGGCCCCTTATTCCTTTGCCAATTTGAAGAAGAAGCTCCTCGTTCGTTGTTATTATTTCATGAACTCACATAGCCCCTTGACTTATTGATTTTATCTTCCTTGAGACCCTCTTCTATTTCAATAGCCGCTTGAAGGGTTTCTTCAATGCTCCCATAGTTGTGGAGTCTTATTTGGGAGATGATGTCACCATTTAACCCGGCTCGAAACCGAGTCATAGCATTCAACTCATCCTCTTCAAAGTCGATTCTCATCTTGACAATTTGGAACTCATCATAATATTCTTCCACACTCTTTTTGTTTTGCCTTAAGGTATACACCTTCTTGAGTTGTTCTTTCTTGTACCGTTCGGTGACATACTTACGCCGCATGGCATCCTTCAATTCATCCCAAGTAGGTGTGGGAGGAAGTCCAATAATTCTTCTTGCTTTCAATTGAGTTTCCCACCATGTGGAGGCGTACCTATCGAATTGAGCAATGGCGTAAGACTCTCTTTTCACCTCGGACATGTCATTCGTCAAGAATATTCTATCACAATTCATCACCCATTTAAGAAATGTATCGGGATCACTTCCTTATTTGAAGGTCGGAAGAATAACTTTAATGGAATTGAGACTCGTGTCTCGCCCTCCTCCATAAACATGGTTCCCATTCAAATCTCCATCGTCATCATAACCACGATGGTCACGACCTTGAAACCCTTCACGAGATTGGTACCCTCTTTGCCTACCCATGTGAGGGTTAGCACCATACCTTCCACCCCTTCCTCGATAATCCCTTTGTGCTTGCCCTTGTTTCCTCCAACCTTGGTCACGATAATGTTCGTGCTCAAATATAGCTTCTTCTATCTCATCGTCATTTGGTTGTTGGATGTTTGGACGGTTTTGGAGTGGCATAGGCGCATTTAGGTGTTGATCATTTGGGGGTAGATCATTCGAATGTGGGTCATTTAGAGTTTGATCTTGTAGGGGTGGGTTGTTCCGTTGGCCTATGAGAATGTGTTTTGGTGGGGTGAGAGTTTGAGAAGTGTTTTGGGGAGTGTTTTGGGGAGTGGGGTTATATAGATGATGGAAGGTGCCGGGTGACAATATAAGTGAGGTGCTTCGAGTAGCTCCACTTGTACTTCCTTGGTATTACACTCGGGGCAAATACGAGACCTCCCTACTACCTCCTTCAATGGCTTCCACCCTACTTCCCAAGGTTTCCACTCGACCATCTATACTTCCCACCTTGTCATTCAAGGCTTGCAAAACCCTCATTACGTCAACTAATGTGAGTTCCCTGGTGGAAAATTGTGTTTCATCCTCCGTAGCTATGGTACCTATTCAAGACACTCAACAAAACAAGCAAACACGTTAGGTTAGTAAAATCAACTCTCAATCACTCAAGTATGATCACCTTTACTTGCCTCACACCTTACTCCGGCCAAATATTGAGTGGTTGTTGATGTCGATTTGTCACACGGGTTCAAACGCTACTCTTGGTCGTAATGGATTCTTGTTAGACTAAGAAAGACGGACGACTAAATTTCAATCTAGCGGACTTGAACCTAGAAATTAACAACGAAGCGAAAACGAAGAAAAAAGCATGAAAAGAATTAGCACGAAAGAAATGCAGATACAAGAACTAGTAAAACACAAGTAGGAACAACTACTAGATGGCTACTAGTTGAGAGACAAATAAAATGGAATGCTAAAAATCGGGAAATAAATCAAATTTCGGGTCCGGGTAGGTGATAACTTAAAAATGCGGTCTTGAAGTCCCAATTGATCCAAGGTATCAATTTGAAGTAATGAAAATTTTAAAATTTCTATACTTTTTTTTTTGCTCCTTACCAAAGGAATAGGGACACAAAATCAACAACAAGAGTCAAGATTTTTTTTTTGAGAAATGAAACTTGGATCAATGTAAATTACCTTGAGAAATTCGACCTTACTTATACGGTCCGTATAAAAGGGTACGGTCCGTGTAAGTGTCCGTATAAAATGATGTCACAAAACAGTAAGTGCTCTTTGTTGGATCCTAAAATACGACTAACTTATACGGTCCGTATAAAAAGATACGGTCCGTGTAAGTGTCCGTATAAAATGATGTCACTTTTCCCTTGCCTTATACGACCTTACTTATACGGTCCGTGTAAGTGTCCGTATAAAATGATGTCACAAAACAATAAGTGCTCTTCGGTGGATCCTAAAATACGACCAACTTATACGGTCCGTATAAAAAGATATGGTCTGTATAAGTGTACCCTTTTTCTGCTACAGTGATTCGTCTTGAAGCTCGAATTTCTTGGGACTTGGGTTAATTTTCTAAACTTGTATGACTTAATGGGCCCACTAAACCTAGGATCTTTTCATTTTTTTGGCCTAGAAACACCTTTTCCAAAACCTTGAGGTACAATTTGGATCTAACTTTCCCTTTTGAATCTTTTTCTTCACTTGAATGTTTGAAGATTGCTCAAGAACACATGAACATTCAAAAATTTAGCTACCTTCAAATCAACTCCAAATACCCCCAAATTTTGGATTTAGACTCCTTATATCAAATAGAACAAAGCCCAATGGTTATCAACCTTCAATTTCACCAAATTTTCAACACCCACCAAATGTTCTTCAACTTTTTCAAAAGCTTCAACTCAAAAATGGTGGATTCTTCAATATTGACCCGATTGACACGAAATTTGAAGATTTGAAACCCTAACGTACTAAGGAACAAAAATATAATAACAAAACAACTAAACAAACACACAAAAAAATTTTGGGTTTTTTTTCTAAGATTTTTGATTTTTTTTAATGTAGTAACAAACCCTAGGCTAGATTTGAGAGAACAAATCTAATCCAAGCTCTGATACCAATTGATGCAAGAACGGAAACGAAAACAATAATAAAATGCAAGAAATTAAAGAGATAGATAATTTGATACAACTTAAGACCTAATTTAGCAACCAAAGTTATAGAAAACTAAGACCTCTAAATTAAGAACAAAAGAAACACCAAATTCCTAGGATGACCAAGAGGGATTTGGAATTCCTTAATAACCAATCCTCTCAACAATTACTCAATCAAAGGCTTCACAAGCTCTCAACTCTCAAGAGTTTTACAATAGCAAATATCAATATTCAAAATAGTCTAAGTCTTCCAAATGAAAGAAACTACTATTTATACTAAAGCTCAAAAGAAGACAACTGCATTATTACACTTTTACCCTTAATGAAGTAAGGGTCTTGTTTGGGTGTCTTCTTTTGGGAAAAGAACTTGAAATTGCCAATCTTCAAGTAATAGCCACATTGCAAGGATGACAATCTTCCACCCTTTTCTCCAAACCATCATCCCATGCTATCATGAACACTTGAAATCCCCGGGAAGGTTCTACAATGTATTCAAGTACGTCCCTCCTCATGAACAATGCTTGCATATCTTGAAGTTCCCTCACTTGGCTCCTTATAAAAGGCCTTGATGCCACTCGGATTGTATCAACGAATGCGGAAGTAAATGAAATCCATCCCAGTATCTTGTCTGGTCATACAAGAGCATCTAAATCCAAATACTAAAAGTCTGAATAATAGTACATAAGTTGTCTCAAATCATGTCTCAGAATAGAAAGCGAAACATAAGTAATAGGAGAGTCTTCAAGATCAGCGGACACCATGCTCACCCTGAAAAACTCGAGTGGAAGCTGAAGAGTCGATCAACCACGGGTCAGAGAAGTAGATCCGATCTGGTACTCTGTATTCATAAAAGAATGCAGCAAGTGCAGGTCAGTACAATCAACAGTATTGGTAGGCATCATCGGCCGACTAAGTATTGTTAACACAATTCAGAAGATAAAGCAAATAAACAAGGAATCTAGCAAGTATAAGTCAATATAATCACGATCAGATAGCCATCATCGCCTACGTAAGCATCTAAACCAAATTTGTCAAGTCCAAATGTACCCGATCCAATCCAATCACCACAATAGAATCATCACGATCCATCATCATAACAGAATCATCACAATCCAATCATCACAACATCTCAATCTAATCATAATGCAGTGCAATAATGGTATGAATGTGATGCCATGCCATGCAAATGAGGTGTACATATGTACTCCGGACGGAAATATCGATGTCTCGGTAGCACAACCCAGCGTGACTCGCGAAGTCTAAGTGTCACCCTTTTCGGATCTTTACCCAACAGACAAACGGGACCCTAGCTAATTTCTCACAGGGGGAGTCTCACTGGCACGACCCTGGGGGACCCGCGGAGTCCATGCACTAAAAACGATTCTGGAATAACATTGGAACCGTCCGTGCAAAAACGATCCCGGAATAGCTCATCGAACATCGGCCATCTCACAGTCACTCAAGTAAAAGAGTCTGTCAAATATCAGTTTTACACAATCAACGATTTCGGAATTGAACCTCGGACATTAGCCTTTTCACAATCACTCAGGTAAAAGAGTTTATCAAATATCAGTTTCATATAATCAATGATTCCGGAATGGATCTTCAGACATTGGCCTTTTCAGCCTTTTCACAATCACTCAAGTAAAGAGTCTGTCAAATTTCAGTTTCGCTCAATCAACGATACCGGATCATCACCGTGTATCGGCCATGTATGAATATGAGAGAATACGTGCAATGCATATGTAATTGATCAAGTTCAGTATCACAAGTACCACTACGGGGTACGCCAACAAGTATCACATCACATCACAATACCAACAGTGGGTATGCCAACATATATCAATAATTCAAGTACTAACGGTGGATACGCCAACAATATATCCGAGTACAAATGCCAACCATGGGTATGTCAATTCTATCCAAATCAAAATGACAAGACATAACTCGATATCTACCAATTACATATGGCATCAACCATCAAAATGGAACAATCAAGCACACATAATGGGGTGGCTAGTCCCAACACACCTCAGGGCCCAACCTAAGGCAATATCCATCCCAACTTCATACCCGAAGGTTCACATGTTGTCTTCGACATTATAATCTAAATATGTGATTCACTATAAGAAGTCTCACTAAAGGTAAGCTATAACCAACTTGGACTGCCGAACCGTAACACCAACAAGTCACTCTATTGCCTTGCCCTTCCTCTGAAGCTCAGAAATGAAGTAGTCTAAGCATAATTGAATTTTATTATAGAAATTATCACGACCCAACCGGAGGGCCATGACGGGAACCCAGTGCTAACCCACTCGGGCACCTCTTATCGTACTCTCACATTCACATCTAGGTGAGCCACATAACTTACTCATAATTTACATACATCAATAGTGCTAATCTCGTTGGGCAATAACGCATTTATATCATCATCAATAACAATGCCCATATCCATATACACAAGCCGACAAGGCTATCAAAATGATATACAAAATATGATCCGACAAGGCTACATGACATCTAACCATACATAACTGTCTACGAGCCTCTAAGAAGAGTATGTCACATCATATAGGCGGGACAGGACCCCGCTGTGCCCATATGTATTTACACAAAGGAATAGTACCAAAAGCTGTAGCTCCGAATGAAATAGAACTCCTCTATGTAGTCCCTGAATAAGAAAGCTATGGATCAAGCCTGTCTCCCTGGCCACCTGCGGGCATGACGCAGCGTCCACAAACAAAAGGACGTCAGTACGAATAATGTACTGAGTATGTAAAGCATAAACAACATCATAGTTGAAGCATAATAGACAGCATGAGAAATAACATAAGATAGGAGAATCAGGAGGCAATAGAGTCATTTGTACCTTAGTGACCTTCATCATATCTACTTACTTGTCTTTCGTAGGGCCCTTCCATTTCTAATGCTTACTCATGTACACACATACATACATATATATCCGTATTCATATTCATATTCATACTTGTATCTATCACGACCCGACTCGGGGCCGCGACAAGCACCCGGTGCTAACCCACCCGAGCACCCTCTTAGCTTACTCTTATACTTACATCTAGGTGAGCCACATAATTATACATGCATTTCCATTCATTCGTCAACTAGTCCCATTTGGACAACAACCCATTTATATCATCGTAGGCATTTATGCCACATATGGGCCCACGTGGCCGACAAAATGATATACAAAACATAGGCCAACAAGGCCAAACACATCTACCCACACACACACATATCTACGAGCCTCTAAGAGTATAACATATCACATTAGCGGGACAGGACCCCGCTATGCCCATAATTATATACACAAAAGAATGAGTACCCAAAAGATATGGCTCCGAAGGAAATGGAGCTCTCTATGTGATCTCCAAATAGGCAGCTATGGATCAAGTCTGTCTCCCTGTGCACCTGCGGGCATGACGCAGCGTCCACAAACAAAAGGACGTCAGTACGAAGAATGTACTGAGTATGTAAAGCGTGATTAACATCAATATAGAAGCATCATAGACAATATATGAAGTGGCACAGGAGGGAAGACGGTAATATCATCATCATGGCACTTGCCTGCCTTTCATAGGAACTTTCCATTTCTCATGCGTAATTGATAATAGTGCTCGTACCCTACTTGGGCTCATATTCGCATACATGTCCTTATTCGTATTCGTATACATAGTCTTTTCACATTCATATTCATATTATACACATAGCCATATACTTATATACATACATAGCGTGCCCGACCATAAGGTTCGGTGTTTCATACGTACTTAGCCAACCAAGGCTCAATGTCATTTCTACCTGGCCCTACCAAGGCTTCAGGGTTATCCGTACCATCTGCAGAGGTGTGCGCGCGTTACGTAATCGTATACATACTTTATACATAATCATATACATATATCCTACCCGGCGTTATAAGCTCGGGGTATCATTATAGCCCTTCATAGGCACATATAAGTATAATAGCCCGTAGGCACCTTTGGCGTCATTATTATTATTATCGTCATCACTATCTTCGTCATTATTGCTACATCTATATCTTAGGCTTATTCGTCATATGAGGGGCGTAGTATAATCGTAGTACATGTTAAGGATCGTGAGCTTATGAGCTCGGAATGTCAATCACTTGAATACAACATACTCATATAGAGGAATTAGAAATTTGGCCAAGAACCATGCCTTATGAAAGAAGGGTTAGCCTTACATACCTTTTCGTCGGACTATTCTACACTTGCACGTTTCCTTCCAATGCTAGCGTTTATACCTTCATTAATATCATAACAATGGTCATTAGTCATTCACATCATCCATATTATCTAGATTTCTCAATTTACTTCTAATTCTCCCATATTTGTGGTCATGACCTCCAACTTCGTCCATTCGTCTAAAGTGTCTAGTTCATGATCTTAGTACCATTTATAATACATTCATATCGTAACACAACAACATTCATAATTCAATTCAAACTATTCCTCAAAATGTCACTATTCACCATTCATGACCTAGTTGACCACATTTTCTACAACCCATGTATTTTAATTCTCCAATACCTTAAACATCTTGTAAAAATCATGAATCTTACCTTAGAAGTTGTAGGAACAAGCTTTGGTTGATAATACTCCTCTTTGAGCAAAACCATATTTTTTCTCCATTTGGATTTCTTGACTTGGATGATCCTTGATGATTCCCTTATCCTTGATTCACTTGTCTTAATGTTTTTGATGGCTTATAATCCTTGAAAACTCATATAATAAATGTAGAGAGAAGTTTTAGAGAGAAGTGGTGTAATGTTGTAATGAAATAAAACAAGTGTTGGTCCCTTTATTTAATGACTTGTGAAATCTGTGCTGAGATGAACAGTGGTCGTCCATGGAGGTTTACGGACCGTATTCCACTATACGGCTCGTCCTCCATGGGCGTATTTAACCATTTCCAGAACCAGAGGCTGGGCTGCCTGCATGGTGGTTTACGACCATGGTTTACGGGCCGTAAATCACTTTACGGTCCATCCACCAGGTCGTATTTAACCATTTCCTCGGCTGGCAGAAAGTTGAAACCTTGCATGGCAGTTTACGACTGCCAGTTTACCGTATTGCAATTTACGGTCCGTATTTTGCGATTTATGACCACTGGGCAGTTGCAATTTTGCAACTTCCCATATTTCTTAGACTTCTCATTTTAATCACCCCCGTCCATGCACATGCATTGCTCACCTTGTATCTAATCTTAACTTAGCCAACTTCCTCATCTCACATCGGATACTTTCGAAATCTCGCCTAAGGTCATCAAACGTCGTTTCTTGCTCATAGACATCGTGCACTCACATTCATCACTAGTTCATCCACTTGCGTACCAACGGAAAATTTTCCGAGGTGTAACAGTATCCATATCATATCCATATTCATATTCGTAGCATGCCCGACCATGAAAGTTCGGTGTTTCACATACCTCGGCCATGACAAGGCTCGGTGATTATACATACTTGGCCCTACCAAGGTTCAGTGTTATCCGTACCCAGCTGCAGTGGTATGCGCGCAATAGATTCCATACCCGGCCATATAAGCTCGGTGTTACATAACAGTCATACATACTTAAACATATATATATATATATATAGAAACCACTAAGCATCATCAACATCATTTCCATCATCATTTTTGTTACGTCTATCCTTGGAGGATCAGCTATCATATAAGGAAAGCAGTAGAATCGTAAAAGTATCGAGAATCATAAACTTTAGTAGCTTTAGAGATAGAGTCATTTGGAGGACATTAAAGAACCCATGAAAGGATATATATATAGCCAAGGAACCATGTCTTATTAAAAGAAGGGTTAGCCTTATAGATCTCTTTGTCCTCTTAACTATTTAACGATCACCATCGAAGCTTGAATAATCTACATTTAGAAGGATTCATACCAAGGTTAAGCCTTAATGATACTCTTAAACCCAAACTAGAAGAATTCATGATCTAACGAAAATCGGGTAGCATTTCACCTATTCCATAGACTTCCACTATACTACAATACAACTCCCAACATCCACAATAACACAATCAAGCAATCACATTCCATTAAACCTTTAAAATCTATCAGTGTGCTCAACTTATACCAACAACTCCACACCCATTTTAGCACATTTTCATATAACGCTTCTTCATCACCATTATTACCTTTCATAACATGATTATATACATATCCTACTAAGAATCATGACTCAATATAGTTCACTACTCATAAACATCATAAAAACTACATTTAGACTTCATTTTCTACTTTCTTCTTCTACCCAAGTTTTGCTACAACCAAACATTCTCATTAATATGAAATAAACATTGAAACTAACCTTTTTATGCCATAGAAACAAGCTTTGGAGCAGCTATCAACTTTTGCAAAAACCCTAGCCACAATGTCCAAGTTTTCTTGAAACCTACCAACCCTAGGAAGCCTTCTAACACATGAACACTTTGATTCTTGCTATTTAATCTTTGTAATCTCTTGGGTATGGGTAAAATATGTTTGGATAAGGGTTTTGGAGCTTTGGAGTGTTTGGATGAAATGTGGGAAATGAAAAATGAGTAAGGGTCGTTCCCCCTTTAAAATAAAAATCTTACCCGACCCGATTATACGGGTCGTACAATTTATACGGTCCTTATAATTGGACCGTATAATCATACCAGGGATCGCCCTTCTCTAAAAAATACCTACGGACCATTATACGGGCCGTATAATTTATACGATTCGTACAAATGGCCGTACAACTGGAAAAATTTGAGTTTCGTTCTCGTCGACTCGTTTGACTTCCAATCCTCACATTAGCCTATCCACAAGGCAACACATACGGAATTTCTGAGGTGTAACATTCCCCCCCCCCCCCCCCCCCCCTTAAGAACATTCATCCTCGAATGTTAGGTTCTTGGGAATTCTATAAAAATTTCGCCAAAGTTTCCCCTATAATATGGCACTACGATCTTGCACAGCAACCGAAAATACTTCGCCTCACAAGGCTATAACAACAACAACAATAACCGTGGCCACACACGAGCAGGAAAACATCAAGGGAAAACACTACATACCTGAGGATAATGGCGTCTCTGCCTGAGTCTCCTCTGAGGGTGAAAATAATTGTGGGTACCTGAACTTTATATCTTCTTCGGCTTCCCAAGTCATTTCGTCTCTATTATTATTTCTCCATAAGACTTTAACTGAAGCTACCTCTTTGGTTCTGAGCTTTCGTACTTGCCTATCTAAAATGGCAACGGGGACTTCTTCATATGATAATTGTTTGGTAACTTGAACGTCATCTATTGGTACAACTCTAGAAGGATCTCCAATGCACTTACGAAGCATCGATACATGGAAAACTGGGTGAACTGACTCCAAATCAGGAGGTAGATCTAATTTGTAAGCCACTTTGATAGAAGACCAACTCCATCGAGCTTCATGAAGATGGAGTCTTTGAAGATCATGGGGGGTCCACATAGAATGGCCTTCAAGATATGGGAGATAGCTTGGATGGAAGGCTTCAAGAACGTCACATTCAAGATATGGAAGATAGCTTGGGAGGCTATTTGGAGAAGGAGGCTATGCATGCAAAAGGGGCTAGTACTTGAATGCAAGCCTTTTCAAGTTTCACTTCCATGGAAGACATCCAAACAAGGCCCTTACTTCATTAAGGGTATAATTGTAATAGAGCTAGTTGTCTTCCTTATTTTTCTTAGGATAAATAGTAGACCAAACATTTCAATAGGGAGCTTTTGATGAATTATGAATATTTTGAGTATTTTAGGGTTATCTCTAGAGAGAGAAACTTGTGAGAGGCCTTTGGTAGGCTCTTGTTGATTCTTGTGTTGTTGAGAGGTTGGTTTCTTGGGAATTCGATTCCCTTGAGGTCATGACACTTAAGAATTTGGTGTTTCTTTTGGTGATAATTTAGAGATCTTAGTTTTATATAACTTTGGTTGCTAAATTGAATCTTAAGTTGTGTCAAATTATCTATCTTTTCTTTTCCTTTTTGTTTATCTTCTTAATTTCTCATTTTCACGTATCCATTATTGTATCAATTGGTATCAGAACTTGGATTAGATTTGTTCTATCAAATCTAGCCTAGGGTTTGTTTCTAAAAAAAAAATTCCACAAAAAACCCCAAAAATTTTGTGTTTGTTTTGTTGTTTTGTTATTAGATTCTTGTTCCTTAGTACGTTAGGGTTTCAAATCTTCAAATTTCGTGTCATTCGGGTCAATATTGAAGAATCTACCATTGTTGGGTTGAAGCTTTAGAAAAAGTTGAAGAACAACTTGGTGGGTTTTGATTTGTGACGAAATTGGGAGTTGATAACCATTGGGCTTTGTTCTACTAGGTTAAGGGAGCCTAAATCCGAAATTTGGGGGTAAAATGAGTTGATTTGAAGGTAGCTATCAATTTGAATGTTCATGTGTTCTTGAGCTATCTTCATAGATTCAAGTGGAGAAGAAGACTCAAAAGGAAAGTTAGATCCAAAAGTTTATACCCAAGTTTTGGAAAAGTGTTTTTTTAGCCCTAAATGGAATGGTCCTAGGTTGAGTGGGTCCATTGTGTCAAAAAAATCAACAAACCCAGCCTAAGATCCAAGAAATCACGTGCTATACGTCGTCACTGAAGCAAAGATACGGTCCAAATTCAGGGACCGTAAAAGAAGTACGGACCGTCAATTCAGTCCGTCAAATTGAATCTTGGAAAAGTGGAACACTGTTGGAGATCTGCGATTACTATATACGGACCGTAAATAAGATACGGTCCGTAGATTTGAGAGCAGTTCCCAACCGTAGATTGGAGTGAAATTTGCTACGCTACTGTTGCTGATTTACGGTGACCATATACGGACCGTACATTTTATAGGGACCGTATAGTTGAAGAAGTCCCTTCCGTAAATATGAAGTCCAAATTTGTAGTTTTTGTTCCCCATTTACGGACTACATCTACGGTCCGTCAAAAACATACGGACCGTATAACTACCCCAGTTCAGACCGTAAATTCCAACAACGAAAAGGTACATTTGATTCAAATCCTTCACTTCTTCTCCAAAAATTTCCCTTGATCCTTGGTTGGTTGTTTGTCTCCTTATTTCTTAGGTAAGGAATAACATTTTTTTTTTGATACCTTGGATCAATTGGGGCTTCCCGGTCGTGTTTTCAAGTTATCACCTACCCGGGCCTAAAATTTTAGTTATTTTTCCTGATTTTTGCATTTCATTTTTCTTGTGTCTCTCAACTGGTAGCCATTTAGTAGTTATTCCTACTTTGTGTTTACTAGTTCTTGTGTCCGCATTTTCATTCGTGCTAATTCTTTTCGTGCTTTTCTTCGTTTTTACCTCGTTGTTAATTTCTTAGCTCAAGTGCGTTTATTTTGAATTTAGTCGTCCTCTTTCTTCGAGTCTAACAAGAATCCATTCTGACCTTAAGTAGCAATTATGCACCTTGCAAGCAACCGAATCCAATCGAGAATCAACACCGACCTTTGAGTGGTAAAAGGCAAAGAGTGTGTGAGTTCATTTGAGTGGTGCTAGCCGAGCAAAAACTAGTGTAAACACGAGTGTGGTGAGGTTTCTTTACTACTAACGTGTTTGCTAAGTGTTCTTTGCAGGTACTTCTCCATGGATTCCGATTCATGTGGTGGAGATTATGATTGTTATTACGATGATGGTTGTAGTTATGAAGGGGAGGACTATGGAAGCTATCAAGGGTGTGACGATGGGGAATATGAGGGCTATATGGGAAATGGTGATCTTGAGGAAGTTCGAGGAGAGAATTACTATTTTGACGGAAAATATGATGAGAGTGGTTCTCATGTGTCTCATGAGGAAGATGGGGATGAAGAAGACCTTTGTTATGATTCGTATGGTGAAGATAATGAAGCTGAAAATTCTTGTGCTATACATCATGAAGATGAAGACGACTCTCACTTACTATCCGAAGCAAAGAGGCATGAGTAGGAATGTGAGTACTAGTTGGAGTCCTCCTATGCAAAGGAAGGTGGTTCCAAAGAGGCGATTCATGGAGACAAAGGTACAACTTTGTGGTAGAGAGGGAACCCTTGTGCTTGATGACGATTGTTACACCAATTTCATCACCCCTCGTGCGGTTGAAGAGTTAAGGCTACCTTGTGTGAATAGGCGAAATCCTTATTATGGCGAGGGAGGGTATTGGGTTGATAGGAGAGTGATGGTATTCATTTTACTTGGTGAGTACCAAGAGGAGGTTTGGTGTGATATGCTTCCAATGGATACTTGTCACGTATACTTAGGTGGTCCTTGGTTTCAAAGGCATGAGATCCCATATGAGCAAGAGTGGCATAAGTATGTCGTAGATGAAAGTAGGAAACCTCTATTTCCATACGTGCTTCATAGAACGAGTCCAAGTGCAAAAGTGCGAGATACCCATGTGAAATGGCCTACCTTGGCTAGGCAAGTTAGTGGAGAATAATATGAGAAATGGGAGTCCATAATGGATGAAATCTTTTCTAGCTACAACTATTCACAAGAAATGAAGATAGACTTAGCCGTTCAAACTTTTGACTCAAAGCTTGTCCAATATTAGGAGTGTGTGAAATGTGTGGGAGACGAGTGAGGAGTCCTGTCATGACCCAACTAGGGGCCGTGACGGGTACCCAGGGCTAACCACCAAGCACCCCTCGTTCTACTACTTATCATGCTCATTAAACGTTCTTTTATCAAAATCATACTCAAATTATAAGAAAATCATCTTTCATTCGGAAACATAAATACTTTTATATGCACAAGCCTTTTTGGTCATCAAAATAATATATATATATATATATATATATATATATATATATATATATATATATATATATATACATATAGCAGCAACCTCGTGAGACCATACAACCCACACTGCGTATCTACGAGCCTCTACTGGAGTGCTAAACATATGGACGGGACAAGACCCCGTTGTGCCCAAAATATACATGTACATATATACCAAAAGAATAATCAATGGCACCTCCGGAAAATGGAGTGCTCTTCAAATCAGCTAACAGCTCCTACGAATCTGGATCAAGATCACCTCCCTGTCTACCTGCGGGCATGAACACAACGTCCAAAGAAAACAGACGTCAGTACGAACATTGTACTGAGTATGAGAGGCATAAACAATAATGATACGTCAATGAAATAAAGGAAGCATCCATAAGGAACATCTGTATCTGACTGTCAAATATAAAGGAAATGATGCATGTTGGCTTACTCATAATCATCATATCCTATATGCATAAATGTATAAGCTGCCCGTCCATATCGGATCGGTGTGATAATCATTAGCCTGCATCCAGGCCTCCCGCGTCCGGGGTACCATCTCATGCCGCCCACTAGTGGTGCTGCCTGTGCCATATAGACACGGCGTAATCATCTATAAGCCGCCCGCCTTAACGGTGTTGTACGGCCATATAGGCGCGGTGTAATGTCATCAACATGTACTCATCATAATGCATGCATAGAAACTCAGGGATAGCTATACTTTATCGAGGTGACATAAGGTCGTGGACCCTCGATTCCATTATGGAGCATTTATAAGTGTTCTGCCTCACCTTGAAGGAAATAGTTTATAAGGTGAGTGTATACAATAAACAACATCATTAACTTTGTAGGGATATCATATCATGAACTCTAGAATCTCTATACTTTAACTCATCATCATCATTACTGGGCTCATAACATCTCTTATCTCATGTAGCTATTCATGAACATAGGCTCATAGTTTTCCCGGAATGTAAGAAATTCATGAAGAAGAAAGAGTCAAGCCATAGGATTCATGCCATAGAAAGAAAGGACTAGCCTCACATACATTTTCCATTTAACTAATCTATCGCTTGCTTGTTCTCCTTCAATGCCCACGTTTCTACCTTCAAGAGAAGTCGCATGGGCATTAGCTAATCGATTACTTGAATGTGCTTACTAAAGCTAAAGAAAATTGGGCAGTATTTCCTTTGTTTATACAACTTTTCCCCATATCATATATCAACTCCCAAACATCCATAACAATATTCAGAATATCATAGGCAACAATCATCATTCATCTACATTATTCGCATTTCGCCATTTCATTCCAATTTTCTCCATAATCATGGTCATAATTCATCATTGCATTTTCTCACAAATAATACTTATTCCATATTCTAGATGTCATTCATAACATATTTACAATCACAACATATCAATATTCATCATCCACCCCAAACTACTACTCAACAATGACACTATTCACACTTTCATGACCCATTTCCTACCTCCTTCTACAATCCAGGTGTTTTTAACTTTCAATACCTTAGACAACATGGAATAATCATAAAACTCACCTTGGGTGATGGATGAACAACCTTTGAGTGGAACTTCTCTTCATGCACCAAAACCTAACTCTCTTCTCTTGAGTTTTCTTGGTGTAGATGAACTTTTAATGGGTTTCATACACTTGATTTCGTGGATTTGGTGTAGTTGATCATGGATTTCCTTTGATTTCTTGTAGATGGATATTGGAGAGTGTTCTAGAATTTTCTTGAAGAGAGGAGAGTGGAAAATGAAATGAAATAAAATGAGGGAATGGTCCTTATATTTAATCCTTAAAATCAGTCCCGATCGAGATATATGGTACGATGGACGGAGCGTCGATCTGGTCGTCGAAGTCGTTAAATTTCCAGTGAGCAATCTGTCGTTTCTTTTCATTCTATGGTGAGAAGGACGGTCCGTCGAACTGATCGACGGAGCGTCGACCTATTCGTCGAATGGTCTTCGCTCTAGCTCAATTTTGTGGTATAATCGACGAAGCGTCGACTCGTCCGACGGTACAAAGAACGACCGTCGAACCACCCTTTCGCAGAACTGCGGTGGAGTTTCATTTAACAAACTTTTCTCCCTTGCCTCTAACTTCTTTGGAATCTCAATTAGAATTATTAAGTATCCCTTCGTACTTGTAGGGACATCATGTACACCTTAACTTACGTTAGTCCCTTCACCGCTCAGCAACCCAAAGTTCTGAGGTGTAACAAGTCCAATCAAGACTTGGGAAGATATGAAAAGGATATTGATAGGCCAATATCCAAGCCCCATGTTAGAAGAAATGAATCAATGAAGGGTACCTCTTTTGAGAGAACCCCATGCTTAAAGGCAAGGACGGCGGCCCCAACCATTCCTTCCATTGGTTAAAGGAGCTTACATGAACATCAAGGTAAGATCACTTATCCTTATACTCCTACATCTTTGTGTGATTTTAATGCCAAGTCAAGTATGAAAGTTAGCTTACCTTGCATTAAGCCTAAAACTTCTTTGCCGTGTATTGGTAATGCCATTGTTGAAAGTGTCCCTACACTAGTTGATCCTATTGATGACCGAATTGATACTTCTTGTAAGGTCGATTTGTGTCCACCCAGTGTTGAAACTTGTGCTTTGAATGACAGTGCATTATCGAATGAAGGTGCTCAAACACTAGCTGATCCTTTAGATGACAAAATTGATTCTTCTTGCAAGATCGATTTGTGTCCATCTAGTGTTGACACTTGCGAATTGAATGGTAGTACAATGTCATGTGGTCATCATGTTAGTAATTCTTGCGAGATTGACATACTACCAACTACTATTAAAACTTGTGTTGATCAACTTTCTTGTAATGATAATTCACTACTTGAGGATCCTTATGATGTGTTTAATGTACCTCTAGTTAGTGATGATGTTGATATAGTTGGTCAATTTAAAGAATGTGACATCTCACCCTTGCTTGTTCAAAATGAGTCTCTTGATCGTACTTTAGTGTCATGTGGCAAGACGCCAATTTGTAGTGGTGATGTGTGTCATGTAGATAGTCATGCGAGCAAAAATGCATTGAAAAATGACATTGGTTCTTTTGAGAGTGAAATGACGTGCTTTGAATCCTCATTATTCATGGATTACTCTTTTGTAAAGGATAATGTTTTATTGAGGATGACATGACTATTGAGAGTGAAGTACCTAGTAGGATGTTTTGTAACGTTGAACGTGTGGCCACTTTTGGTGACTACATGATATTTGAAAATCCACTATGGGATGATAACACTCTTCCCTATGATGGAGATCCTCCCTTGAGGAATTGTGATCCACGTATGGGGAGGGGAAGTGTTCAAAAAGAAGGTGAAAATTGTCTGCAAATTGCTAATTTTTCCTTGGGTGTTCCGAATAGTATTAGTATGATTGACCATGCTCTTGAGTTTATTAGTGAAACTATATTTGAGGACACCCCAAATGAAGTTATTTTGCGTGACACCTTTCTTTATTATCTTTTTGCAAATGATGACCTTCATGATCTTTTTGGGAGTGCATCTTATGGAGGGCGGGGTCCTATTGGGATACTCCGTTTTGCCTTGCTCGTGATATGTGGGTATCTTTTCCCTTTGACCCCGGTGAAGTCTTAACTTGGTGTGAATGGTATTATTTTGCAATTGAGGATCATTTGAATGTCCTGCCAACTTGGTGTCTTGAAACCCTTGGCTCTTTTAGAATATCCTCATTCCTTAATCTTTGAGTTAGCCAAGTTCTTAGTGCTCTACTTGAGAGTTTATTTTGCTTGAAAATGGTTGATACTTGTCTATATCACAAATTTGTGCTTACTTGGCATGGTGGTAGGTTAGTCCACCCTAACACTAACCCTCATCCTTTGAGGACTTGGTTTTTGTTTGTCTCCCTTATGGTTTTGCAAGGTTTAGATTCGAGGACAATTCCTTTTCAAGAAGGGGAGAATGATACAAGACCAACTCCATCGAGCTTCATGAAGATGGAGTCTTTGAAGATCATGGGAGCTCCACATAGGATGGCCTTCAAGATATGGGAGATAGCTTGGATGTAAGGCTTCAAGAACGTCACATTCAAGATATGGAAGATAACTTGGGAGGCTTTTTGGAGAAGGAGGCTATGCATGCAAAAGGGGCTAGTACTTAAATGCAAGCCTTTTCAAGTTTCACTTCCATGGAAGACATCCAAACAAGGCCCTTACTTCATTAAGGGTATAATTGTAATATAGCTAGTTGTCTTCCTTATTTTTCTTAGGATAAATAGTATACCAAACATTTCAATAGGGAGCTTTTGATGAATTATGAATATTTTTAGTGTTTTAGGGTTATCTCTAGAGAGAGAAACTTGTGAGAGGCCTTTGGTAGGCTCTTGTTGATTCTTGTGTTGTTGAGAGGTTGGTTGCTTGGGAATTCGATACCCTTGAGGTCAACTTAAGAATTTGGTGTTTGTTTTGATGATAATTTAGAGGTCTTAGTTTTATGTAACTTTGGTTGCTAAATTGAATCTTAAGTTGTGTCAAATTATCTATCTTTTCTTTTCCTTTTTGTTTATCTTCTTAATTTCTCGTTTCCGCGTATATGTTATTGTATCACACTTATAATTTCATAAGGTCCAATGTACCGGGGACTAAGCTTCCCCTTTTTGCCAAATCTCATAACGCCCTTCATTGGTGACACCTTTAGGAATACCCAATTTTTCACTTGGAACTCTAAGTCCCTTCGAGGATTATTCGCATAAGACTTTTGATGACTATAAGCTGTTAATAATCGACCCTATATAAGCTTGACTTTTTCTATAGCTTAGTGGACCAAGTCTGGCCCTATCAAGTTGGTCTCTCCTACTTCGAACCACCCAATTGGGGATCTGCACTTTCGTCCATATAAATGCTCATACAGGGCCATTTGGATGCTAGAATGATAGCTATTGTTATAAGCAAACTCAATAAGCGGTAAATGATCATCCCAATTACCTCCAAAATCCAATATACATGCCCTTAGCATATCCTCAAGAGTCTGAATGGTGTGTTCAGCTTGTCCATCAGTCTGTGGTTGAAATGTCGTGCTAAGACTCACTTGAGTCCCCAAACCTTCTTGGAAAGATTACCAGAAATTGGCGGTAAACTGAGTCCCTATATCGGAGATAATAGATACTGGAACACCTTGAAGCCGCACTATCTCTTTAACATAAAGCTTTGCATAATCTTCTGCTACATATGTAGTTCTGATCGGTAAGAAATGAGCTGACTTCGTAAGTCTATCCACAATCACCCATATAGAATCATACTTACGTTGGGAATGGGGTAAACCTATAATAAAGTCTATGTTAATTACTTCCCATTTAAAAGTTGGAATTTCTATAGCTTGCAACAATCTTCCCGGGTTTTGATGCTCAATTTTCACTTGCTGACAGTTAGGACATTGAACTACAAATTCCGCTATATCCTTCTTCATCCCATTCCACCAATATATAGATTTAATATCCTGATACATCTTCGTTGCTTCGGGGTGGACAGAATAACGGGAGCAATAGGCTTCTTTTAAAATCTGCTGACGTAACCCTGCAACATCGGGGACACACAGCCAACCTCGACATCAGAGAACTCCATCTCCAGAAATCTCAAATGATGACTTTTCCTTTTGAGGGAGCTTATTCCTGTAATGAATTAGCATGGGATCTTCGTATTGGCGTTCCTTCACTTCAACCACTAGTGATGAGACCGCTGAATTCTGAATAGTAGCTCCCATATTGCTTGAATCCACTACTCAAACTCCTAGGCTAGTTAACAGCTGGAGCTCACGAGCTATCTCTCTTTTCTCTGGCTGCACATCACATAAACTTCCCATGGATCTACGGCTAAGTGCATCGGCCACAACATTCGCTTTTCCGAGATGATACAAGATGTCAACATCATAGTCTTTCAACAATTCCAACCATCGCCGTTGCCGTAAATTCAATTCTTTCTACTTGAAGATATACCTAAGGCTCTTATGATATGTATAAATATCAACGTGGACACCATACAAGTAATGTCTCCACATCTTCAATGCATGAATCACCGCAGCCAATTCAAGATCATGGGTCGGAAAATTTTTCTCATGTTTCCGTAACTGCCTTGAAGCATATGCAATCATCTTACCATATTGCATCAACACACAGCCTAACCCATCGCCTGAAGCATCACAATAGACAACATAACATTCCGATCCCTCTGGAAGTGTCAGGACTGGGGCAAAAGTTAAAGATCCTTTAGCTCTTGGAAACTACGTTCCATTGAAATTTGGCTGATTTCTAGGTCAGCTTCGTGAGTGATGCAGAAATAGAAGAAAAGCCTTCTACAAATCTCCTGTAGTAACCTGCTAAGCCCAGAAAACTACGAACTTCCATAGGAGTTATGGGCCTTGGCCAAGTCTTCACGGCCTCAATCTTTTAGGTATCTACCCGAACACCATCGACTGAAATAATATGCCCCAGAAAGGTCACTGAGTTCAACCAAAACTAACACAAAAAATTTGGCAAACAACTCTCGAGTTTGAAGGACTCTAAGGACTGTATGCAAATGATCCGCATGTTCTGCCTCGGACCTAGAATACACCAAAATATCATCGATGAATACAATCACAAATAAATCTAGGAACATCCTGGACACAATGTTCATCAAATCCACAAATACTGCAGGTGCATTCGTTAGCCCAAACGACATTACCCGAAACTCAATGGC
Organism: Lycium barbarum; assembly: GCF_019175385.1. Taxonomy (NCBI): domain Eukaryota; kingdom Viridiplantae; phylum Streptophyta; class Magnoliopsida; order Solanales; family Solanaceae; genus Lycium; species Lycium barbarum. The sequence goes on along the minus strand of NC_083337.1, from coordinate 80,548,397 downwards.
CATATCTTGTTCTGAAGGCTGTCTTAGGAATATCTTTCTCCCTAACTCGCACTTGATGATACCCGGATCTCAGATCTATCTTTGAAAACCATTTGGCGCCTTGTAATTGGTCAAATAAATCATCATTCCTTGGAAGAGGATATTTGTTCTTGATTGTCACCTTATTCAACTGCCGATAGTCAATGCACATTCGGAAGGAGCCATCTTTTTTTTGGACAAACAACTCTGCGGGAGCCATTCTATAAGGAGGAATAGATATGGGCTTTGTATCCGATAGCACATCTATAGCGAAATCAATCTCCCGCTCTGGAGGGAGGCCTAGACGTTATTCCGGGAATACATCCGGAAATTCATTCACCACGGGGACAGACTGAAGAGTTGGCGGTTCAGCTTCTACATCTTGAACCCGAACTAGATGGTAAATACAACCTTTTGTGATCATTTTCCTTGCCTTAAGATAGGAAATAAACCTACCTTTTGGCGACGCATATTCCCTTTCCATTCTAAAACTGGTTCTCCCGGAAGCTGGAAGCGAGCCATTTTCATCTTACAATCAACATTGGCATAGCAAGAAGCCAACCAATCCATGCCCATGATAACATCAAAATCCACCATTTTTAACTCATGTAAGTCAACCATAGTATGATGGTCACAAATCACAACTACACATTTTCTATATACTCGACTAGTGATTACCGGTTCACCAACGGGTGTAGAAACCTCAAAAGGTTTGATCAACTCCGGTTTGACCCCAAACCGACCCACAAAGTATGGAGTAACATATGACAATATGGATCCCGGATCTATCAAAGCATATACATCATGAGAAAATACCGATAATATACCTGTAATAACATCAGGAGAAGACTCAAGGTCTTGACGTCCAGCCAAAGCATAAATACGGTGCTTAGGACCGCTAGAACTGGGGGATCTCCCTCTGCCTCTACCATGGCTGACTGGCTCTGTTATATCCCACATTTTTTACATTCGGATAATTCAAGATAATTGCGGGAAGTTAAGAGCAAGGCTATGTTTTAATCTTGTTTAGCACACAAGTTGTTATGAAATTTTTTGAAGTGGAGATATTAAGAGAGGCTAAGGGTAAAAAGGGAAATTCGCAAGGACTCATAGAAATATGGAGGAAGGCTAAGGGCAAATTTGGAATTTGGAAAATAAATTTTCATAAATTACAACACAAAAAAAAAATAATTGGGCTTAAGTAAAAAAAGGCCAAGGTGGCCGGCGAAGGTATGGGCCAAGGCCCATATAGAGGCTTAAAATAAGTGGTATTGGATCATTTTGTTATTTTCATCTTAAGAGAGAGTTCAAGAAGCTCTGAGAGAAAAAAAAAAAAAAAAAAGACCACCATATTCGGTCAAGCATAGCCAAAATTGACCCCTTGAAATCTTGATCAAAAAATTATGTTCTTCTAGCAAACCAACCAATTGGAAGGTCCTCTTTAACGTGGGATAATTGTTGGAGCAAGAAAACCATCTATTCTTGCAAGGAGCAATCCTAGCCAAGTGAGACGTTGAAGGAAAAAGGTAAGGTTTAATCTTCGTTTTATATGTTATAGATGGTTATGTATGTTGTAGTATGTAGAAAATGAATGAAATTCATGAAACTTTGTGTGTTGAGGTTGAGCCGTGTGGGTGTGGTGTGTGTGGCCGTGTGTGTTGTGTAGGAATAAGGGACCAATTTTACTTAGCATTTTGGTTGTTGTTGTTATGGATTCCATGTTGATAATGAAAGTTTAATGATCCTAGTGAAGTTGTAAAGGTTGGAGACTTGTCTTAGAAGTTAATGTGAATTGAAAATAGTGTTCTTGTATTTATGGAAGATAATGTTGTTAGTGTGTGAATTATTGGTGTAGTTCATGAATTTGAAGGAAGGAAATGTGTTGTTATTGATCTTGTTGCATTTGGAAGGTTTCGGATGAAGTAGAGTGTTGGTTGAATTGTTTTGAATATTGTACGGCTTGTTTGAAGTATTCTTGAATAGTGTTTGAATGGTTGCGGATTAGTACTTGAATATGTAAGAAATTATATATTGAACGTAAATGGAAAGTCGTCAAAGTTCGTAGAAAGAAGTTGCTAACGTTAGTATGCGTTTTGAATTGATTGTGGATATTGTTAGAATAACTGTTGGCATTGTTGTTGATAATTTGGCCGAGTTAAATTCTCGGATTTGTTGTTGATGATTTAGCCGAGTCGAATTCTCGGGGTTGTTGTATTTACAGGGGAAATGCTGCCGAAATTTTTGTAGAAAAAGTGTTGGTTTAGAATTGGACTCTTAAGTGTTTATGGCTAATGTTTGGTATGTACGACTATTGTTGTAGATCTTGCGAAGCCAAAGACTTAAGTTCGGATTAGCGTAGGAAGCGGGCAAGGTATGTAAGGCTTACCCTTTCTTTCTTTTGGCATGATCCTTGTGAAACGAACAGACGATATGTATATGATTCCAAATGAACTCCCATTCTTAGAGCCACTAGGATGGCTAACGTTCTTGATTTCCATAAGCTGTTCCATATGGTTTTGATGCGTGTTTATGATGTCCCAATTTTAGTTTGATATGTTTCCGAATGGCATACGAAAGATAATTGGTATAACTAAAGGTTTGATCTTCAAATGCTAGCACGTTCGATTATTCCATTGAGTCTTTGATATATTTTGATATGTACATATGGTTCAAAAATCTATATTTGATTTGATCCATGTTGATATCTGAAATGTACCTAACATGATTGTTGCTTTAATTTTCCAAAAAATGGCTTCTGAAATGTTCGTAGAAGGTTCTGTACTTCAAACGCTCATAACTTTCTTATACTAAATCCGATTGATCCGAAACTTGTTTCTGCGCCTTCAGATGTCGGCAGGTATACTTGTCTATCGAGTCTTAGAATTGATTTATATGCATATAGTTTCTCACTATTCTGCTCGTGCATGTGTCATGACCTCTTTCACCGAGTCCCGGGCCGGTATGTATCGTGCGTATGGTTCGCTGAGTCCCTTGCTTGAGGGCCGGGTTCCATATATAAATTCCGAAGTATGATGTGTCAAGTCCCGGGGTACTGTGTATATGTGTCCGGTCCCCGGGTACCGTGTATATGTTACGAAGTATGACGTGTCCGGTTCCCCGGAGTATGATATGTCCCGGGTACCGTGTATATGCTATGATGTGTTATGTGACGGAGATGTTCGGAGATATGAAATCTTCTGGAGTATGATGTGTTATGGCGCCAGAGACAGGAGTGGTGACCATGTTCCTGTGCCCGATGCATGACTTTGATATGCATCATTTGTGATTCAAAAGTAAGCATTCTGATATTCTGGATAAGCTACTTACCTTCTGCATTTCTTCTGATATATGATGTCGGCAATATAATATATATGTATGGATCGGGCTGCACGTTCCGCAGCAATATATTTATGGATCGGGCCGTACGTTCCTCGACACTAATATGTCATATATGGATCGGGCCGCACGTTCCTCGGCACAATCATATCACATATGGATCGGTTATGTGTACATGTATATAATGACATATGATGTCGGCACAAATGACCTGTGTTTTGAAAGTAAGTATTTTGATACTCTGGATGATTTACTTATTCTCTGTACTTTTTTTTTCTGACATATGATGTCAGTATACACGATTTGCATTGTGAAAAATAAGCACCTTGGTATTCTGACTAACGTACTTACTTTTGTACCTTTGTTCCAGTTATGTTTCTATTTTCTGTATTCCATGCCTTACATACTCAGTACCTATTCCGTACTGACCCCCTTTCTTCGGGGGCTGCATTTCATGGCCGCAGGTACAGACGTTCACGTGAGTGACCCGACAGCTTAGGCCATCCATTCTGCTGCTTTGGTGTGCTCCCTTGTTCTGGAGCCTACATTTTGGTACAGACATTTCCGTTGTATATATGTATGTATATATTCAGGGGTACGGCGGGGCCCTGTCCCGTCATAAAATTTTGTTGTCTTTGTTAGAGGCCTGTAGACATGTATGTGGGTCATGGGTCGTTATTGTTAGGTTATGTCTCTGTGATATGCGTCCTAAGCGGTTCCATTTGCTATGACGGCCCTATCGGCTCGTATATATGTATACGTATATATATGTTTTGCAGGACACGTTCTACGACAGCCTTGGTGGCTCTGTATGATATGTATGTTACATGTGACCGCTTAAGACGACATCTGTTCTCAGTATCTGTATAAATTAATATATGTTGAATATGGATAAGTCATTGATATGACGATTGGGTAAGTGAGTGTGTATGGGTGTCCAGCTCGGGCACTAGTCACGGCCCACGGGGTTGGGTCGTGACAAAAGTGGTATCAGAGCAGTTTGTCCTCGGAATGTCTACAGGCCGTGTATAGTAGAGTCTTGTTTATCGGTGTGTTGTGCACCACATCTATAAACAGGAAGCTACAGTACATTTAGGATGTCACTTTTCTTTCGATCCTAGATCGTGCGATAGAGCTATATTATTTGGATGGTCCCTTTCTGACGAAATGTTATGTTTTCAGCGATGCCTCCGAGAAAAGCGACAGCTGTCCAGAAGGGCAAGTCAGTAGCAGCTGGAGAGACTAGTCAGGCCCAGAGAGTTACCAGGGCCTGTGCCCAGATTATGCCCCAGTCAGCGGGATCTGCTCCGCCACCATTTTTAGAGGAGCCTAGAGCAGCAGCCGCTGCCGCAATGGATCAGGGGGCGGCTCCACCGTTAGCTCCGGAGGCTCCAGCGCCCGAGCCTCCAGCTCCCCAGCTAGGGGCGGAGGATAGGGCGATGAGAGACGCAGTACAGCTGTTGACTAGAATAGTAGCAGGGCAGGCTCGCAGACGCGGGCTAGGGGGTGATGATGTGGATAGACGTGACAGCCTGAGGGTTCGTGATTTCTTGACTTGTAATCCCCCTAGAGTTCTACGGGTCAAAGTCCGAGGAGGATCCCCAGGATTTTATTCGACAGATGCAGCGTACGCTGAGGTTAGTTAGAGCTTCTGAGACCGAGTCTGTCGAGCTGGCTTCATAACGATTGCGTGATGTAGCGGTTAACTGGTATGAGTCCTGGGAGCTGTCCAGAGGCGAAGATGCCCCTCCAGCCGTGTGGGATGAGTTTACGGCAGCCTTTCTTGGCCACGTTTTGCCTCCCGAGGCGCGGCGAGCTAGGGTTGACAGATTCTTACAGCTGAGACAGAGGGGCAGGAGTGTTCGAGAATATAGTCTGGAGTTTGACTCTCTGGCTAGATATGCGCCCACCATTGTAGCTGATATGGCTGACAGGATGCACCGGTACGTGATGGGGTTGGATCACTATTTGGTTGATAGTTGTATGGCGGTGGCATCCCAGCCCGGGATGGATATTGCTCGGGTGCAGGCGTACGCACAAGGAATGGAGGATCGACATAGAAGGCGTCAGCCCGATAGAGACCATGATAGGAGGCAGCCCAAGAGGGCTAGATCAGCTGGTTATTCTGGAGAGTTTCGAGGCGGGCAGCCTCAGCAGCAGTATAGCAGATATCCTTCTCAGCCCGCGGGGAGTGCCCCCCCACAGTTTGCGGGCAGGGGACCGGATAGGGCAGAGAGTTCAGGAGTAGGTCAGGGCTCCAGGGCTTCGGGTTCGCAAATAGATAGAGGTTCCGGTCAGATGGGGCCATCCATACCTCGGTGTCCTCATTGTAGGAGGCATCACCCTGGAGAGTGTTATCGTGCCACTGGTGCTTGCTTTTCTTGTGGCCGTCAAGGCCATACTATGAGGGAGTGTCCGTATAGGGGTGGTCCAGGTGGTTCAGCCCAGCCCACTGGGTCAGTTGCTGGTTCATCTTCCCCTTCTGTAGCTATGCGCCCTACGGGGCAGGGTATGCCGACACCAGCAGGCCGCGGTAGAGGTCGTGGCGGAGCTCCCAGTTCTAGCGGTCCTTCGAACCGCATATATGCTTTGGCTCGCCGACAGGACCCAGAGGCGTCACCAGACGTGGTTAAAGGTATACTGTCGATCTTCTCCTAAAATGTATATGCATTGATAGATCCAGATTCTATTTTATCATATATTTTCCCCCGACTGCTAGTAGAATTGAGATAAGAACCGAATCGATAGAACTGTTCGAGGTAGCCATACATACAGATGAAAAGTGAATATGGAGGATTTAAACGATTAACTCGGTAATTACATAGTTAGAAAAGTAAAAGACCCTCTCTAGATCGGAGTGGAACACGTTACGAGAACCTTTCGGAAATTGTTAAGACCCAGACTTGCCATGGATTACGTGATAAAGGTCGTGCGGGGAAGTGGATGCAATTATACCAGCATTAACGCACCGAAATGCATTGAAGTTTCGAGGTTAAGCGTGCTAAGGTGAGAGCAATTTTGGGATGGGTGACCCCCTGGGAAGTGTACTAAAATTTCCATAAATGTAGATATAGGAGACGAATATGAAATTAGGGCAACCTAAAGGAAATTAGAGTATGTGGAGTATGTGGAGTGGTTAGAAACCTTATAGAGGTCGCGTAGGCTGAGACGGACTAGACTGGTCAAAAGGAAGAAAGCGCAACACAGCCCTGGAATCAGAGTAAGTTTGAATAACGTTTGGAAATGGTTGTAAGCGAAATGGTAATAAATATATGTGTATGCATATGCTGTCTCATTTGTGACTGTATCAATCGATAGGTGAAACCTAGCAACCAGTGTTGCGACGTGTGGAAGACATTAACCGGACGGGATTCAAGAGACAAAGTGAAAAGTATGGTACATATGTTATGAAATAGACTGATACCGATTTCACTAAAGGTTAAGGATTGGAAATTCTAATACAACAATTGTCGGAAAGGGAAGAGAGTGAGTAAATGGATGGCAAGGAGATCAAAATGTCGAAAAAAGTGAAAAGTAAGAAACATGATTGAGCAAAGCCTTCAAAAGAGCCGACGGGAAAAGCATGAAACTATTTGCGTAGGAATTTAAGGGACAGGTCTGTAAAAGAAGTAGAATGTAATAATATAGGACAAAAAAAGAAACAAGCTTGAGAAAGGTTAACGGTGAAAACAGGACAAGCATATGGGAGTACGAAGGATACTGATGTGTTGATCAAAGGAAAAACAGAGTGGTTAGGAAGAAAGTAACTGGAAACGGTTACGCATTAAAAGGGTAATGGCACTGTTAGACATAAAGGACAGAGATGTGTCAAAATGGAAAAAGTAAGTGTCGGAAATGGATTCCCTTATAAGTATTCTGATTAAATACGAGAACGTAGCTAGCAAGAAGATAGATATGTCGGACCCGCGATGTAGGAACTTCCATTTTGAGAAGGTAGCAGATAATTATTAAGGCGACGGTTACTTAAAGATCATAGGCGTATACGGACCCCCTTTAAAAAGAGGGGGGGGGGGGAGAACATACTAGATTTGAAATGAACTATGATGATCTGAGCTCTAGAAGAGGGGACTTATTAGCTCGGGGCCAGAGTTCAGAGTATATTGACATATCGTAAAGGTTACGAAAGAACGTAGAAATGAATTGACAATAAGTGTACCATAATGTAGATATAGGAAGGAAATATGGAAGATACCTGGAAAGGTCAACAAATATGAAAGGACAACCCGAAACGACACTATATGAGGCGCCGCATGACAAGAAATGCAAGTCACCGATCAGTTGGTTCGATATTAACGGAACTAAGTTAATTGGCAGATATGATTCAACAGGCAGTCGATAAAGTGAGACCCACACGGGAACGGTATGAGATAGAAAAGAAAATTCCCCCGAAGTATTTCTAAGACCCTATGAGGCCAGTTAAACATTCGAAGAAGAATGTTCTAAAAGGGGGGGGGGGGGGAGGATGTTATATCCCGCATTTTGTACATTCGGATAATTCAAGATAATTGCGGGAAGTTAAGAGCAAGGCTATGTTTTAATCTTGTTTAGCACACAAGTTGTTATGAAATTTTTTGAAGTGGAGATATTAAGAGAGGCTAAGGGTAAAAAGGGAAATTCGCAAGGACTCATAGAAATATGGAGGAAGGCTAAGGGCAAATTTGGAATTTGGAAAATAAATTTTCATGAATTACAACACAAAAAAAAATTGGGCTTAAGTAAAAAAAGGCCAAGGTGGCCGGCGAAGGTATGGGCCAAGGCCCATATAGAGGCTTAAAATAAGTGGTATTGGATCATTTTGTTATTTTCATCTTAAGAGAGAGTTCAAGAAGCTCTGTGAGAAAAAAAAAAAAAAAAAAGAGAAAGACCACCATATTCGGCCAAGCATAGCCAAAATTGACCCCTTGAAATCTTGATCAAAAAATTATGTTCTTCTAGCAAACCAACCAATTGGAAGGTCCTCTTTAACGTGGGATAATTGTTGGAGCAAGAAAACCATCTATTCTTGCAAGGAGCAATGCTAGCCAAGTGAGAAGTTGAAGGAAAAAGGTAAGGTTTAATCTTCTTTTTATATGTTATAGATGGTTATGTATGTTGTAGTATGTAGAAAATTAATGAAATTCATGAAACTCTGTGTGTTGAGGTTGAGTCGTGTGGGTGTGGTGTGTGTGGCCGTGTGTGTTGTGTAGGAATAAGGGACCAATTTTACTTAGCATTTTGGTTGTGGTTGTTATGGATTCCATGTTGATAATGAAAGTTTAATGATCCTAGTGAAGTTGTAATGGTTGGAGACTTGTCTTAGAAGTTAATGTGAATTGAAAATAGTGTTCTATCGAGTCCTAGAATTGATTTATATGCATATAGTTTCTCACTATTCTGCTCGTGCATGTGTCATGACCTCTTTCACCGAGTCCCGGGCCGGTATGTATCGTGCGTATGGTTCGTCGAGTCCCTTGCTTGAGGGTCGGGTTCCATATATAAATTCCGAAGTATGATTTGTCCGGTCCCAGGGTACTGTGTATATGTGTCCGGTCCCCGGGTACCGTGTATATGTTACGAAGTATGATGTGTCCGGTTCCCCGGAGTATGATATGTTCCGGGTACCGTGTATATGCTATGATGTTTTATGTGACGGAGATGTTCGGAGATATGAAATGTTTTGGAGTATGATGTGTTATGGCGCCAGAGACAGGAGTGGCGACCATGTTCCTGTGCCCTATGCATGACTTTGATATGCATCATTTGTGATTCAAAAGTAAGCATTCTGATATTTTGGATAAGCTACTTACCTTCTGCATTTCTTCTGATATATGATGTCGGCAATATAATATATATGTATGGATCGGGCTGCACGTTCCGCAACAATATATTTATGGATCGGGCCGTACGTTCCTCGGCACTAATATGTCATATATGGATCGGGCCGTACGTTCCTCGGCACTATCATATCACATATGGATCGGTTATGTGTACATGTATATAATGACATATGATGTCAGCACATATGACCTGTGTTTGGAAAGTAAGTATTTTGATACTCTGGATGATTTACTTGTTCTCTGTACTTTTTTTTCTGACATATGATGTCGGTATACACGATTTGCATTATGAAAAATAAGCACCTTGGTATGCTGACTAACGTACTTACTTTTGTACCGTTGTTCCAGTTATGTTTTTGTTTTCTGTATTCCATGCCTTACATACTCAGTACCTATTCCGTACCGACCCCCTTTCTTCGGGGGCTGCGTTTCATGGCCGCAGGTACAGACGTTCACGTGAGTGACCCGACAGCTTAGGCCATCCATTCTGCTGCTTTGGTGTGCTCCCTTGTTCTGGAGCCTACATTTTGGTACAGACTCTTCCGTTATATATATGTATGTATATATTCAGGGGTACGGCGGGGGCCTGTCCCGTCATAAAATTCTGTTGTCTTTGGTAGTGGCCTGTAGACATGTATGTGGGTCATGAGTTGTTATTGTTCGGTTATGTCTCTGTGATATGCGTCCTAAGCGGTTCTATTTGCTATGACGGCCCTATCGGCTCGTATATATGTATACGTATATATATGTTTTGGACGACACGTTCTACGACAGCCTTGGTGGCTCTGTATGATATGTATGTTACATGTGACCTCTTAAGACGACATCTGTTCTCAGTATCTGTATAAATTAATATATGTTGAATATGGATACGTCATTGATATGACGATTGGGTAAGTGAGTGTGTATGGGTGTCCAGCTCGGGCACTAGTCACGACCCACGGGGTTGGGTCGTGACAAAAGTGGTATAAGAGCGGTTTGTCCTCGGAATGTCTACAGGCCGTGTCTAGTAGAGTCTTGTTTATCGGTGTGTTGTGCACCACATCTATAAGCAGGAAGCTACTGGACATTTAGGATGTTACTTTTCTTTCGATCCTAGATCGTGCGATAGAGCTATATTATTAGGATGGTCCCTTTCTAACGAAATGTTATGTTTTCAGCGATGCCTCCGAGAAAAGCGACAGCTGCCCAGAAGGGCAAGTCAGTAGCAGCTGGAGAGACTAGCCAGGCCCAAAGAGTTACCATGGCCTGTGCCCAGATTATGCCCCAGTCAGCGGGATCTGCTCCGCCACCATTTTTAGAGGAGCCTAGAGCAGCAGCCGCTGCCGCTATGGATCAGGGGGCGGGTCTACCGTTAGCTCCGGAGGCTCCAGCGCCCGAGCCTCCAGATCCCCAGCTAGGGGCAGAGGATAGGGCGATGAGAGACGCAGTACAACTGTTGACTAGAATAGTAGCAGGGCAGGCTCGCAGACGCGGGCTAGGGGGTGATGATGTGGATAGACGTGACAGCCTGAGGGTTCGTGATTTCTTGACTTGTAATCCCCCAGAGTGCTACGGGTCAAAGTCCGAGGAGGATCCCCAGAATTTTAGTCGACAGATGCAGCGTACGCTGAGGTTAGTTAGAGCTTCTGAGACCGAGTCTGTCGAGATGGCTTCATATCGATTGCGTGATGTAGTGGTTAATTGGTATGAGTCCTGGGAGCTGTCCAGAGGTGAGGATGCCCCTCCAGCCGTGTGGGATGAGTTTACGGCAGCCTTTCTTGGGCACTTTCTGCCTCCTGAGGCGCGGCGAGCTAGGGTTGACAGATTCTTACAGCTGACACAGAGGGGCAGGAGTGTTCGAGAATATAGTCTGGAGTTTGACTCTCTGGCCAGATATGCGCCCACCGTTGTAGCTGATATGGCTGACAGGATGCACCGGTACATGATGGGGTTGGATCACTATTTGGTTGATAGTTGTATGGCGATGGCATCCCAGCCCGGGATGGATATTGCTCGGGTGCAGGCGTACGTACAAGGAACGGAGGATCGACATAGAAGGCGTCAGCCCGATAGAGACCACGATAGGAGGCAGCCCAAGAGGGCTAGATCAGCTGGTTATTCTGGAGAGTTTCGAGGCGGGCAGCCTCAGCAGCAGTATAGCAGATATCCTTCTCAGCCCGCGGGGAGTGCCCCCCCACAGTTTGCGGGCAGGAGACCGGATAGGGCAGAGAGTTCAGGAGTAGGTCAGGGCTCCAGGGCTTCGGGTTTGCAAATAGATAGAGGTTCCGGTCAGATGGGGCTATCCATACCTCGATGTCCTCATTGTAGGAGGCATCACCCTGGAGAGTGTTATCGTGCCACTGGTGCTTGCTTTTCTTGTGGCCGTCAAGGCCATACTATGAGGGAGTGTCCGTATAGGGGTGGTCCAGGTGGTTCAGCCCAGCCCACTGGGTCAGTTGCTGGTTCATCTTCCCCTTCTGTAGCTATGCGCCCTACGGGGCAGGGTATGCCGACACCAGCAGGCCGCGGTAGAGGTCGTGGCGGAGCTCCCAATTCTAGCGGTCCTTCAAACCGCATATATGCTTTGGCTCGCCGACAGGACCCAGAGGCGTCACCAGACGTGGTTACAGGTATACTGTCGATCTTCTCCTGAAATGTATATGCATTAATAGATCCAGATTCTATTTTATCATATATTTTCCCCCGACTGCTAGTAGAATTGAGATAAGACCCGAATCGATAGAACTGTTCGAGGTAGCCATACATACAGACGAAAAGTGAATATGGAGGATTTAAACGATTAACTCGGTAATTACATAGTTAGAAAAGTAAAAGACCCTCTCTAGATCAGAGTGGAACACATTACGAGAACCTTTCAGAAATTGTTAAGATCCCGACTTGCCGGGGATTACGTGATAAAGGTCATGCGGGGAAGTGGATGTAATTATACCAGCATTAACGCACCGAAATGCATTGAAGTTTAGAGGTTAAGCGTGCTAGGGTGAGAGCAATTTTGGGATGGGTGACCCCCTGGGAAGTGTACTGAAATTTCCATAAATGTAGATATAGGAGAAGAATATGAAATTAGGGCAACCTAAAGGAAATTAGAGTATGTGGAATATGTGGAGTGGTTAGAAACCTTATAGAGGTCGCGTAGGCTGAGACAGACTAAACTGGTGAAAAGGAAGAAAGCGCAACACAGCTCTAGAATCAGAGTAAGTTTGAATAACGTTTGGAAATGGTTGTAAGCGAAATGGTAATAAATATATGTGTATGCATATGATGTCTCATTTGTGACTGTATCAATCGATAGGTGAAACCTAGCAACCAGTGTTGCGACATGTGGAAGACATTAACCGGACGGGATTCAAGAGACGAAGCGAAAAGTATGGTACAGATGTTATGAAATAGACTGATACCGATTTCACTACAGGTTAAGGATTGGAAATTCTAATACAACAATAGTCGGAATGGGAAGAGAGTGAGTAAATGGATGGCAAGGAGATCAAAATGTCGAAAAAAGTGAAAAGTAAGAAACATGATTGAGCAAAGCCTTCAAAAGAGCCGAAGGGCAAAGCATGAAACTATTTGCGTAGGAATTTAAGGGACAGGTCTGTAAAATAACTAGAATGTTATAATATAGGACAACAAGAGAAACAAGCTTGAGAAAGGTTAACGGTGAAAACAGGACAAGCATATGGGAGTACGAAGGATACTGATGTCTTGATCAAAGGAAAAATAGAGTGGTTAGGAAGAAAGTAACTGGAAACGGTTACGCATTAAAAGGGTAATGGCACTGTTAGACATAAAGGACAGAGATGTGTCAAAATGGAAAAAGTAGGTGTCGGAAATGGATTCCCTTATAAGTATTCTGATTAAATACGAGAACGTAGCTAGCAAGGAGATAGATATGTCGGACCCGCGATGTAGGAACTTCCATTTTGAGAAGGTAGCAGATAATTATTAAGGCGACGGTTACTTAAAGATCATAGGCGTATACGGACCCCCTTTAAAAAGGGGGGGAGAACATACTAGATTTGAAACGAACTATGATGATCTGAGCTCTAGAAGAGGGGACTTATTAGCTCGGGGCCAGTGTTCGGAGTATATTGACATATCGTAAAGGTTACGAAAGAACGTAGAAATGAATTGACAATAAGTGTACCATAAGGTAGATATAGGAAGGAAATATGGAAGATACCTGGAAAGGTCAACAACTATGAAAGGACAACCCGAAACGACACTATATGAGGCTCCGCATGACAAGAAATGCAAGTCACCGATCGGTTGGTTCGATATTAACCGAACTAAGTTAATTGGTAGATATGATTCAACAGGCAGTCGATAAAGTGAGACCCACACGGGAACGGTATGAGATAGAAAAGAAAATTCCCCCGAAGTATTTCTAAGACCCTATGAGGCCAGTTCAACATTCGAGGACGAATGTTCTAAAGGGGGGGGAGGATGTTATATCCCGCATTTTGTACATTCGGATAATTCAAGATAATTGCGGGAAGTTAAGAGCAAGGCTATGTTTTAATCTTGTTTAGCACACAAGTTGTTATGAATTTTTTTGAAGTGGAGCTATTAAGAGAGGCTAAGGGTAAAAAGGAAAATTTGCAAGGACTCATAGAAATATGGAGGAAGGCTAAGGGCAAATTTGGAATTTGGAAAATAAATTTTCATGAATTACAACACAAAAACAAAAATTGGGCTTAAGTAAAAAAAGGCCAAGGTGGCCGGCGAAGGTATGGGCCAAGGCCCATATAGAGGCTTAAAATAAGTGGTATTGGATCATTTTGTTATTTTCATCTTAAGAGAGAATTCAAGAAGCTCTGAGAGAAAAAAAAAAAAAAGAGAAAGACCACCATATTCGGCCAAGCATAGCCAAAATTGACCCCTTGAAATCTTGATCAATAAATTATGTTCTTCTAGCAAACAAACCAATTGGAAGGTCCTCTTTAACGTGGGATAATTGTTGGAGCAAGAAAACCATCTATTCTTGCAAGGAGCAATCCTAGCCAAGTGAGAAGTTGAAGGAAAAAGGTAAGGTTTAATCTTCTTTTTATATGTTATAGATGGTTATGTATGTTGTAGTATGTAGAAAATGAATGAAATTCATGAAACTTTTTGTGTTGAGGTTGAGCCGTGTGGGTGTGGTGTGTGTGGCCGTGTGTGTTGTGTAGGAATAAGGGACCAATTTTACTTAGCATTTTGGTTGTTGTTGTTATGGATTCCATGTTGATAATGAAAGTTTAATGATCCTAGTGAAGTTGTAATGGTTGGAGACTTGTCTTAGAAGTTAATGTGAATTGAAAATAGTGTTCTTGTATTTATGGAAGATAATGTTGTTAGTGTGTGAATTGTTGGTGTAGTTCATGAATTTGAAGGAAGGAAATGTGTTGTTATTGTTCTTGTTGCATTTGGAAGGTTTCGGATGAAGTAGAGTGTTGGTTGAATTGTTTTGAACATTGTACGGATTGTTTGAAGTATTCTTGAATAGTATTTGAATGGTTGCGGATTAGTACTTGAATATGTAAGAAATTATATATTGAACGTAAATGGAAAGTCGTCAAAGTTCGTAGAAAGAAGTTGCTAACGTTAGTATGCGTTTTGAATTGATTGTGGATATTGTTAGAATAACTGTTGGCATTGTTGTTGATAATTTGGCCGAGTTAAATTCTCGGATTTGTTGTTGATGATTTAGCCGAGTCGAATTCTCGGGGTTGTTGTATTTACAGGGGAAATGCTGCCGAAATTTCTGTAGAAAAAGTGTTGGTTTAGAATTGGACTCTTAAGTGTTTATGGCTAATGTTTGGTATGTACGAATATTGTTGTAGATCTTGCGAAGCCAAAGACTTATGTTCGGATTAGCATTGGAAGCGGGCAAGGTATATAAGGCTTACCCTTTCTTTCTTTTGGCATGATCCTTGTGAAACGAACAAACGATATGTATATGATTCCAAAGGAACTCCCATTCTTAGAGCCACTAGGATGGCTAACGTTCTTGATTTCCGTAAGCTGTTCCATATGGTTCTGATCCGTGCTTATGATGTCCGAAGTTTAGTTTGATATGTTTCCGAATGGCATACGAAAGATAATTGGTATGACTAAAGGTTTGATCTTCAAATGCTAGCACGTTTGATTATTCCATTGAGCCTTTGATATATTTTGATATGTACATATGGTTCCAAAAGCTATATTTGATTTGATCCATATTGATAGTACCTAGCATGATTGTTGCTTTAATTTTCCAAAAAATGGCTTTTGAAATGTTCGTAGAAGGTTCTGTACTTCAAATCCGATTGATCCGAAACTTGTTTCTGAGCCTTCAGATGACGGCAGGTATACTTGTCTATCGAGTCTTAGAATTGATTTATGTGCATATAGTTTCTCAGTATTCTACTCGTGCATGTGTCATGACCTCTTTCACCGAGTCCCGGGCCGGTATGTATTGTGCGTATGGTTCGCCGAGTCCCTTGCTTGAGGGCCGGGTTCCATATATAAATTTCGAAGTATGATGTGTCCGGTCCCGGGGTACTGTGTATGTCTGTCCGGTCCCCGGGTACCGTGTATATGTTACGAAGTATGATGTGTCCGGTTCCCCGGAGTATGATATGTCCCGGGTACCGTGTATATGCTATGATGTGTTATTTGACGGAGATGTTCGGAGATATGAAATGTTTTGGAGTATGATGTGTTATGGCGCCAGAGGCAGGAGTGGAGACCATGTTCCTGTGCCCTATGCATGACTTTGATATGCATCATTTGTGATTCAAAAGTAAGTATTCTGATATTCTGGATAAGCTACTTACCTTCTGCATTTCTTCTGATATATGATGTCGGCAATATAATATATATGTATGGATCGGGCTGCACGTTCCGCAGCAATATATTTATGGATCGGGCCGTACGTTCCTCGGCACTAATATGTCATATATGGATCGGGCCGTACGTTCCTCGTCACTATCATATCACATATGGATCGGTTATGTGTACATGTATATAATGACATATGATGTCGGCACACATAACCTGTGTTTGGAAAGTAAGTATTTTGATACTCTGGATGATTTACTTATTCTCTGTACTTTTTTTTCTGACATATGATGTCGGTATACACGATTTGCATTGTGAAAAATAAGCACCTTGGTATTCTGACTAACGTACTTACTTTTGTACCGTTGTTCCAGTTATGTTCTGTTTTCTGTATTCCATGCCTTACATACTCAGTACCTATTCCGTACTGACCCCCTTTCTTTGAGGGCTGTGTTTCATGCCCGCAGGTACAGACGTTCACGTGAGTGACCCGATAGCTTAGGCCATCCATTCTGCTGCTTTGGAGTGCACCCTTGTTCTAGAGCCTACATTTTGGTACAGACTCTTCCGTTGTATATATGTATGTATATATATTCAGGGGTACGGCGGGGCCCTGTCCCGTCATAAAATTCTGTTGTCTTTGTTAGAGGCCTGTAGACATGTATGTGGGTCATTGATCGTTATTGTTCGGTTATGTCTCTGTGATATGCGTCCTAAGCGGTTCCATTTGCTATGACGGCCCTATCGGCTCGTATATATGTATACGTATATATATGTTTTGGACGATATGTTCTACGACAACCTTGGTGGCTCTGTATGATATGTATGTTACATGTGACCACTTAAGACGACATCTGTTCTCAGTATCTGTATAAATTAATATATGTTGAATATGGATAAGTCATTGATATGACGATTGGGTAAGTGAGTGTGTATGGGTGTCCAGCTCGGGCACTAGTCATGGCCCACGGGGTTGGGTCGTGACAGGCGCATGTGAACCTGGCCCCATACGGCGTATGGATGATGAAGACCCGGCTACCGATCCTCAAGGCTGGGTCCTACCCCTACCACCAATCGGGGGGCAATCGCACATAATATGGCCTGGCCGACCGCATGCATAGCAAACCTCTGAACCTAGTCGACACTGGCCCCAATGTAACTTCCCACACTTGGAACATCGTGGCACGGGTGGCCTTGCCTGACCCGAATCACTCCCGAACTGAGAACCTGAAGCCAAGAAACTCTGACTCGGCTCGGAATAAGTAGATCTATCAAATCTCTGGCCTGTAAACCGTGGAGGCGTACTAGTCATGGCATGGCCTGAATGCCTAGAAAACAGCTGTCTCGGCCCGTGTCTAAACTCACTCGTCAGACCCGAAGATCTATCCCTCTTGTTATACCCTCTATCATGCTCACACTCACTTCTTTGCTGTTGTTGGCTTTCTTCTAAATTCTGCGCATGGGCTTGAATGCATGAGATATCTATGTTGTCCTGAAGGGACGCAGTCAAGCACCTATCCATCAAATGTGGCCCTAGGCCTCTCACAAATCGGTGCACTCGGTCACCCATATTCGCTACCATGGCCGAAGCATACCTAGCCAATGAATTGAAGCGAAGACTATACTCTAAAGCACTCATACTCCTTTGCCTAAGATTCAGGAATTTATTGGCTCTAGCCCGCCGAACCTCTGGAGGGAAATAATGTCGGAGAAAGGCATCCACGAATTCTTGCCATACCGGGGGAGGTGCATTGGCTCCCCGTGAAGCCATCCAAACTGTATACCGATGAACCGCGACATCCCTCAATCTATAGGATGCTAACTCCACCAATTCAATAACCGAACATTAACCGAAGTGTCCTCAACATCCTATCAATAAAGTTTTGAGGGTCCTCATCCGGCTTTGACCCGAAGAATTTCGGAGGGTTCAAGCTAATAAAATCACGGGCCCTTGCACTAACAGCCCTATCACCTTGCCCTGTACCTTGCCGCTGAGTGTGGGCGGCAACCAACTGAGTAATTAAATGAATGGCCTCTTTTACATCTTGGCCGGAAGCATCCGGTGGAGGAGCTGGAGGTGCGGAAGCTGGGGCTGAGGCTCCCTCATGCTTCTCAGAAATAGGCATAGAATGAGAGTACAAGGATTGAGCCGCATTCTGGGACTCACCCTCCTCTATAACCGTTGGCGGCGCTCTTTCGGCCCGTTTTTCTGCCACTGTCTTGCCTTTTTGGGCTGTCATAGCCTTTCTCTTTACAGGCATTTCTAAAATACATAACACACGGTTAAGAAAAGAGAAGTCCTTATATCATGGCTCTATCGCACGATCTTATGAAGAAAGAAGGTCATTCATTCCTAAAATGCCCGCAGCCTCCTGTTTATCAGCATGGCACGCAACACACCCATAAACAAGACTCTACCGGATATGGTTCGTAGACACACCTTAGGACAGAACTGCTTTGATATCACTTTTGTCACGACCCAACCGGAGGGCCATGGCGGGCACCCGGTGCTAACCCACCCGGGCACCTCTTATCGTACTCTCATATTCACATCTAGATGAGCCACGTGACTTACTCATAATTTACATACATCAATAATGCTAATCTCGTTGGGCAACAACGCATTTATATCATCATCAATAACAATGCCCATATCCATATACACAAGCTGACAAGGCTATCAAAATGATATACAAAATGTGAGCCGACAAGGTTACGAGCCATCTAACTATACATAACTTTCTACGAGCCTCTAAGAAGAGTATGTCACATCATATAGGCGGGACAGGACCCCGCCGTGCCCATATGTATGTACACAAAAGAATAATACCAAAAGATGTAGCTCCGAATGAAATGGAGCTCCTCTATGTAGTCTATGAATAAGAAAGCTATGGATCAAGCTTGTCTCTCTAGCCACCGGCGGGCATGACGCAGCGTGCACAAACAAAAGGATGTCAGTACGAATAATGTATTGAGTATGTAAAGCATAAACAACATCACAGTAGAAGCATAATAGACAGCACGAGAAATAACATAAGATGGGAGAATCAGGAGGTAATAGAGTCATTTGTACCTCTAGTGGCCTTCATCATATTTACTTGTCTTTCGTAGGGACCTTCCATTTCTAATGCTCGCTCATGTACACACATACATACATATATATCCGTATTCATATTCATATTCATACTTGTATCCATATCATATCCATATTCATATTCGTAGCATACCGACCATGAAGGTTCGGTGTTTCACATACCCGGCCATGACAAGGCTCGGTGATTATACATTCCTGGCCCTACCAAGGCTCAGTGTTATCCGTACCCAGCTGCAGTGGTGTGCGCGCAACAGATTCCATAGTCGGCTATATAAGCTCGGTGTTACATAATAGTCATACATACTTAAACATCTATATATATATATATATATATATATATATATATATATATATATATATATATATATATGGAACCCATAAGCATCATCAACATCATTACCATCATCATTTTCGTTACGTCTATCCTTGGAGGATCAACTATCATATAAGGAAAGCAGTAGAATCGTAAAAGTATCGCGAATCATAAACTTTAGCAGCTTTAGACATAGAGTCATTTGGAGGACATTAAAGAACCCATGAAAGGATATATATATATAGCCAAGGAACCATGCCTTATTGAAAGAAGGGTTAACCTTACATACCTCTTTGTCCTCTTAACTATTTAACAATCACCGTCGAAGCTTGAATAATCTACATTTAGAAGGATTCATACCAAGGTTAAGCCTTAATGATACTCTTAAACCCAAACCAGAACAATTCATGATCTAACGAAAATTGGGAAACATTTCTCGTATTCCATAGACTTCCACTATACTACAATACAACTCCCAACATCCACAATAACACAATCAAGCAATCACATTCCATTAAACCTTTAAAATATATCCGTGTGCTCAACTTATACCAACAACTCCACACCCATTTTAGCACATTTTCATATAACGCTTCTTCCTCACCATTATTACCTTCCATAACATGATTATATCCATATCCTACTAAGAATCATGACTCAATATAGTTCACTACTCATAAACATCATAAAAACTACATTTAGACTTCATTTTCTACTTTCTTCTGCTACCCAAGTTTTGCTACAACCAAACATTCTCATTAACATGAAATAAACATGGAAACTAAACTATTTATCCCATAGAAACAAGCTTTGGAGCAGCTATCAACTTTGGCAAAAACCCTAGCCACAATGTCCAAGTTTTCTTGAAACCTACCAACCCTATGAAGCCTTCTAACACATGAACACTTTGATTCTTGCTATTTAATCTTTGTAATCTCTTGGGTTTGGGTAAAATATGTTTGGAGAAGGGTTTTGGAGCTTTGGAGAGTTTGGATGAAATGTGGGAAATGAAAAATGAGTAAGGGTCGTTCCCCCTTTAAAACAAAAATCTGACCCGACCCGATTATACGGCCTATTATATAGGCCGTACAATTTATACGGTCCGTATAATTGGACCGTATAATTATACCAGGGATCACCCTTCTCTGGAAAAAACCTACGGACCATTATACGGGCCGTATAATTTATACGGTCACTACAAATGGCCATACAATTGGAAAATTCGAGTTTCGTTCTCGTCGACTCGTTTGACTTTCAATCCTTATGGAACCTTCTTGACACTTATATAACACTTCATTAACCATACAATAGGCCGTATAGCAGCCTTATAAGAAATTTCTAAATAAACATTAACTCAATTATAGCAGAAACCTTTCCGAACATGACTTACATTTCGCTTCCTTCAACGAACTTAGGCTCATATATTTATATAACCTCAAACTCTTATAGTATGCACTTTAAGCTATCTAATGCTTCCCTTAATCTCATAAGGATTTCATAAGTACCTTAAAATCACATTAGCCTATCCACAGGGCAACACATGTGGAATTTCCAAGGTGTAACAGAAATCATGAAGTATGATACTAAGATTGCTATGATATCACCATTTTAAACCTAGAAATTGGGGAAACGGGCTCACATGGGCAAAACGGAAAATTCGCGGGCAAAATATCAAATTAAGTACTAGGGAATCATAACCCAACCATTAATTGTTGATTTAACTCAAGAATTAGTCTAAATCTTATTTCAAGTAAAAACCCTCAAATTGGGTATAAACCCAAAGTCTCTAAATTCAAAATTCATTGTTAAAAGTGGGAGATATATGATCCATAAGCTTAGATTCATCAAATTTTAGCATTAACATCATCAATTTATCATACGTGACCCTAAGAAAAAGTGTCCCAAAACCCTCCTCCAAATTCCTTCTCTAGGGAAATGTTAAAGGGAAGGGAAAAATCTATAATGATTGTGATTAAGGAAGAGTAAAGGATTAGGCAAAGTTTATCTCCAAGAATTTCTTCAATTTATCTCCAAGAACAATTTCTCTAAGCCCCGATATCGAGATAAGAAATAATGAGGGTCTAAGACTTATTTAAGAGACATTTAATGAATTTTAATTGCCCGTCACCGCCACAGCGGTTGGAGTGCCGCTACGGCGGCTTGGATACCACCGCAGCGGTATAGCCATATCATACATGATCGCCCCAGTAGTCATTACACCGTTGTAGCAGTGCCGCTGGGGCGGCTCTGGTGTCATCATTGCGGGCACCAGACAACAGAATTCTCGTAATTTTTGAAGTCTTCAATCGAAGTTTCGAGTTATTCCCGAGGTCATCTACTCACAACTCGACCACCTAAACCCATACAAAAATTCGCTGGGAACGCGCTCGTGGTCTCGAAATTTCCAATGGAGGCCTCGTTGACCGAGTGAACCCCCGATGCCTTGACTCAAATTTCCTATCCTAAGTCTCGAAATGCATCCGAATGCATTGGGAACCGAACTAAATACACATATACGTTTTAAACACCCAACCGGACCTCTCAGAATTGATGAAATTTTGGAAAAGGTCTGTTTGCCCAAAAGTCAACTTTGGGTCAACCATTATTCACTTTAAGCCTATATTTTAACCAAAATTGCTCGAATTCGGTCTAGGCACCTCGAGAAGCATAGCAGCAGTCCCCTCGGGTTAAAAGCGAGCTAATAAATGCTCAGAACGAGAAAAAACTTCGAGAGAACTATAACGACTAAACGGGTCGTTACACAACCCTCGGATGGAACTGCTCTGATACCACTTCTGTCACGACCCAAACCGATGAGTCGTGATGAGTGCCTGATCTCTAGTGACCAAACACCCCTATGCTCATATCTGGACAACACTACATAACAAGGGCCCACAAATAACCCAATCTGAACCATGCTGACTCAAGAAAGGATGACATCATGAACTCTGTACAATCTGCATATATATAAGCGGGGCAGAATAATGAAAGCCGACTAGGCCGCCACATATACTGTACACAAAAGAGTAGGAGCCGACAAGGCTACATCATCTGTCGAATACATACAACTGTCTACAAACCTTTACTGGAGTATAAATCTGTCAAAAAGATGGGACAGGGCCCCTTCATACCCATACGCATATACATCTCAAAAGAATAGTATACCAAAAATAGACTGCAACTCGGGATCAAGTGGAGTGCACTGACCACTGCTGGTTGGGGGTTCCTACTGAGCTGGACCGCCTGCCTGTCTACCTGAACCTGCAGGCATGAACGCAGCCCCCAAGCAATAGGGGAATCAGTACGGATAATATACTGAGTAGGTAAGGCATAGGAGAAATATAAACATAAGAATCACGAACTGAATCTGAACTCAAAAGCCAACTGACTGTCTGTATGCACCTGTATGACTGACTATCTGAAAATATTTGCATAAATCTGTATACTGACAATGCCTCTGTGGCTGCATAATATGCATGCTCTCCATGATAATCATGCTTATGTATATATATAGGTCATAGTGCTGAGGAACGTTCAGCCCAATCCACATATATATATATGTATATATATATATATATATATATAATATACGCGTATATAACGCCTTCTGTCATGGGTCAATATGCATATGAATATGTAAAGGCAATGTATGAGTAAACTGAATACATAGAACTCTCAGAGTGACATAAGGTCATACTATCTCCGATGAACATCCTTTGAGCTAACATTATCAATAAAAGGAATCTCAAGACCCATGAGCAGAAGGAACAATCATAAATGGGGTATGTGAATATCAAGACTAAATTACTCCTAGTGCTTCTAAGAGTAGAGTAATATGGAAGCTCGTTTACTTGCTTATTGGTTCATATCATGAGAGCATGCCAAAATGAAAGAAAGAATAGCCTTAACATACCTTCACGTCTCCTTAACTACTAGTTTTTCCTCCCAAGCCCGCAAAATCTACATTCAAGAGGATTCAGAATGAAGTTAAGTCTAGAAAACATGCTTAAGTTCAGACTAGATAGACTAAGAAGGCTAACGGAATTTGGACAGCACTTCCCCTATTTCATTAACTTCTACCATATGCCACAACAACTCCCAAACAACAATAACAATATCCATAATATCAACATCAAGAAGTTATATTTAATTTAATCCCAAATTTAGCCAAAATCCCCTTGTTGATGCCTCATAGTCATATTCTTCATTACAGTCACGACCCGACTAGGGGGCCATGGCGGGTACCCGGAGCTGACTACCGAGCACCACTCATTATACTAGTCATCATACTCATCCTGGACACATATAATCTCCAAGGTAATACATAAATATACATAAGCCCTCACGGTTGCCAAAAATGATATACAAGAATATACACTGATGTGTCCATGAGACAACAACTACCCACGTATCTGTATCTACGAGCCTCTACCAAAATATTGTGACATAAGGACGGGACAGGACCTCTTCATGCCCAAACATATATATACACAAAAATAATGTATCAAAATGACACTTCCGGAATAATGGAGAGCTCCTGTAAATCTGCTGAGTAGCTCCTAGGAATCTGGGCCACCTCCCTATCTACCTGTGGGCATGAACACAACATCCAAAAAGAAAAGGGACGTCAGTACGAAAAATGTACTGAGTATGTAAGGCATGAATAATACTAGCATAATAAGGAAATAACAACGCATGAGGTGAGGATATAACCTACTTAACTTTTAAAAGAAAACACATGTTATACATATCAAATATACCATCATCGTCAACCTGCGTCCGGGTAACTATCCCACGCCACCCACTAGTGGTGTCATGTCCGGCCATCTAGGCACGGTGTTATCTCAAGCCGCCCGCCTTCGCGGTGTCATGCCCGGCCATCTAGGCATGGTGTAATCTCAAGCCGCCCGCCTTCGTGGTGTCTTGCCCGGCCATCTAGGCACGGTGTAATCATAAGCCGCCCGCCTTCGCTGTGTCATGCCCGACCATCTAGGCACGGTGTGATCATAAGTCGCCCGCCTTCGCGGTGTCATGCCCGACCATCTAGGCACCGTGTAGCTTCATTATCCTATACTTATCACAAAGCATGCAAAAGAACTCAAAGACAAACTATAACTCTATCAGGGTGACGTAAGGTCGAGAACCCCCAATTCCATTATGGAGTAGTGATAATCATCATGCCTCACCTTGAAGGAATTAGCATTATAAGGTGAGTCTAGCAATAATGAATAGCATCAAATAATCGTATAAGGATCATTAGCTTCGTAAGAATATTATATCATGAGCTTTAGAATCTCTATACTTAGACTCATCATCATCATTATCATATTCGTAACATATCTCTTATCTTTATCTCGTGAGAAGCTCTTTATAACCATAGACTCATAGTTTCCGGAATGTAAAAAGGTCATGGAAAAACAAAGGGAGTCATGTCATAGGGATCATGCCTTAGAAAAAAGAAGGGACTAGCCTCACATACCTTTACGCCTTTCTAACTTGCCGACTATACGCTTCCTTCCAAATTCAAAATTCTACATTCAAAGGAATTCGTGCTATAAGATTAGATAATCGGAAACATACTTAAGCTTAGGCTAAAGCTAACGAAAATTGGGCAGCATCTCCTTTGTTTCTACAACTTCCTCCATATGATATAACAACTCCCAAACATCAATAACAACATTCATAATATCATAATCACTGACTTTGACAAGTTCGACATTATTAAATCCTCAACATTCCCCATCAAAATCCTTCATAACCCTAACTATGGCACCATACCGTATCCATCCTCATACAATGCCTCTACAAAATCTTTAATACTATTCATAGCAAGATTATACTCATTACATATCAAGAACTATGATTCAAGTCAAGTCATGATTCAAGAATATTACTATTTTCATATTTGCACTCCATATTCTCGTCCCTTCCATAATCCAAGTCTTTTAACCTCTCAATACTCTTAATAACACGAAATAAACATAAAAATTACCTTAATCACTTAGGAATAAGCCTTGAGTCAACCTACTCCATTAGAATGAAATCCCCCACTTGTATACCAAAGAAATTCTTACTCTTCACAAACCCTAATAGGCTTTCTAGTACATAAATCTCTTAATCTTCGCTTTTGATCTTGGTTTCTTGGTATAGATTTGTTGTAGAAATAGAGGGAGGGTTTTGGAGAGTTCTAGAGAGATGTAGGATATGTTTTTGGGAGAATAATGGAATAAAAACGTGGGATCTTATATTTATAATCAGGGCTGGAAATTCCAGATTTGTGGGTCGACGAGCAGGGTCGATGGTCCGTCGACACGCCCCTTTGAACTGCCGCCTGAGATTCCTCATTGCAGAACCCTGTCGACGGTGCCAGACGATGGTTCGTCGAAGTGTTGACGGTCGTCCTTTGGGCCGTCGACACTGACTGGTTTCAACCGTTTTTCTGAATTGCTCTGTTTTGCTCCGATTCGATTCATTTCACTTCTAATTCCCTCGAAATGTCAAGAATGCATACTTATACTCCTGTACACATACAAGGTAAAATATCTCATGTCCAAAACTCTAGTTCGGATTACTGAACCGAAGGTACACACCACCAATAAGCCAAAATCTCCTTGCACAAAACGGAAGGTGCAACAATTACACCATTCATTGCTTCTCCACTTTAATTCTTTTCCTTTCTAAGGAGTACTAAACCTTTACACCAACTCAACCATAAGAATAAGATGGAAAACATACCTTATAATTAAAGAACTTCACCTCACTCAACTTCATCCAATATCAAGTTCACCAAAACTTTGAAGAGAAGCAAGAACAATCACCTTCAATGGATTACCTTTGAGTTTTGATGTTGATTCTCTTCTTGGATGATATGGAAAGGTGTGAAGTTATTAGGAACATTTGAGAACTCTTTGGAAGTTTCTAGAGAGGTGGGTAAATAAGTGTGGGAAGTTGGAAATGAAAATGAGGTCTTTTAGGATTTAAAAAGGTGGCAACTTCGCACCCCGCACCGTCTTGCGATGGCGATGCGGCGTCGCATGGTGGAGATGCAGCCGCATCTCCCATCCTCTCCTTAGGGAGGAGGCTAGGCAGTGAGGGCTTCCATTTTGGGAAGTTTTCTACCCATAAGCGGCCTAACATACTGAGTATGTGATGTGCCAGGAAATTGTGGCACATTTGATACCTTTTTACGAGAAGTTTTACTTGTTTTTAGGAAAGTATGTGTTGTTTGATGTGTTTTGTCATGTTTCAGGTAAATCATAAAGTTCGGGTTCAAGAATTGGAGGTTACAGAATTTTTGTACTGAGGATTGATTTTCACGGTCCGTATAATCTTATACGGACCGTATTTGTGGTCGTAGAAAAGTAAGCAAAGCAATAGAAAGTTGTAGAGAGATGTTGTAATACAATTCGAGTGGCATCAAGGCCTTTTACAAGGAGCCAAGTGAGGGTACTTCAAGCTATGCAGACATTGTTCATGAGGCGGTGTTATATCTCGTATTTTTGTGCATTGGATTATTCGTAAGCTAATCGACATAAGTTCAAGGACAAGGTTATTTTTGAGATACGAGACAAGGACTTTTTAATCCCGATTTTAATAAATGCACGATCTGCTAATCAATTGCAATTAGGGTGGAAATATTAGTGAAGATTAGGGATTAATTAATAGCCATGATCAGATTATTAGTGGGGATTAAGGATTAATTAAGTCAATTACACCATTGAGTGGGCCCTACTAGACTTAATAATTAAAAAAATAGCATGAATGATGACATGCCAAGTGGGGGGTATGTGTCAACAAGGCTGGATGCCTATATATACACATTGATGACTCACTAATACACATTCATCTTCACAACAAGTTCATTTGAAGCAAGGAGCATGAGCCGCCATGTCTGCCAAGCTCACGGCCAGCCTTGGCTTTAATTTTTTTTTAATTAAATCCCAAAGGTGTTCTACACATTCAAGGAGGCAGCAACCTTGGGATTTAAATTGAAAAAGAAGAAGTGGTGCAATTGGTGCAAGTGATTGTAGGATCTGTCCTAACTAATTCGAGGTAAGATTTCTTCTTGTAGTAATGTAATTGGAGTTAATGATGTTGTAATGGAAAGATTAGTTTGTGTTAGGCGAAATTGGAAGTAAGTAAATCGCATAAATTTGTTGGTATTGTAAGTTGGGATGAATTGGAGTTGTTTCAATTTAATCGAGTTTGATTGTTGTTGGTGTCGTTGATTGTGTGTTAAAAGTGAAGGAATCATGATAATTAAAGTTGTAGTTGTTTATGTGGAATTGTTGAGATATGAATTGGATTAGACGTTCATGAGGTTAGGGGCTGTTCTTGTGTTGATGGGCTGCTTGGGGCATGTTATTGTAAGGTTTATTCCCTCCTACATGTTCTAGAGTTTGTGTGGTTTTTGTACAATTTGATGGATGTGGAATTTGGGAAAGGAAAGTTTAAATCATGCTAGAACTTGTATATATTTTATGGGCTCTTTTAGAACTTATTGTGATATTATGTAGTTTTCTTGTGTATAACTAATTCATGTTATTGTTGTGTTATTGTTGATATGGCTCGTAAATTTGGAAGAAAGAAGTGTATAAGGTATAGTATACGAAGCGTATGTTGGTCTGTTTAGTGTATAATCTTAGATGTTGATGATTTGACTTGAAAAAGGATTAAGCGAGGTTATTGGGTTGTAGCCGTTGTTGTTGGTATTGTTGTGATAATCGGAGAGTAATTGGAAGTTTGGGTTAGGCGAGTTATATAGAGGAAATACTGCCCGATTTCCATTAAGTTCTTAACTAATCAAAATACTAATCAGGAAGTATGAACTAAGAAGTGATTCCCATAAATGATTGGTTGTAAATTAATAAGTTTGGGAAGTCGTAGTTTATTAACAATAGTGTTACTCTCATATTAAATAGGCTAAAGGGACGGTGAAGCAAGCTTGGTTACGGTTGATCTACGACAGGTATGTGAAGCTAACCCTTCTTTTTTTGGCATGATCTTTATGAAACAAATAGACGACGAGCATATAACTCCAAAGAAACTCCTATTCTTAGAGACACTAAGATGGCTAATGTTCTTGATATCCAGAACCTATTTCACATTATCTTGATACGTGTCTATGATTCTTGAAGTTCTATTTGATATAATCCATAGTGACATTCGAGGGGTACTTGATATGATTGTTATCTTTGATGCTCAAGTTAATGTTCATTCTACCTATTCTATCGAGTCTCAGATGACGATTTAGTTTGTATATGGTGGCTCACTACTCTGCTCATGCATGCTGTTAATATATCTTTCACCGAGTCCCGGGCCGGGTATGTTTTCGTGCACAGTTTCACTGCATTGTTCACCAAGTCCCTCACTAGAGGGCCGGGTACGGTGTATATATATATATATATATATATATATATATATATATATATGATGATATGATTATGGCGCCGAGTATGGTAGATGATGACTTTATTCACCGAGTCCCATAATGGGTCGGATATGGTATATGGTATAGACATGCATGATTCTTGTCTCGTAAGGCACAGGTGCATTGGTATCTTTGATTATCATACTTGCCTTCTGTAATCTTCTATTTAGTTATGATTCTCTTTATTGTATTTCATGCCTTATATACTCAGTACATATCTCGTACTGACCCCCTTTCTTCGAGGGGCTGCGTTTCATGCCCGCAGGTACAGATACTCGATTTGGTGATCCTCCAGCTTAGGATTTCTGCTCAGCTGTTTGGAGAGCTCCATTGTTCCGGAGCCTAGACTATTTTGGTACAGATATTTTGATATAGACTTATGTATATGTCCAGGGGTACGGCGGGGCCCTGTCCCGTCATATTTCACTTTTATACTCTTAGAGGTCTGTAGACATGTGTGGGTTATATATAGGTTTTTGTCAGCTGTGTCTATATGGTTTGCTTTGGATATCCCCGTGTATAGTGGCAGCCTTGTCGGCTTGCGTATTGTGTTATTGTTATGCTGTGGTTAGCCGTGACTCCAGGGGAGATAGGTTTATGATATATGGTGTTGTGAATCGTTCGTTTGTTCTTATAAGTTTCTATATTGTCCTTAGTTTCAGTTTGACTATATTTAACAGGTTCGTATACGAGTGTCCAGTTCGGGCACTAGTCATAGCCCATGGGGTTGGGTCGTGACAAAAGTGGTATCAGAGCAGTTCATCCTCGAAGTGTCTACAGGCCGTGTTTAGTAGAGTCTTGTTTATCGGTGTGTTGTGCACCACATCTATAAACAGGAAGTTACAGGACATTTAGGATGTTACCTTTCCTTCTTACTCTAGATCGTGCGATAGATCCAAGAGATAGGAAATGATATCCCTTATATACTGACCTTTGATTTCAGCAGGAGAATGGTGTCGACAAGAGGAGGTAGAAAAAATGATACTGGGAGTTACAGAGGTAGGATATTTCATTGAGGTTACGTTATCATAATTTGTATATACGGAATGGCAAATTGGCCATCATCAAGGTAAGTTATTGTAAGTATAGTAAGAAAATGAATTGAATGTATATATATTGTTGATAAGTTTAGTTATAAGGTGTGCACAGAAGAAGCTGAAGGAATCAGTAACGGTAAGCAGAATATATGTCAGATATAATGTGAATGTTGCAGGTATGATTGAAACCTACAGTTAAAGATTGAAAGGGAAAATAAACAGGAAAGTGTAACAGGTACAGTTTGAGTTGGACATACGAGGTAAGTTCATCATTTTCATACTGTTATTGATATGGGGAGCCCTGTGCGGCTATGATACGATATAATAAATATGTATATATGTTGGCCCTGTGAGGCATTGTTGGTATTTCCTGCGTACAGGTTTTGAGATAGTAAGAAATACAGAGAAAACTCAGCCAATATTTTCCTAGAAATAAAAAGAGAATGAGATATAAGTTCGTAATATTCTTGAAAGGTCGTGTCAATAGTAATGATAGGATTTGACTAAGTTGTGAGTATAGCTGACTTCGAGAAATAAGTTAACTGTTGAATTGATGGTAATAGTAATCATGAGGTCGATATCGATATGGTAAAAAGAAATGTTAGGATAATTTGGAAGGGCTTGTAATACTAAGAGATGACTTAGAAAAGGCTGGCAAATCTTAATAGAGTGTTATATTGAGGTATCGATTGAATTAATAAACAGGGATAAATTACGACGAGTTAATAGTTAAAAGAAGTAATAATATGATTGAGACAAGAGTATAGAGGAAGAAGAATTGTGATGAATATGAATGTATTGATATGGCAGCTTGTGAGGTATTAAGGATAAGATTGACCCGAAAGGGTAAAAGGTTAAGTACACCTACTCCACAGAGTGTAGTTAAACCATAGTAAGAATCGTGAATAAGGTTAAGAAGTGCTACACTACAAGATTCATTGCAAACAGGATATAATGCGAATAGAATAATGATTGTTATGAAAATGAGTAAAGCCTAGTGAGGAAGTGACTAAAAGATATGACGTGATCTATGTGACTAGAGTATAAAGGCAAGTGTGAAACGGAAAAGCGAGCTGTAGAACGAATAAGAAAGACTTATAAAGTTCTGTATAAAGTTCAGAATAAAGACTATGTGGTAACAGAAATGATAGCGAGCACAAGAAAAGAAAGAGTAATTGAAAGAAGGAAATGAGAAGAAAGTGAGATAACAGTGTAGTAACGGGTTATGACACGTATAGTCGAGAACACAAGTAATATAAGTGACGGAATTATGAAAGACCAAATTACAGAAAGATAAGCAATGAGGTAGAATGAGTGCGAGAAAATGACTGGGATGATAAGAACAAACAGGGATGAACATAATACATTTTAAAAATGAGAAAGGGGTTATGCAGAAGTAATGTTTTCTGAAGGATAGAGAGGTAGCATAAGATTCCTCGTGCATAGAATAAAAGATGGACATAGACTGGAGAAATGGTAAGGGAATTCTAAAGGAAGCACCCAAGATAGGCATAATTAATTGAGTACGAGTATAAAAAGGGGGGGGGGGGGGGGGAGGGAAATATATAGCTACGAACTTAAAGGTGTAGTACGACGACAAGGTGATAAGATAAGACTATCATTAAGATGAACTTGATTTGATTTTGAATAAGTTAGAAGTCGGTACTGGGTACACAACAAGGATAAAAGAGCATAAGGCATAAAGGAGTACTGCATGTATGTGACTCTACCTCAGAAACAGTGGAATCCTTAAAGGACAAGGACTGTAGGCTTGAGGAACAAATGATGTATTGTAAATATATTAAAGGAAACAGATAATATAGGTTGGGATAAAGAAAATATTACAAGAAAACTTTGGACACTTATCATCAGGATATAAGTGTTACCTAATTGAGAATTTGGAACGATTACAAGTGCTAATTAATTGTTGATTGGAGTAAACGGAATGTGGCCTTGGGTGAGTTACTACATTGGTTGCATTACTCGAGTACAGATTATCAGATGAGATTTTATGCTATATATAGAAAGGTTCTCGTCACTTCGTGATTTTGTTAAGGTTTCGTACGTGGATAATCAAAGTTATAAATTATAAAGAAAGGACATGGATATGGTAGAGTATACCAAGTGAATTGGAAAAAGAAGATCAGATGAATTCGAGATTGGGAATAGGGACGCAGAGCAGAATATAAACAGATAATGGTATAAGTACACCCTAAAGGGGGGAAGCCGGTGTGTCACACCCTAATCCACCTAGGGTGTGATAGGCACCCGACCCCATATCCGGAGCCGACCGAACCCACAGACTCTTATTACATACATAATCTTTTCGGACTTTTAAATCAAATAAGCATGAAATACATATTAAGGCTTTCAAAAATCTTTTCTTTTTCTTTGTTTATCAAATCCAACAAAATCTGTAATTATATGGAATTCATATCATAACACAAACTGACATATCGGCTGATGGAGCCGCTTACAGAACTGACATTTTATACCCACAACTCTGTCTGCAAAGTCTCTAACTTCGAACAAAACTTCATAGCACACATGCTCTGACTCGGCAACACTCCAGGAACAAGTGGAGCTTGCCAACTCCGCTGGAACATCTTCTACAATAGCTTCAGCTCATCTAGCTGTACCTGCGCGGCATGAAACGCAGCCCCCGAAGAAAGGGGGTCAGTACGGAAAATGTACTGAGCATGTAAGGCAAGAATCACAGTAAAAGAATCATAACTGACATAAGGGGTGCAGAAACTTATACAGTGTTCAGAATACCATAACTCTTGCATCCAAAACATTTATCATGCATATCGTTATCACATAGCGTACCCGACCCGTTATGGGACTCGGTGGATAAGATCATACCATCATACTTTCATATCATCATGCATACATATACATATATATATATATATATATATATATATATATATATATATATATATGTATATATATACCGTACCCGGCCCTGTAGTGAGGGACTCGGTGAATGAAGTCATACCGTACCCGGCCCATTAAGGGACTCGGTGAATAGAATCATGCATGTGAACATCATATATCATATACATACCGTACCCGGCCCTCTAGTGAGGGACTCGGTGAATCAAATAATCATATGCCCTTCTGGCCACCATAACACATCATCATCATCATCATCATATCACATCATCATATACATATACCGTACCCGACCCATTATGGGACTCGGTGAACAATGCAATGGAGGGTGCACGATAACATACCCGGCCCAGGACTTGGTGAACAGACATATTGAGGCGTGCACGAGCAGAGTAGTGAGAAACTATATGCATATAAATCAAGACTGATAGACAAGTATACTTACTGACATCTGAAGGCTCAGAAACAAGTTTCGGGTCAATCGGAATTAGTATACGAAAGTTATGAGCTTTTGAAGTACAGAACCTTTTAAAAGCGTTTCAGGAGCCATTCTTGGAAAATCAAGTAACAACAATCATAACAAGTACCTTTCGGACATCATTATGGATCAAATCAAATATAGCTTTTGGAACCATATGTACATGTCAAAATATACCAAAGACTCAACGGAATAATCAACGTGCTAGCCTTAGAAGATCAAAACTGTAGTCACATCAATTTATCTTTCGAATGCCATTACGGAAACATATCAAGTAGACCTTCGGACATCATAGATACGCATCAAAATCATATGAAACAGCTTATGGAAATCAAGGATATTAGCTATCCTAGTGGCTCTAGGAATAGGAATCTCTTTGAAATCGTATATATATATCATATACTTGTTTCATAGGGATCATGCCAAAAGAAAGAAAGGTAAGCCTTACATACCTGCTCCCCGTCCGAAGAAAGGACGTCAGTACGAATGTTGTACTGAGTATGAGAAGCATAAACAATGAAAGAAAACATCAACAATATAGTGATAACATCAACATGAAATATCTGGATCTGTCTGATAATCATAAAGGAAATCATGCGTGCCATCTTACTCATACTCATAACATATATGCATCATATGCAAGCTGCCCGTCCATGTCGGAACGGTGTGATAATCAATAATATTAGCCCGCGTCCAGGCCTCCCGCGTCCGGGGTATCATCTCATGCCGCCCAATAGTGGTGTCTGCCCATGCCAAAGGGTCATGGTGTATCCGTATAGCTGCCCGCCTTGGCGGTGACTGCCCGGCCAACTAGGCACGGTGTGAAATGCTCATGTCATGCTTATCATAAAATGCTCATAATAATAATATACTCATCATAAAATACTTATCTCATTGTAATACATGCATAAGGATCAAGATCAACTTTACTCTATCGGGGTGACGTAAGGTCGTGATCCCCCGATTCCATTATGGAACAACTATTGATACTCTGCCTCACCTTGAAGGAACTAGTACATAAGGTGAGTGTAAGAGATAATTAACATCATCATTATACTAGCATCATCATATCGTATTCCTCATCTTATATAGACATTAAGGAGTTAGACTCTTAGCCTTTCGGACTATAGGAACTCATGAAGAGAATAGGAATTTCGTGCTACAAGATTCATGCCATCAGAAAGAAGGGACTAGCCTCACATACCTTGGTCATTTAGCTAAGATATCGCTCACTCGTTCTCCTTCAATATCGCGTCGTTACCTTCATAAAGAATTCATATCAACATTAGCATACAAACTACAAGAACGCGTCGCCAATTCTAGGAGAAGTCGGACAGCGCTTCCTTTGCTCATACTACTTTCCATGTTGTATATTAACTCCCAACATTCATAACATTATTCACAATATCGCAATCAACAATCGTCGTTTACGTACATTTAGCAAAATCCACCATTTTCTTCCAATTTTCCCTTATTTAATTATTTTAGCTCATCCTTGCATTTAATGCTTGTTTCATGATATAAACATCATTTATAACGTATTTGAACTCACAACACTCCAATATTCGTAGTTCAATTCCACTATCATTCATTCATGTCACTATTCATTCAATAATGACCTATTTCTATGTTCTTCTACATCTCAAGTGTCTAAGCTTTCCCATACTTCAAACAACATGGAATAATCATGAAACTTACCTTGGATAGTGGTTGAACAATCCTTAAGTTGAATTAATTCACTTAGACAAAACCCTAGTTTCACCTTCTTAGGAATTACTTGACTTAGATGATCCCTTGATGTGTTTTTGCACTTGATTTCATAGGTTTAGTGTTGTTGTCCTTGATGTTCCTTGGATTCTTTTGAATTTCTATGGATGAAGTATGTGGAAAGTTCTGGAACTTTTCTTGAAGCGTATGGATGAATAATGAAATAAAGTGAGCTTTGGTCCCTTTTTAATAATCCCAAAATCTGATCTTTAATGAATTCTCGTCGGGTGAACAGTGGTCGTAAACTGCAGTTTACGGACCGTATTGTGGTTTACGGTCCGTCTTCCACGATCGTGTTTAAGCAATTCAAAAATAGAAGGTTTGGCTGAGTGTCATGGCACTTTACAACTGGGGTTTACGGTCCGTAAACCAGTTTACGGGCCGTCCTCCAAGTCGTTTTTAATCATTTTCACCATTTACAGAAAGTCTTGGCTGAGGGACCTGGTGGTTTACGACCTGATTCACGGTCCGTAAACCAGTTTACAGGCCGTAAACCAGTTTACGGGCCGTATTCTGGGTCGTTTTTAACCATTTCAACACTTAACAGAAACTTGAGATTTTTGACGCAATGAAAGACGATTGCACTATACGGTCCGTAAATCACTTTACGGGCCGTATAGTGCCATATACGACCACTGGGTGAAAATTTTTCTGCAACTGTATTATTTCTAAAAATGCAAAATTAGCCATTCCCGACTTAGTAAAACACCATACACTCAAGTCCTTCATTGTTCTACTCATCACACAAGTACGGAAAAATTTCCGAGGTGTAACATTCTTCCCCCCTTTTGGAACATTCGTCCTCGAATGTTCGACACTCGGGAATTCTAGAAATATTTCGCTAGAGTTTCCTTTGTAATTTGGCACTACCAATTTACCACAACGACCCATAATATCATCGCCTCACAGGGCTATATCACAATATCAACATATTTATGGCCACACACGACCAAAAACATAAAACTAAAACATTCATACCTCATATCGTCGACGTCTCATCTTGAATCTCTTCTGGGGATTGGAACAAATAGGGGTACATAGATTTCATCTTCTCCTCCGCTTCCCAAGTCATTTCTTCCCGATTATTGTTCCGCCATAGCACTTTGACTGAAGCAACCTTTTTATTCTGATGCCTTCGCACTTGTCTATCCAAAATAGCAATGGGCACTTCTTCGTATGTCAACTTCTCTGTCACTTGTACATCATCAATCGGAACAATCCTCGTGGGGTCTCCAATACACTTGCGGAGCATCGAAATATGGAATACTGGGTGTACAGATTCGAGCTCTGAAGGCAACTCCAATTTATAGGCTACTCGACCCACCTTGCGGATGATTCGATAAGGTCCAATGTATCTTGGACTCAATTTCCCCTTTTTGCCGAACCTCATTACTCCCTTCATTGGCGAGAATTTCAAGAATACCCAATCATTAGCTTGAAATTCTAAATCCCGTCGGCGGTTGTCCGCATAAGACTTTTGGCGACTTTGAGCTGTTAACAGTCGGTCCCGAATCACTTTAACCTTTTCAACTGCTTGTTGGATCAAGTCGGGGCCTATCAATTGTACTTCTCCGGTTTCAAACCATCCAATTGGAGATCTGCATTTTCTTCCATATAAGGCTTCATACGGGGCCATTTGAATACTGGAATGATAGCTGTTATTATAGGCAAATTAAATAAGAGGCAAATGCTCATCCCAACTACCGCCAAAGTCCAATACACATGCCCGTAGCATGTCCTCTAAGGTCTGAATAGTGCGCTCGTCTTGCCCGTCGGTCTGTGGGTGGAACGCCGTGCTGAGCTTAACTTGAGTACCTAGACCTTCTTGAAAGGACTTCCAGAACTTGGCTGTGAACTGCGCCCCTCTATCCGTGATAATGGCCCAAGGAATACCATGAAGTCGTACAATCTCCTTGAGATACAATTTAGCATAATCCTCCGCTGAATATGTAGTCCTAACGGGGAGAAAATAAGCTGCTTTTGTGAGCCTGTCCATGATCGCCCATATAGAATCATACTTCCCTCGCGTACGGGGTAATCCTACCACAAAATCCATATTAATTTCTTCCCATTTCCACGTAGGAATTTCCATTGCTTGTGTTATGTCCCGCGTTTTCGCATAATTGGAAATCGAGAAATAACTACGACTTGGGTGTTAGAAGGACATAATTTGATTTTTTTGTAAATATGACTGTGTTGGTTGTGAAATCTTTAATGCTAAGACCTCGGGGAAGGCCGAGGATAAATTTGGAATTTCGGAAATTAGTTTCGGGAATTACAAAACGGGACTTTTCTCGAATTGGGCAAAGAAAATTCAATACAAAATAAGCCCAAGAGTTGTAGGGTGGCCGGCCCCTTGTCATTGGCCCAAACCCATTTTAAAAGGGTCATGTGCTATGCACATGACCCCTAAGTGGATATATATGAGAATACACTTAGTAATATTCAAGAACAAATCATAAATCAAGAACACCCCAAAGAAGGGCTTCGGCCGAACTTAAAGAGGAAGAGAAAGAAAAATTCCAAGCTTGTGTGGTTATTCAAAAATCCTAGTTTCTACATATTTGTGAAGTACTCAAGACGCTCTCCGACGTGGTATAATTAGTTTGGCACGAGGACGACGTTTTCGACAAGTCGGGTTTTCAAGAAAAGGTGAGAATTCTTACCCTTTTATGTTATAGAATTGATGTGAATGTGTTAAGCATTGGAAGTAGATGGAGATCCCGTAATTTTTAACGTAAATAGAAAGTCGTGGGTGTGTGTGTGTAGTGTGTTTGGCCGTGAGCCAT
Source organism: Lycium barbarum (assembly GCF_019175385.1). Classification (NCBI taxonomy): domain Eukaryota; kingdom Viridiplantae; phylum Streptophyta; class Magnoliopsida; order Solanales; family Solanaceae; genus Lycium; species Lycium barbarum. The sequence goes on along the minus strand of NC_083337.1, from coordinate 80,510,599 downwards.
AGAGAGGAAAATTGGTGTGAATTGATCTTGTTTAAGTTGGCATAATGTGTTGTTGTGATCCTTATATCGTAAATGATTGATTATTGAACTAAATTGGCGTTGAAAAATGATTTTGAATATTATCGGAAAGCGTATACTTTCGGTATCACTATGTATATCAATGTATATTTTGGGTGCTAGAGACTTAGATATGACTTTACAATGATATTGATGAATTCGGAATGGAACGACGTTAGTTAGAGTGTTCGTCGTGAATTTTAATGTTTTGAAGAATTATGGAAACTAATGGATTTTGGTGCAATTTTGTGTATGGCTTGGATTGAATTTGGAATGTGTTTAACTAGTGTTGGATGGGTAAATGAATACAATTATGTGAATATAGAATTGGGATTTTGAAAGTTTGAATGGAAGTTGCCAACTTAAGAAATCATGTAGAACCTTGAAGCTAGGGTGACTTGATTGTTGTGTATATTGTTTGGTTGATGTGTGGGCTGTTGTGGTTGGTTAATTTAAGCCGAGCTACGCCTCGGGGATGTTAGATTTATAGGGGAAATGCTGCCGAAATTTCGGTAGGCAAATATGGAGTTAAAGGCATTTTTGAGCCTAAGAATCTCAATTGGTAACTTTGACCATTTGCAGATTTTTTACGAAACGGGACGGGACATTTGGAAGAGCTTACGACATCTGTGAGGTATGTAAAGCTTCCCAATTCTTCATTTGGCATATCTTAGTGTGTTAGTTGAATATGAGACCTTCCGGAGCATTTCTGCTCCTCGAAACCCGATCCACAGAAAAGTTACTATTCATTCAATTCAATTGAAGCCTAAAGGCTCCATTTTGGCTAGAATGCCACTACTCGTCCGAAACCTATCGAAATGTGGTCGGGTAACCTAGAAATGATTATGTATGACCCTTGGCATATAACTGCTCGTAAAAATATGTTCGCCACCTCACTTCGACTCGAGGTGGGTCTGCTACCCCAAAATGCCCGATTTGCCCTTCGGGCCATCTTTGAGAATACAGTTGTAAGTACCACTTCTGATCTTTGGAACATCCTCCTACGGGGTATGTTTGGACTATTCAATGCGCTAATCTATGTTTGGGACTATATGGACCATTGTGGAAACGTTTTGCAAAATGAAACTTTATGTCGGCTAAGTATTCGACTATTTTGTATTCTAATATGACTTATGAGTTCACTTCGCTTTGAAAGACTATTTTGAAATACGATTTGCATTTGTTTGCTCACGAATCCGCTCGTGCCTCATTATGACTTCGTTCACCGGTTCCCGGGCCGGTTTTGATTCATGCGTTTTATGATAATTCGGCCGTATGCTGTGTTACGGTTCCCGAGGCTTCGCCATAGGGCCGGGTTCCGTTTGGAGTTATGCTGTGATATGGCTCGGGATGCGATACGCTCACCGATGATTATGATTATGTTCGGGGATGTACGGAGATTTGAAACCTTCTGGTGTTATGCTGTGTGTGGCACCAGCGTCGGAGTGGCGACCACGTTCTTAAGCGTTTGCATGATTTTGTTTGCATAAAATATATGTATATGATTTCGATACAAATTCTGACATACCAGGTTGTACCCCACTTTGATATCTGATTTGCTTTCGGTTTTGATCCATATTTATGTACTCCGTGCTTTACATACTCAGTACATATTTCGTACTGACCCTCTCTCTGGGGGGCTGCGTTTTATGCCCGCAGGTGCAGATATCGGTGATCCTCCGCAGTAGGCTTCACTTCTTGCTATTCCGGAGTACTCCTATTTGATCCGGAGTCCACTTTTGGTACAGACTCTTTTGCTTTGTATATATTCGGTATATTTGACTATTTGGGTACGGCGGGGCCCTGTCTCGCCATATGTCTTTGTTTTGAATTCGTAGAGGCCTGTAGTCATATATGTGGGGCGAGGGTCCTATGTATGTTTGTCTGATTCCGTTTTCTAGTCTTAAGGCGGTCTGTTTGTTATGATGGCCCCAAATGGCCCTTCTGTATATATATTTGTATTTTGACCGGCGATGCCTATTCCGCCGCTTTGTTTGAGTTTGATTTGATATGACCGCTTAAGACATATTTTCGATATAAATTATGTTGATATAACTTTTGAAAAACTTTGAACTAAGTTTGGATTTGGAAATGAATATGCGATTTGGTCTGGGTACCCAGGTAGGGTGCCAGTCGCGGCCCACGGGGCTGGGTCGTGACAGCTTGCAATAAACCTCCTGGCTTTTGATGTTCGGCTTTCACTTGCTGACAATTTGGACATTGGGCTACAAACCCTACTATGTCTCGCTTCATGCCATCCCACCAATATAGCAACTTAAGGTCGTGGTACATCTTGGTTGCACCTGGTTGAACAGAATACCGGGAATAATGTGCTTCCTCTAAAATCCGTTGGCGTAAGTTTGCCACATCCGGTACACATAACCTGCCCTGATATCTAAGGACCCCTTCTATGGAAACTTCGAATGGAGACTTTTCTTTTTCGTGAGCTAGATCTCGATAATGGCTTAGCTGGGAATCCTCATATTGCTGTTCCTTCACTTCTAGATTCAATGATGAAACTGTGAGGTCATTGATGCTAATACTTGCATCTCCTGAATCAGTTGCACGTACGTCGAGACTTGCTAGTTGATGGAGCTCACGAACCATTTCCTGCTTTTTCGAAGGAACTCCACATAAACTACCCATCGATCGGCGGCTAACTGCATCTGCCACTACATTCGCCTTCCCTGGATGATATAGAATGTTCACATCGTAATGCTTTAGTAATTCTAACCATCGCCTTTGCCGCAGGTTCAACTCCTTCTGTTTGAAACTATATTGGAGGCTTTTGTGATCCGTATAGATGTCAACACATACACCATACAAGTAGTGCCTCCATATTTTTAAGGCATGGATAACCGCGGCCAATTCGAGATCGTGAGTCGGATAATTCTGTTCATGCCTTCGCAACTGTCTTGAGGCATATGCAATGACTCTCCCATGCTGCATCAATACGCATCCTATTCCCACACCAGAGGCATCATAATATACGACATAGCCATCGGACCCTTCTGGAAGTGTTAGCACTGGCGCTGAGGTCAACCTGTTTTTCAACTCTTGGAAACTACGCTCACAGGCATCATTCCACTGGAATTTAGCCAACTTCTGAGTTAACTTCGTCAATGGGGCTGAAATAGATGAGAAGCCCTCTACAAATCTCCTGTAATATCCTGCTAACCCAAGAAAACTACGAACTTCCGTAGGTGTCGTAGGCCTTGGCCAAGTCTTCACAGCTTCTATTTTCTGAGTGTCAACTCGGATACCATCATCTGAAATAACATGAACTAGAAATGCCACGGATTTTAGCCAAAACTCGCACTTCGAAAACTTTACATACAATTCCCGATCTCGAAGAACGCCAAGAACAATTCTTAGATGATCTGCATGTTCTGACTCTGTGCGAGAATATACCAGGATATCGTCGATAAACACTATCACAAAAAGATCCAAGAACGGCCTGAACACATTATTCATTAAATTCATGAACACCGCTGGGGCGTTTGTCAACCCAAACGACATCACTCGGAACTCGTAATGGCCGTACCTCGTTCTGAAGGCTGTCATGGGAATGTCTTCTTCTCTGATCCTCACTTGATGATAACCCGATCTTAGGTCTATCTTAGAAAACCACTTAGCACTTTGTAATTGATCGAACAAGTCGTCGATTCTGGGAAGGGGATATCTGTTCTTCACAGTCACCTTGTTCAACTGTCTATAATCGATACACATTCGTAGCGACCCATCTTTCTTTCGCACGAACAAGACCGGTGCTCCCCATGGTGATGAACTGGGTCTAATAAAACCCTTCTCGAGTAAGTCTTTCAACTGTGCCTTTAGCTCTTTCAACTCTGTTGGAGCCATTCGATAGGGAGGAATAGAAATAGGCTCGGTGTTGGGTACTACATCAATAGCAAAATCGATTTCCCTTTCTGGAGGAAGGCCTGGTAACTCGTCGGGAAACACATCTGGGAATTCATTCGCTACCGGGACAGACTGGAAAGTTGGCAGTTCCGCTTCCGTGTCATGAACCCGAACTAGATGACAAATATAACCCTTGGCTATCATCTTTCTCGCCTTAAGGTAGGAAATAAACCTACCCTTTGGGGAAACTGTATTACCCTTCCACTCGAGTATGGGCTCTCCCGGAAATTTGAATCGAACTACCTTTGTGTTATATCCCGTATTTCGTACGTTCGGATATCCAAAAGTAGTCGTGACGAAGTAAAGGGAATGACCATTTTCAAAAATTTATTATAATGTATAAGTTGTTGTGAATATTATTTACGAACATTGGTAGTATGGAAATAGTGAGGAAGACTAAGGGTAAAAAAGAAAATTCGCGAAAAGGGTTCATGGAAAATATTGCGAAGGACTAAGGGCAAAATGGGAATTTCACAAAAAATATCAAAAATGTTCTTGAAGGGCCCTTGGCCGTGTGGCATGCCCCTATATGTCCACATTTTTATTAATTAATAAGGGCTAATGGTAAATTATAACAACATAAGGGGCAAAGCTTGCCAAAGAAGACACTAGTCTTCTTTGTTAAAATTTCAAGAAAACTCTAGAAACAAAAAATGACAAATAAGTCATCTTTGCCACCAAATTAAGAAGAATCTAGAGATGGATAGGTGGCCACATAAGATTGGAGGAGACTATATATATATATAAAAGGAGAGGACTAATTCATCAATTTGGAGAGTTGAAGAAACAAAGAAAAAAGAAGACACTTTGGAAGAAAAACAAAGGGCCAATTTTGGCCAAGCTTGGAGGAAACAAGAACCTTGGAAAAATTTCTCAAAAATTACTCTCTACTAATTGGAAAGTCCCTAGCAAGGAGAAGAGGTCATTGGAACAAGTTGAACATTTATTGTTGCAAGATCAACATTCTAGCCAAGTGGGAAATTGAAGAAAAAGGGTAAGAACTTAATCTTCTTTTATATTTTATGTATGGTTGTATATGTTGTGGTGTGTGGGAGTGAATGGAACTCGTGAAGATTATGAAAATATGGATGTTGAATAGTTGTCCGTGTATATGTAGTTGTGGCCGTGTGGTCATAGTGTGATTTGGAAGAGAATGGATTAATTCTATGTAGTATGTTAGTTGTTGTTGCAATGTATGGAAAAGGATGGAAATTCATGAAAATAGGGGTGTAGTTGTTGTGGCCGAGAATGTTATTGTGTGGTAAGCTATGATGAATTGATTTCATGTAATATTCTAGTCGATGTCGTTGCGGATTCTATGATATTATATGAAGGTTTAAAAGGTTGGAACGAAATGGAAATTGGTTGTAGATTGGTGGAGAAGTTAATGTAATATTAGTATGCTTCTTTATGTTTGTATGAATATGATGTTAGCAATGCATGGTTTTAATGTGGGTTATGCATCTAGAATAAAAATGTGTGGTTACACTTTTGTTGAAGTTTTCGGGTAGCATTAAATCATTGTGAATATTGTGAATGTTGTCGGACTATGTAGGAAGAGCGCTTAATGTTAGAATGTATTCTTGAATTGATTATTGACGTTATAGCTTGGTTGTTGGTTGGGTTGCTGTTGAATTGGGCCGAGCCATATTCTCGGGGGTGGCATATTACAGGGGAAATGCTGCCGAAATTTCGGCAGACAAAGTGTTACTTTAAAGAATCAACTTCTAAAGGCTCTAATCAAGTTTTGGTAAACATGACCAATTTGTAGATTTTGGCGGATTTGGAACGTGAATTTGGAGTCGCATAAGAAGCAGAAAAGGTATGTAAGGCTTCACCCTTCTTTCTATGGCATGTCTTAGACGGAATATGTTGGATATGAGCCTCGGGAATAACTCTACCCTCCGGAATCCGCGCCTAAAGTTTTCTCTTTTTCAATCAGTAGAATTGAACTAAAAAGTGTGCAAAATGTTGGAAGAATTTCCTAAACCTCCAGAACTCGCATAAATAGGACCCGACTACCCTAAAACCCTCACAAGTAACGCCATGACATGTAACATATGTAAATTTGGTACGCCGCCTCATTTGACCCGAGGTGGGCCCATGGTCCCCGGATTTTCCTTATTGTTCCGTTTGATCTATTTTGAAGCAGAATCCAAAGAAAACTTTTGATCCTTATCCCGTTCACCGAGTGACAAGTACTGTAACTATGCTAATGAGGATACTTCTATGATGACAATGATAATGATGATGTTAAGAAAGGGAATATGCCTATGATAAGTATGACAAAGATGATTCCATGACTAAGATGATAAATATGATCTTATAATAATAACGATGTAGTCCAAGATGAGAAAATGCCTACGGTAGATGTGTTGGCAAAATGTTCTGCTATGAAAAGGAAAATATGGAAACGTTAAACTAATTCTTGATATCTCAACTCTATTACAGGTAATGACTACTCTAAAAGGTCCTATGTATATGAAACTGTACCCTATGACCCTATTTGATGTTTTCCTCATAATGACACTTTTCATTGGTAGTCTCGCCTCATAATACTCGTTCCTTCAAGGTGAGACAAAGCGACTATGGTTGTTCCATAATGTAATCGGAGGCTACCGACCTTCCGTCACTCCGATGGACACATGACTTTCTTTGAGCTATTATGCATGCCAATGGTATGACATATGTATATGAATGTGAATATGTATATGTATATGTATATGTATACGGGGAAAAGGGAAAGGGCCACTGTTATATCACCACCTGATTCAGCTGGATTTCGTCCCGGACGCGGGATGCCCGGACGCGGGATATGGGAGAGCCGGATACGGCGTCTGTATATGTGATATATATATTTATATATAATATGTTGGGACACTGTTGGGGAGGGGGGTGGGAGAGCCGAAGTACTCGGCGTCTGTAAATGTGAATAAAGGATACCGTTTTCTGAAATGTTCTATTTTATGTACATGTAAGTAAGAAGTACTGTTTTTCTGAAAAAGGGACTAAGCATGCATGGCATCTGCCTGAAAGGCATTCATATGTACAGGTTACTTCTGTCCAAGATAATCTCCATATGTCTATTCCGTTATTAATCATACTGTATATTCCTTTATTATGTCACTATTCATGCCTTACATACTCAGTACATTACTCGTACTGACCCCTCTTCTTCGGGGGCTGCGTTCATGCCGCGCAGGTACACCAGATGAGCCACAGCTATCATAGAAGATGTTCCAGCGGAGTTGGCAGGCTCCACTTGTTCTGGAGTGCTGCCGAGTCAGAGTGTCTGAGCCATGATGTTTGTTTGATGTTAGAGACTTTGCAGACAGAGTCGTGGGTATAGAGTGTCGATAATATGTTGTATCATAAAGTCCATGTGATTGCAGATTCTGTTTGACTTGAGTACGATGGAAAAAAAAATCTCTTGAAAGTTTTACTATGTTTTCCATTTTTATTGATATAAGAGTCTAAGAAAGTTAAGTATGTAACAAGAGTCAGCGGGTTCGCTCGGCTCCAGATATGGGGTCGGGTGCCCATCACACCCTAGTAAGGTCGGGGTGTGACACTTTGTCCGGCAACAAACATTAGCATAGCATGATGCCAACCAGTCCATACCAATAATTACGTCAAAATCTATCATCTCAAGTTCAATCAAATCAGCCTTTGTCTGACAATCACGTATAATGACTACACAGTTCTTATATACTTGCCTCGCTATTACAGGATCACCAACCGGAGTGAATACTTCGAAAGGTTTAATTGGCTCGTGTCTCACCCGAACACAATCAGCGATATACGGAGTAATATATGAGAAGGTAGAACCTGGATCAATCAGAGCATATACGTCACGGGAAAATATAGTCAGGGTACCTGTGACAACATCTGGGGAAGACTTGAGATCCTGTTGCCCAGCTAAAGCATACACACGGGGCTGAACGGCACCTGAAGTAGATGCTCCCCCTCTACCTCTGCCTCTACCTGCTGTAGTCTGAAGAGTCTGTGCTGTCGGGCGTGCTGAAGAAGAACCCGCTGCTGAACCTGTAGGCTGAGTCCCAGCTCTATCTCTCGCTGAGCGGCAATCTGTCATCATGTGACCAACTTTCCCGCAAGCATAACAAGCATCTGAACCCTGACGACACCGTCCAGAATGTAATTTGCCACACTGGCTACACCGCGGTACTGGAGGTCTCCTCTGACTAAAATCTCCCTAATACTGAGAACTTGGGGCCCTCGAACTCTGACCCTGCCCTGACTGGAAAGAGCGATCGAACCTCCCGTCTGAGAATCTGGGAGGCGCACTAGTCGCGGACTGACATGAGTGCCTGGGATGTGTCTGTCTCGGTCCCTGTCTATACTCACTGCTCTCTCCCATAGATCTAGCCCTCTTACCTTGTCTTCTGTCACCATCACGATCACTTCTTTGCTGTCGTTATCGTTCCTCGAGATTCTGAGCATGGGCCTGTATCCGGGAAATATCCATCCCGTCTTGCAAGGAGGCCGTCAAACAATCTCTGTACAAATGTGGCCCCAGACCACTCACAAATCTATAGATTTTGTCTCCCATGTCGGCCACCATAGTCGGAGCATATCGGGCCAATGAGTTGAATTGTATGCTATACTCTCGGGCACTCATACCCCTTTGCTTTAAATTCAGGAACTTGTCCGCTCTAGCTCGGCGGACTTCGGGTGGCAAGTAGTGACGAATAAAGGCATCTACAAACTCTTGCCACACGGGAGGTGGAATATTTTCTCCTCTTGTTATCACCCAATTCTTATACCATAACACCGCCACATCGCGGAGTCTATAAGAAGCCAACTCCACGGATTCGGTCTCGGAAGCATGGATAATCTCTAAAGTCCTCAACATCTCATCAATAAAATTTTGCGGATCTTCATCTGGCTTTGACCCAAAGAATTCCGGAAGATTTAAGGCCATAAAGTCACGGGCTCTCGTACTAGCTGAACGATCCCTTGGACCCGCATCCTGTCGTTGTGCCTGAGTGGCAACCAATTGTGTCAATAAATGGATGGCCTCGGACACTTGTTGACCCGAAGCACCCGGTGGAGGAATCGGAGCTGAGGCTCCTCCCTGCTCTTCTACATTGGGTGCGGCCTCACTTTGCGATTCGCTTTTGTTATGTCCCGTGTTTTGTATAAGTGGAATTCGGCAAATAATTAAGATTTGTGTGTTATAAGGAAATATTGTTGATTTTGGTGAATATGACTATGTTGGTTATGGAATCATTAATGTTAAGACCTCGGGGAAGGCCGAGGGTAAATTTGGAATTTCGGAAATTAGTTTTGGGAATTACAAAACGGGACTTTTAATGAATTGGGCCAAGAAAAATTTGATATGAATTTAGGCCCAAAATATTGAGGTGGCCGGCCATAGTGAATGGCCCAACCCATTTTTAATGTCATGTGCTATGCACATGACTCTCCATAGTGGATATATATCAATGATCCTTGTGAATTATCAAGAAAAATATCACACTTCAACTTTGAGCTAAAATAGCTCTCGGCCGAGCAAGTGAAAAAGAAAAAAAAAATTCTTGGCTTTGTTTCTAATCCAAACACCTAGCTTCTTTTGGAATGATTGATGAGTTCGAGGTGCTCTTCGTTGTGGTACAATTAGTTTGACGAAAGGGCAACGTTTACGGTGAATCGGAATATTAGGACCAAGGTAAGAAATCTATGTTTTTATGTTATGAAATGGATATATATGTGTTAGTGATTGGATTAGCATGAAGATTTTGGAATGGTGTTGTGTTTGTGCATGGCGTGTGTGTGTAGAAAGGGTGTGTTTGGCCGTGAGCTATATGGGGTGGAAGGACATGTGAATTGATTTCGTTTAAGCTTGTTAGTTGTGTTGTTGTGATCTTTATGTTGTAAATGATTGATTAAAGAATTGAGTTGGCATTAGAAAATGATTTCGGACGTTATCGGAAAGTGTATACCTTTGGTATATTTGTATATATCATAGTATATTTATGATACTAAGGACTTTAAATATGATTTATAGTTGATGTTGATGAATTTGGAATGAAACGACGCAAGTTAGAATGTTCGTCGTAACTTTTGGTGTTTTGAATGAAATAGGGAAAGTAATGGATTTTGGGAAACTTTGTATATGGTTTGGAACTTGTTTGTTATGTAGTGGAATAATCTTGAATGAATGAATACAATAATGTGGATATGAGTTGGAATTGTGAAGTTTGAATATAGGATTACCAACTTATGCATTAAGGTGAAATTTTGAAGCTAGTGTGGTTTGATTGTGGTTTGTATTGTGTAATGATGTTTGGGTTGTTGTTGTTGTTGTATTTTGAGCCGAGCTAAGTCTCGGGGGTGTTAGATTTATAGGGGAAGTGCTGCCGAAATTTCGGTAGCCAAGTTTAGCCCAAAGACAAAAATGTTAACTTTCATGAATAGTAACTGGTAAAAGTGACCATTTGCAGTTTTCGGACGAAACGGGAATTGCTATTTGACGAGCGTAAGGCGCCAACCAGGTATGTAAAGCTACCTATCCTTCTTTTGGCATGTCCTAGTCATACTAGGTTATGATCAGAATCTCGGGGGTAACTCTGCTCTTGGAAATTTAGGTTCAAGTTTGGGTACTATTCATCCAGCGCAATTGAACCCTTTTGTGGCATTTGGTCAAAAGAATGTTCGAATCGTCATAACTTTTGCTGTTGTGTCCGAAACTCTCCGAAACTTTCGTAGATGGCTCTAGGGAGCCTAAAGTCTGTGATCCGTGTCCGCCGCCTCAATTTGACCCGAGGTGGGCCCGCAAGCCCTGAGGCTTCCCTTATTCGGTTTGTTTGGTTCGTTTGTCTCCGCTATGATCAGCGATCGTTTGTTTATGACTTAATGGTGCGTTTGAAACTTCCTATGCCGTTAGCGAACGTTTTGCACTTTGAATAATGTGAGATTTTCGGAAAATGACCTATGAACGGTTTTCAATAAAAAGATTTGGCAGTTTGGAACTTCGTAACTTTTATACACAAATTTTGATCAATCTGATTCCTACTCCGAGCCCTCTGGCGTCGGTATGTGCTCATCTGTAACTATATGTTGAGTCCGTTAATTTACTTTTGATATGCATATGGTTTCTGCACTACTCCGTTCGTGCTGTCTGCTATGATTTCGTTCGTCGGTACCCGGGCCAACTTTGTGATCGTGCGCGCTATAATCTATTCGGGAGTTATGATGTGTTACGGTTTCCGAGGCCTCGCCATAGGGCCGGTTACCGTTTATGGAGTTATGATGTGATATGGCATTTGATATGTTCTGATGATGTGATGTGTGTGTGATATGATGCGTCTGGAGACTGTACGGAGATTTGAAAAACTTCTGGAGTTATGATGTGTTGTGGCACCAGTGTCGGGGGTGACCACGTTCCTAAACCCTATACATGATTTGATTTGCATTTGTACGTTGCCTTCCGCACAGGTTTGCTTTGTTTCGTAGACGTTGTGTTTGTTCTTTCTGACTCCAGTTGTGTTTGTGATTTCTGTACCTTCTGCTTTACATACTCAGTACTTCTCCCGTACTGACCCCCGTTTCTTCGGGGGCTGTGTTTCATGCCCGCAGGTACAGAAGCTCGTTTGGGTGGTCCTCCAGTTTAGGCTACTCATTCTGCTGTGTTGGAGAGCTCCCCTTGATCCGGAGCCTACTTTTGGTACATACCTTCTGTTGTGTATGTGTTCGGTACATTTGTGGATGTGTGGGTACGGCGGGGCCCTGTCCCGTCATATGTTCATCTGTTCTGTTTTGTCTAGAGGCCTGTAGTCACATTTGTGGGTCGTGGGTCCGGTGTGTTTGTATGTGAGCCTGTTTTGCGTTCTTAAGCGGCCCGTACGCTACTATGGCCAAGTCGGCCTCTGAGTTTGTATGTGTGTGTGTGCATTTGGGCGATGTACATTCCGCCCCCTTTCTGATGTGTGTGTTTGTGCATTTGGGCGACGTATATTGCGCCACCTTTCTGATTTTGATTTGACTAATCTGAATGGGCGACCGCTTAAGATAAGTGTTCGATAAATGTTTGTGTCTGGCGCCTGTTGTTCATTTTCAGTTTGGATAACGTATGTTGAGTTTGAACGAGTCTGAATACGACGATCTGGTTGTGAGTTTGTTTGGGGTGCCTAAGTAGGGCACCAGTCGCGGCCCACGGGGTTGGGTCGTGACAAAAGTGGTATCAGAGCGGTTTGTCCTCAGAATGTCTACAGGCCGTGTCTAGTAGAGTCTTGCTTATCGATGTGTTGTGCACCACATCTATAAACAGGAGGCTACAGGGCATTTAGGATGTTACTTTCTTTGGAATCTTAGATCGTGCGATAGAGCTGTGCTATTAGGGTCATTCTGATCTGACCCGTTGTTGTGTTTGCAGTGATGCCTCCGAAGAAGGCAACGGCGGCCCAAAAGGGCAAGGCGAAGGTGGGAGAGACCAGTCAGGCACAACGAGCTACTCGGGCTCGTGTCTATGATTTGCCTGAGGTTGCACCTCATTCTGAGGGGTCTGCTACACCCCCATTAGTACAGCCTGGAGCAGGACCTTCAGCAGCTCCAGAGGTCCGTGTACCCGCTCCTGAGACTCCAGCTCCTCAGCCAGGGGCGGAGGATAGGACCCTGAGGGAGGCTGTACAGTTGCTGACCAGGATAGTAGCGGGGCAGGCTCGCAGACGCGGGCGGAGGGACGATGATGATGAGGACATGCGGGACAGCCTGAGAGTTCGGGAGTTCTTATTATGTGGCCCTCCAGAGTTTTTCGGGTCTAAGCCCGACGAGGAACCCCATGACTTCATTCGGGGGATGCGGCGTGCATTAGACTTGGTCAGGGCTTCAGAGACCGAGTCGGTTGAGCTGGCTTCTGTTATATCCCGTGTTTTCGTATAATTGGAAATCGTGAAATAATTATGACTTGTGGATTATAAGGACATATTTTGATTTTAGTGAATATGACTATGTTGGTTATGGAATTATTAATGTTAAGACCTCGGGGAAGGCCGAGAATAAATTTGGAATTTCGGAAATTAGTTTCGGGAATTACAAAATGGGGCGTTTAGTGAATTGGCCCAAGAAAAATACAACACAAAATTGAGGCCCAAATAATGGAGGGTGGCCGGCCATAACCATGGCCCAAACCCATCCCTTTAATGTCATGTGCTAGGCACATGACCAAGGTTATGGATATATATCACTTTGTAGTTGGTAATTATTAAAGAACAAAATAAAATTCAAGAACACCAACAAAAGAGGGTTCGGCCGTAGCTAGAGAAAAAGAGAAAGAAAATTTCCCAAGCTTTGTTGTTGATCCAAAAATCCTAGTTTCTACATAGTTGTGAAGTGCTCAAGACCCTCTTCAACGGGATATAATTAGTTTGGCGCAAGAACGACGTTTACGACAAGTCGGGTTTTCAAGAAAAGGTAAGAATTTTTGCCCCTTTAATGTTATAGAATTGATGTGAATATGTTAAGGATTGGAAATAGAGGGAAATCCCGTAATTTTGATATAAATAGAAAGCTGTGGGTGTGTGTGTATAGTGTGTATTGGCCGTGAGCCATAGAGAGGAAAATTGATGTGAATTGATCTTGGTTAAGTTGGTATAATGTGTTGTTGTGACCCTTATGTCGTAAATGATTAATTGATGAATGAAATTGGCGTTGAAAAATGATTTTGGATATTATCGGAAAGCGTATACCCTTGGTATCACTATGTATATCATTGTATATTTTGGGTGCTAGAGACTTTAGATGTGAAGTTATTATGATGTTAATGAATTCGGAATGAAACGACGTGAATTAGAATGTTCGTCGTGAATTTTGATGTTTTAAAGAATTCTGGAAAATAATGGATTTTGGTGTAATTTCGTGTATGGCTTGGATTGTAGTTAGGATGTGATTGTATAAGTTTGAATGTAGAAATGAATACAATTATGTAGATTTAGAATTGGAGTTTTGAAAGTTTGAATGAAAGTTGCCAACTTAGATAGCAAAGTAGAACTTTGAAGCTAGAATGGTTTGATTGTTGTTTGTGTTGTTTGTTGACGTGTGGGCTGTTGTGGTTGATGTATTTTGAGCCGAGCTAAGCCTTGGGGATGTTAGATTTATAGGGGAAATGCTGCCGAAATTTCGGTAGGCAAAATTGGAGTTAAAGGCATTTTTAAGCCTAAGAATCTCAATTGGTAACTTTGACCATTTGCAGATTTTTGACGAAACGGGACTGGACTTTTGGAAGAGCATACGACGTCTGTGAGGTATGTAAAGCTTCCCACTCCTTTATTTGGCATATCTTAGTATGTTAGGCGAATATGAGAACTTCCGGAGCATTTCTGCTCCTCGAAACCCGATCCACAGAAAAGTTACTATTCATTCAATTCGATTGAAGCCTAAGGGCTCTATTTTGGCTAGAATGCCACCACTCGTCCGAAACCTATCGAAATGTGGTCGGGTAACCTAGAAACGACCATGTATGACCTTTGGCATATAAATGTTCGTAAAGATAAGTTCGCCACCTCACTTTGACTCGAGGTGGGCCCGCTACCCTGAAACGCCCTATTTGCCTTATTGGGCTATCTTTGTGAATAAAGTTGGATACGATACTTTCGATTGTGAAACTCCCTCCTATGAGATGTATTTTGAATATTATGATACGCTAAGTTACGTTTTGAGCTATACGTACTATTTGGAAATGTTTTGTGAAATGAAACTTTATATCGGCTAAGTATCCGACTATTTTGCATTATGATATGACTTATGGGTTTACTTCGTTTTGGAAAACTATTTTGAAGTACGAATTGCATTGGTTTGCTCACGACTCCGCTCGTGCCTTATTATGACTTCGTTCACCGGTTCCCGGGCCGGTTTTGATTCGTGCGCCTTATGATAATTCGGTCGTATGCTGTGTTACGGTTCCCGAGGCTTCGCCATAGGGCCGGGTTCCGTTTGGAGTTATGCTGTGATATGGCTCGTGATGCGATACGCTCACCTATGATTATGCTTGTGTTCGGGGATGTACGGAGATTTGAAACCTTTTGGTGTTATGCTGTGTGTGGCGCCAGCGTCGGAGTGGCGACCACGTTCCTAAGCGTTTGCATGATTCATTGCATTATGTATAAGTATATGATTTCGATATAGATTTTGATCGACCCATTTGTACTCCACTTTGACATTTGATTTGCTTTCGGTTTTGATCCATATTTCTGTACTCCGTGCTTTACATACTCAGTACATATTTCGTACTGACCCCCTTTCTTCAAGGGCTGCGTTTTATGCCCGCAGGTGCAGATATCGGTGATCCTCCACAGTAGGCTTCACTTCTTGCTATTCCGGAGTACTCCTATTTGATCCGGAGTCCACTTTTGGTACAAACTCTTTTTGCTTTGTATATATTCGGTATATTTGACTATTTGGGTACGGCGGGGCCCTGTCTCGCCATATGTCTTTGTTTTGAGTTCGTAGAGGCCTGTAGTCATATATGTGGGGCGAGGGTCCTATGTATGTTTGTCTGATTTCGTTTTCTGGTCTTAAGGCGGTCTGTTTGTTATGCTGGCCCCAAATGGCCCTTATGCTTATGTTTGCACTTTTGGCCGGCGATGTCTACTCCGCCGCTTCGTTTGTATTTGATATGATATTTTGATTTGGCACGACCGCTTAAGACATATTTTGATATAAATTATGTTCGGTATGATTTCGAAAAATTATGAAATAAGTTTGGATTTGAAAATGAATGTGCGATTCGGTCTGGCTACCCAGGTAGGGTGCCAGTCGCGGCCCACGGGGCTGGGTCGTGACAGCTTCGCATAGACTTCGGGATGTTGCCGCTCACTGGTATAAGACTTGGGAGTTATCCAAGGGTGAGGGTGCTCCTCTAGCTACGTGGGATCAGTTTGTGACTGCTTTCACCCGCCACTTTCTGCCCCCAGAGTTACGACGGGAGCGAGCTGATCGGTTTTTGCATCTACAGCAGAGGGGACGAAGCGTTCGTGAATATAATTTGGAGTTTGATTCCCTAGCCCGGTATGCCCCTGCCGTGGTGGCAGATATGACAGATCGGATGCATAGATATGTTATGGGGTTGGATCGTTACCTGATTGACGGCTGTATGGCGGTGTCATTGGAGACAGATATGGACATTGCCCGTCTTCAGGCCTACGCCCAGGGGATGGAGAACCGGCACCGAGCAGATCGGCCCAGCAGAGAGTATGATGGGAGACGGCCCAAGAGGGCCAGATCAGCGGGGCATTTTGGAGATTCTCGGGGCGGGCAGCCTCAGTATCAGTCCAGTGGGTACTTTCCTCCGGCAGGCCGGGACACACAGTCTGTTAGTAAGAGATTTGATGGCGCAGGACCGTCCAGGGCAGACCAGAGTTCCAGAGCCCGAGGTCCTCAGGTGAGCAAGGCTCCCAGTCAGACTAGGCCACCTATGCCCCCGTGTTCGTATTGTGGAAGGTCGCACCCAGGTGAGTGCTTCAGGGCCACAGGGGCCTGTTTTGCTTGCGGCCGCCAGGGCCATATCATGCGGGATTGTCCGTGGGCAGGCGGTTCCGGTAGCGCAGCACCGCCGATGGGATCCGTTGCTGGTTCGTCGTCTGCCCCTTCAGCTACGCGCTCCACGGGGCGAGGTATGCCAGCACCGGCGGGCCGCGGAAGAGGCCGTGGTGGGGGTTCAGATTCTAGCGGTCCCTCGAACCGCATCTATGCTTTGACTGGTCGGCGGGACCCTGGGGCATCCCCAGACACAGACCCAGGTATATTACTAACCTTTTTCTGAATGAATATGTGCAATAATAGGTCTGTATCTCAGTATTATGCGATATTCTCTTTTTGTGTGTCAGTAAAAGTAGGGTAAGAATCCGAATTAATGAGAATATCCGAGGCAGTTATCTGTACATGTGGGAGGCGAATATATGGAATTTGGAAGGCTAGAGCGATAAACCATACAGCCAAGAAAGCAAACGACCTCTTTGGGTCGGGGTGGGACCCGCTACGAAAATTTCCGAAAAATTTGCTAAGACACCGTTTGGCCCTAAAATTACGTGACAAGGTCGTGCGGGGCAATTGATGAAATTATATCAGCCCTAACGCGTCAAAATGCATGAAAGTTTCGGGGTTAAGCGTGCTCAAGCCACAACAATTCTGGGATGGGTGACCCCCCTGGGAAGTAATGCAAAGTTCTTCATAAGTGAGAATATGATAAAAATAAATGGAAATTTGGGGTAACCAAGAGGTAAATAGAATGTGTGTGGAGTAATTAGTGCCCTTTCGGGAGTCGCGCGGAACGAGGCGGACTAAACAGGCAAAAAGAAAAGGGTACAACACCGCTTGGGAAATTGAACGAACTTGAATAACAGCCAGAGATGTTCGCCAGTAAGGTCTGAATAAGTGTGTGTATGTGTATGTGTATGTGTATGTGTGTGTATGATTTTCATTTGGTGCCATGTGGGTCAAGAGCCGAGCCCCGGCAACTAATGTTGTGAAAGATGAAAGGTAAGCAGTGTGAATAAATAGAATCTTTGAAAGAATCGATACGCGAGACGCAAGGTAATTTGGGTGACAACTTGGTGAATAAATTTGCAAGTAAAGGGAAATTCCCATGAAGCCTTGGAGCCTGAATATGAACGATTCAATTCTAAATTGACATTCTATCTGTGGTGCTTCTGCACTTCCGATTCTGATGAGGCTCTGCCTAGTACGCCTCTGTATTTCTGAGCTCGATTATGTTCCCGTCTGACGAATCTTTGTGTGTTTGATCCTGAACACGTTTTTGTCTGGCACACCTCTGTATGTCTGACTCTGGATATAAATCCGTCTGATATGCTTCTGTGCGTTTGATTTTGACCGTGTGTGTGTTTGATACATCTCGGTCTGTCTGATCACGACTCTGAATGAGACAATTCTGTACATTTGATTCTGATTTCGAATCTGTTCGATATGATTCCGTACGTCTGACCTCGATCATGAATCTGTCTGGTGTATCTTCGTGTGTTTGATTCTGCTTACGAATTCGTCCGATACGTCTTTGTACGTCTAACTCCGATCCCAGATTTGTTTGACACATTTCAGTCCGTCTGATATACTTCCGTACCTTTGATGTTGACTATGAATCCGTCCGATATGCTTATGCGCGTCCGGCTTTAGTTCTGAATCTGTTTGGCATGAAGTGTCTGATATGAAGTAAAGTGAGATTACGACGATGCGGTAAGGAAACTCAGGAGTGTGACAAGAAAATGATATTGACTATGATGGCTGGAAAGCGTTCGTCCATTACAAGAATATAGCGTGTGGTGCGGTGATTACGTAGGGTATGAGAAAAGGGATCATGAAGGCATTTGAATCGGTGATGTGAAAAATTTGCCCCTTAAAGTTGGTAAAGAAGCCGTGTCGGAAAATCCACGAAAGGCAACCATGAAGAGGACCCTCCCGAAGTAGCATGGCACCCCATAAGGTCAATTCAACATTCGACGACGAATGTTCTTAAGGGGGGGAGAATGTTATGTCCCGTGTTTTGTATAAGTGGAATTCGGCAAATAATTAAGATTTGTGTGTTATAAGGAAATATTGTTGATTTTGGTGAATATGACTATGTTGGTTATGGAATCATTAATGTTAAGACCTCGGGGAAGGCCGAGGGTAAATTTGGAATTTCGGAAATTAGTTTTGGGAATTACAAAACGGGACTTTTAATGAATTGGGCCAAGAAAAATTTGATATGAATTTAGGCCCAAAATATTGAGGTGGCCGGCCATAGTGAATGGCCCAACCCATTTTTAATGTCATGTGCTATGCACATGACTCTCCATAGTGGATATATATCAATGATCCTTGTGAATTATCAAGAAAAATATCACACTTCAACTTTGAGCTAAAATAGCTCTCGGCCGAGCAAGTGAAAAAGAAAAAAAATATTCTTGGCTTTGTTTCTAATCCAAACACCTAGCTTCTTTTGGAATGATTGATGAGTTCGAGGTGCTCTTCGTTGTGGTACAATTAGTTTGACGAAAGGGCGACGTTTACGGCGAATCGGAATATTAGGACCAAGGTAAGAAATCTATGTTTTTATGTTATGCAATGGATATATATGTGTTAGTGATTGGATTAGCATGAAGATTTTGGAATGGTGTTGTGTTTGTGCATGGCGTGTGTGTGTAGAAAGGGTGTGTTTGGCCGTGAGCTATATGGGGTGGAAGGACATGTGAATTGATTTCGTTTAAGCTTGTTAGTTGTGTTGTTGTGATCTTTATGTTGTAAATGATTGATTAAAGAATTGAGTTGGCATTAGAAAATGATTTCGGACGTTATCGGAAAGTGTATACCTTTGGTATATTTGTATATATCATAGTATATTTATGATACTAAGGACTTTAAATATGATTTATAGTTGATGTTGATGAATTTGGAATGAAACGACGCAAGTTAGAATGTTCGTCGTAACTTTTGGTGTTTTGAATGAAATAGGGAAAGTAATGGATTTTGGGAAACTTTGTATATGGTTTGGAACTTGTTTGTTATGTAGTGGAATAATCTTGAATGAATGAATACAATAATGTGGATATGAGTTGGAATTGTGAAGTTTGAATATAGGATTACCAACTTATGCATTAAGGTGAAATTTTGAAGCTAGTGTGGTTTGATTGTGGTTTGTATTGTGTAATGATGTTTGGGTTGTTGTTGTTGTTGTATTTTGAGCCGAGCTAAGTCTCGGGGGTGTTAGATTTATAGGGGAAGTGCTGCCGAAATTTCGGTAGCCAAGTTTAGCCCAAAGACAAAAATGTTAACTTTCATGAATAGTAACTGGTAAAAGTGACCATTTGCAGTTTTCGGACGAAACGGGAATTGCTATTTGACGAGCGTAAGGCGCCAACCAGGTATGTAAAGCTACCTATCCTTCTTTTGGCATGTCCTAGTCATACTAGGTTATGATCGGAATCTCGGGGGTAACTCTGCTCTTGGAAATTTAGGTTCAAGTTTGGGTACTATTCATCCAGCGCAATTGAACCCTTTTGTGGCATTTGGTCAAAAGAATGTTCGAATCGTCATAACTTTTGCTGTTGTGTCCGAAACTCTCCGAAACTTTCGTAGATGGCTCTAGGGAGCCTAAAGTCTGTGATCCGTGTCCGCAGCCTCAATTTGACCCGAGGTGGGCCCGCAAGCCCTGAGGCTTCCCTTATTCGGTTTGTTTGGTTCGTTTGTCTCCGCTATGATCAGCGATCGTTTGTTTATGACTTAATGGTGCGTTTGAAGCTTCCTATGCCGTTAGCGAACGTTTTGCACTTTGAATAATGTGAGATTTTCAGAAAATGACCTATGAACGGTTTTCAATAAAAAGATTTGGCAGTTTGGAACTTCGTAACTTTTATACACAAATTTTGATCAATCTGATTCCTACTCCGAGCCCTCTGGCGTCGGTATGTGCTCATCTGTAACTATATGTTGAGTCCGTTAATTTACTTTTGATATGCATATGGTTTCTGCACTACTCCGTTCGTGCTGTCTGCTATGATTTCGTTCGTCGGTACCCGGGCCGACTTTGTGATCGTGCGCGCTATAATCTATTCGGGAGTTATGATGTGTTACGGTTTCCGAGGCCTCGCCATAGGGCCGGTTACCGTTTATGGAGTTATGATGTGATATGGCATTTGATATGTTCTGATGATGTGATGTGTGTGTGATATGATGCGTCTGGAGACTGTACGGAGATTTGAAAAACTTCTGGAGTTATGATGTGTTGTGGCACCAGTGTCGGGGGTGACCACGTTCCTAAACCCTATACATGATTTGATTTGCATTTGTACGTTGCCTTCCGCACAGGTTTGCTTTGTTTCGTTGACGTTGTGTTTGTTCTTTCTGACTCCAGCTGTGTTTGTGATTTCTGTACCTTCTGCTTTATATACTCAGTACTTCTCCCGTACTGACCCCCGTTTCTTCGGGGGCTGTGTTTCATGCCCGCAGGTACAGAAGCTCGTTTGGGTGGTCCTCCAGTTTAGGCTACTCATTCTGCTGTGTTGGAGAGCTCCCCTTGATCCGGAGCCTACTTTTGGTACATACCTTCTGTTGTGTATGTATTCGGTACATTTGTGGATGTGTGGGTACGGCGGGGCCCTGTCCCGTCATATGTTCATCTGTTCTGTTTTGTCTAGAGGCCTGTAGTCACATTTGTGGGTCGTGGGTCCGGTGTGTTTGTATGTGAGCCTGTTTTGCGTTCTTAAGCGGCCCGTACGCTACTATGGCCTAGTCGGCCTCTGAGTTTGTATGTGTGTGTGTGCATTTGGGCGATGTACATTCTGCCCCCTTTCTGATGTGTGTGTTTGTGCATTTGGGCGACGTATATTCCGCCACCTTTCTGATTTTGATTTGACTAATCTGAATGGGCGACCGCTTAAGATAAGTGTTCGATAAATGTTTGTGTCTGGCGCCTGTTGTTCATTTTCAGTTTGGATAACGTATGTTGAGTTTGAACGAGTCTGAATACGACGATCTGGTTGTGAGTTTGTTTGGGGTGCCTAAGTAGGGCACCAGTCGCGGCCCACGGGGTTGGGCCGTGACAGCTTTCCTCTACATTTGCCGGAGGCTCTCTTTCCGCCTGCCTCTTTGTCGTAGCTTTGCCCTTCTGGGCAGCTGTAGCTTTTCCTTTTGGCGGCATTTTCTGAAACCATAACCCACTTTTGGGAATAACATAATCCTAAGCATGGCTCTATCGCATGATTTCATGAGAAGAAGGATGGTCATTTTCCTAAATGCCCTGTAGCCTCTTGTTTATTAGCGTGGCGCGCAACACACCATAAACAAGACTCTACTAGACACGGCTCGTAGACACTTCCTAGGACGAACTGTTCTGATACCACTTCTGTCACGATCCAGCTAGGGGCCGCGACGGGTACCCGAAGCTAGTTACCGAGCACCGGTCACTCTACTACTTACCTTGCCCATCTAATATTCTTTTATCAATTTACATACCAGTTGTAGGAAAATCATAATTAAACAAACATAATTACTTTATATACAATTGCCTTTCGGCCATCAAAATAATATACACGCATATGAAAACGTCTTGTGAGACCATCTAACCCACACTGCGTATCTACAAGCCTCTACTAATATACTGTATATACATGGACGGAACAAGACTCCGTCGTGCCCAAAATATGCATATATACCAAAAGGATAATCCTAAGCACCCCCGGACGATGGACTGCTTTCAACCAGCTGACTGCTACTGAGGATCTGGGCCAAGCTCTCCTCTCTGTCTACCTGTGGGCATGAACACAGCGTCCGAAGAAAGGACGTCAGTACGAATGTTGTACTGAGTATGAGAAGCATAAACAATGAAAGAAAACATCAACAATATAGTGATAACATCAACATGAAATATCTGGATCTGTCTGATAATCATAAAGGAAATCATGCGTGCCATCTTACTCATACTCATCCTCATAACATATATGCATCATATGCAAGCTGCCCGTCCATGTCGGAACGGTGTGATAATCAATAATATTAGCCCGCGTCTAGGACTCCCGCGTCCGGGGTACCATCTCATGCCGCCCACTAGTGGTGTCTGCCCATGCCAAAGGGTCATGGTGTATCCGTATAGCTACCCGCCTTGGCGGTGACTGCCCGGCCAACTAGGCACGGTGTGAAATGCTCATGTCATGCGTATCATAAAATGCTCATAATAATAATATACTCATCATAAAATACTTATCTCATTGTAATACATGCATAAGGCTCAAGATCAACTTTACTCTATCGGGGTGACGTAAGGTCGTGATCCCCCGATTCCATTATGGAACAACTATTGATACTCTGCCTCACCTTGAAGGAACTAGTACATAATGTGAGTGTAAGCGATAATTAACATCATCATTATACTAGCATCATCATATCGTATTCCTCATCTTATATAGACATTAAGGAGTTAGACTCTTAGCCTTTCGGACTATAGGAACTCATGAAGAGAATAGGAATTTCGTGCTACAAGATTCATGCCATCAGAAAGAAGGGACTAGCCTCACATACCTTGGTCGTTTAGCTAAGATATCGCTCACTCGTTCTCCTTCAATATCGCGTCGTTACCTTCATAAAGAATTCATATCAACATTAGCATACTAACTACAAGAACGCGTCGCCAATTCTAGGAGAAGTCGGACAGCGCTTCCTTTGCTCATACTACTTTCCATGTTGTATATTAACTCCCAACATTCATAACATTATTCACAATATCGCAATCAACAATCGTCGTTTACGTACATTTAGCAAAATCCACCATTTTCTTCCAATTTTCCCTTATTTAATTATTTTAGCTCATCCTTGCATTTAATGCTTGTTTCATGATATAAACATCATTTATAACGTATTTGAACTCACAACACTCCAATATTCGTAGTTCAATTCCACTATCATTCATTCATGTCACTATTCATTCAATAATGACCTATTTCTATGTTCTTCTACATCTCAAGTGTCTAAGCTTTCCCATACTTCAAACAACATGGAATAATCATGAAACTTACCTTGGATAGTGGTTGAACAATCCTTAAGTTGAATTGCTTCACTTAGACAAAACCCTAGTTTCACCTTCTTGGGAATTACTTGACTTAGATGATCCCTTGATGTGTTTTTGCACTTGATTTCATAGGTTTAGTGTTGTTGTCCTTGATGTTCCTTGGATTCTTTCGAATTTCTATGGATGAAGTATGTGGAGAGTTCTGGAGCTTTTCTTGAAGTGTATGGATGAATAATCAAATAAAGTGAGCTTTGGTCCCCTTTTTAATAATCCCAAAATCTGATCTTTAATGAATTCTCGTCGGGTGAACAGTGGTCGTAAACTGCAGTTTACGGACCGTATTGTGGTTTACGACCGTCTTCCACGATCGTGTTTAAGCAATTCAAAAACAGAAGGTTTGGCTGAGTGTCATGGCACTTTACGACTGGGGTTTACAGTCCGTAAACCAGTTTACGGGCCGTCCTCCAAGTCGTTTTTAATCATTTTCACAATTTACAGAAAGTCTTGGCTGAGGGACCTGGTGGTTTACGATATGGTTTACGGTCCGTAAACCAGTTTACGGGCCGTATTCTGGGTCGTTTTTAACCATTTCAACACTTAACAGAAACTTGAGATTTTTTAAGCAATGAAAGACGATTGCACTATACGGTCCGTAAATCACTTTACGGGCCGTATAGTGCCATATACGACCACTGGGTGAAAAATTTTCTGCAACTTTATTATTTCCAAAAATGCAAAATTAGCCATTCCCGACTTAGTAAAACACCATACACTCAAGTCCTTCATTGTTCTACTCATCACACAAGTACGGAAAAATTTCCGAGGTGTAACATACTTTTCTTAGTCTTTCAAATGAATTCACTTATATTCTACCGAAATTTCGGCAGCATTTCCCCTGTAAATATACCATCCCCGAGAATTTAACTCGGCCAAATCATCAATCAACAATCCGAGAATTTAACTCGGACAACTTATCAACAACAATACCAACAATCATATTAACAAATTCAACAATCAATCCATAGTAAATTCTCTAATGTTAACAACTCTTGTCACAAAATTCGACGGCATTTCATTTATATTCGATTCCATCACATATAGTCAAGCCAACATCAAGGCTTACACATTCAAATACTTGCCCAAGACCTTACAAACACAATTCAAGAATACTTCAAATAAGTCATACAATATTCAAAACAATCTAGCCAATATGCCATTTCACCCGAAACCTTCCAAATGCAACGAGAACCATAACAACACACTTTCTTCTTTCAAATTCAATTACAACAACCCAACTTAAAATCTTCCAACACATCTCTCACTTCCAAATTCATGAATTATGTCAACACCCATACATTAACAAATTCATTCTTTCAAATATAAGAAACCACACTAATGTCACACTAACTTCTTCAATAATGCACAAACAATTTCATATTCATTTCAAGCCATTAAGTCTTCATTTAACAACATAAAATCCACAACACAACAACAATCAAAATGCTACATAAAATCAATTCATCACATCTCACAACATCACCCCTATTTTTGGCCACCACTTCCACACACATATTTTCATGAATTTCATCCATTTCTTCATCCTACAACATATACAAACCATCCACAACATACAAAAGAAGATGAAACCTTACCTTCTTCCACTTGTCTTCTTACATGGCTAGGGTTATGAACTTGCAAGAATGAATGGTTTTCTTGCTCCAACAATCATTCCATGTTAAAGAGGACCTTCCAATTGCTTGGAATACTAGAAGAAAATATTTTTTTGATAAGTCTTCCATGGGTTCAATTTTTGGCCATGGTGGCCGAACCCCCCTCTTCTCTTCTTCTTTCTTTCTCTTCTTCTACAAGCTTCTTGATTTTAGAAGATAAATATGTTTTATTTTCTTCCACCACTTATCCATATTTATAATTAAGTCCCTAAAATAAAAATATGGACACATGGCCCTTCTCCCTTTTTCTTGAAACTTCTTAAAATAAAGAATAATTATGTCCTTAATTTGTCATCTTTTACTACATATATTATTGGTTCATATGGGCCAAGGCCCATAGCTACCTTGGCCGGCCACTTGGCCTATTTCATGAATTTTCTTGAACATTTTTGAAATTCCCATTTTGCCCCTAGCCTTCCACAATATTGCCATAAGACATTTTGCGAATTTCCCTTTTTGCCCTTAGCCTTTCTCAATATTTCTATAATAACAATATTCATAAATACTATTCATAACAACTTGTACCTTAAAATAATTTTTTTGAAAATGGTCTTGCCCCCAACTTATCACGACTATCTCGAATTATCCGATCGTACAACATACGAGCTATAACATCCTCCCCCCTTTAGAACATTCATCCTTTAATGTTCAACTGACCTCATGGGGTGTCATAATACTTCGGGAGGGTCCTTTTTATAGTTGTCCCGCCCCCTTTTTTTTTCTTCCTGCCCATTCCTTATCTCTCACCCTATTTCCTTTA
The DNA here is from genome assembly GCF_019175385.1 of Lycium barbarum. NCBI lineage: Eukaryota > Viridiplantae > Streptophyta > Magnoliopsida > Solanales > Solanaceae > Lycium > Lycium barbarum. The sequence goes on along the minus strand of NC_083337.1, from coordinate 80,484,621 downwards.
TAATCGAACTTCTTAGTCTTTACATGAGTCCTTATTCCGTGTCATGGGTTTTCTAATCCGCTATGCCCACTCATGATCCTTGTACTCCCAAGATCATCTCTTTTCTGTTATTGTTTCGTCACCACACTTGACAGAAGCCATGTCTTTGGCGCGCAATCTTCACTTAACGATTCAATATGGCCACAGGCTGTTCCCTGCTCACATTTGATCTACAGTATTGCAGTCTCACTTATCATGCTATAAATATTCGTCTTCCTTTGGTGTTCTCCTTTCATCGCTCCTTGTTTCTTTATACCTTTGTCACTATCCCCTTTTAATTTTTCATTCTAAATATTCGTCCAAAAACGTATGTACGAAATGTTTCCTCGTTTACTATCCTTCGCAGTCTAGTGATCCTTATGGTAGCTTATGATCCGAGTTCACTTAACTTCTTAGTTCGCAACATCTCTAAGTTCTTATTTACAACTTTTCTTTGCTTCCTTCCCTAACATTTCTCGACACAAGTGTACTTATCTTTGATTTCTTTGTACTGGCGCTCGTTTCATCCATCGTTCATTGTCTCCTTATATGGATTCCTTACAAATATGATCAAGCACCGCTTCACATCGATGATTCATATAAGTTCATAGCGTATTTTCTCATGCTCCGTATAATTAATGGTCCATGAAGTATTTTCTTGTATCCGATGAACTCTTTCAATTCATTCATAGACACTGCGTTCTTTCTTTCTTTCAAAAATTTCTAGACTGCCAATCGTTGATACCTTCGTCATAATAGTCGTTCTTGTCCGAAGTATCATTTGAATCTTATCATTTTCTTCATTATCCTTTGTGCACTTAATTTGTAACCATTTCCTTGCTCTTTTATTACTCTTTCCAACATGTCACTGCGTACTTAGGTACGACGTTAATCTGCCCGATGTGAGGAATTCAAATCATGACATAAACATGTCATAATTCATGTCGGCATGAAGCATTTTCTTAAGGTATCTTTCATCCTTTCCTTTCCTGTCGGCCTCATAGTACTTTCATTGTCAATTCGTTTCTATTTCTTTCATGTATTCTCTTGGTATGCCGTTATGTTTTGAATTTTGGCCCCGAACTAATAGGTTTCCTTTTCTGGCGCTTGAAATTGTTGTGATTTCTTTTAGGCCTAATATGATACGGTCTCCCCCCCCCCCCCCTTTAAGGGGCTCCCTATATGCCAACAGTCCCTTCGCGAAGTCTTCGTTGTACCTTACTCCTCATCTTTCTTTCCGACTCTATGCATAACATATCGAAACTTCTTATCATAAGTTTTGGCTACACCATCATTCTTGTCAATATTCCTACACCTTTCCATCCATTATTTATTCTTGCACCCATTTAGCTTACTTACTCGTAATTCTTCTTAACTATGCGCTCGTATCGCAGCTGCGCATCCATGTGTTTCGAGCACCCAATTGCTTTTCCTCTTAGTACAAAATCCCTACAGTTTACACTCTTTCTATTCTTACTCATTGAGCTTTCAACTATGCTTATGACACTATGATCGACCGGTATCCCTTGCTCACTCCTTGCATTTCATTCCATTTCCTCCAAAATCAAATCTCTCAGACTTCGCATGAATTCTTATTCCATAGTATTAATTTTTTTCCAATCACAGTGTCGACCCATCATACTTGTTCTTTCCTTGGTGCGTAATCGGGTTCCTATTACTAACTTGTCAAAGTATCCTTCTTACTCCTATGATTAAAGATTTCAAATTTTTTCGCTCCCAAAGGTCCTCCTCTTCCTTTGACTAATCCGTTAGTATATTTTTCCCACTTTCTTTTTCTAATATCATTGTATTAAGACTTTTCTATCCTTAACCTGTAATGAAAATAACATCAGCTTATTTTATAACACTTGCACCATTTATTTTGCTGTCACTCGAACTTCGGTACCCTTACCTGATTAATGCCTTCTTTACCGTGGCACTGGTTGTTGGGGCTTACATGTCCACCGACACAAGCACATGTGGGATATCCTACGCGTTCATATATATATAATTGCTACTACCTTGTCCACAAAATATCTCCGAACACTATTCAAGCCTATCCTAATTCCGGAGCTGTGATGCACTTTTTGTCTCTTCCACCGGTCTGGCCTGCTTCGTCCTACGTGACCTCTCATGGTCTCCAACCATCCCGTATACTCTAGTTCCCCTTAGGTTACTCTAGCTTCTCATTTGTCCCTTATGTCGGAATATATAGAATTTCTTGCACACTTCCCAGAGGGTCACCCATCCTAAGATTTCCCCCACCTTAGCACGCTTAACCTCGAAACTTTGATGGAATCCGGTGCCTTAATACTGATATAATCGCGTCCACTTCCTCGCATGGCCTTTATTACGTGATCTAGAGCAAGTCGAGGTCTTACAGACTCCGAGGCATTCTTGTAACACGTCCTTCTCCTTTACAATTACTATTTTACCCTTTTCAATTCCCATGTTCACCTCCCACCTGTGTATATGACTACTGCCTGTCCTGGGCTTCCAGATTCCCGATGGTAGCACATATACCTTTATCTCCGTTACTTATGAATGCTTCGGGTATCAGCCTATTCGGATTTCCACTCACCATCCTTACATAATAATCTACAACAAACTGGTTGTCAACCTTCTCTGAATCCCTCAACTGACCTTGGTCCTACTAAGATTCAAACGTCATTCCTTTTTAATCCTTCAGACTGCTATTCGTCTTTCTCACAATCATTTTTCACGCCATGCCCAAATTCGTAGCTTTTCTAAAATATCACATCCCACTTATCGTTTATTTACAATATTTCCTTTCCACGCTCTTCCTGTTAGGTATTCCAGATCAAATATCCTGATTTTGAAAAGAATTCTGACTGGGTCTCCTTTACCATTCCTACTATTCAGAATCCGTGCATAGCAAGTATCGACAATATCTCACAGAACATACGACTATATATCACATTCCAACCATCCAGAGCTTACAATTTCAGGTAACAGAACAAATATATCCAGACTTACCTTTATGACCTTTCCATACTGTCACTTGCCTTCTTCCGTCGTATGTAAGGCTCACATAAGGAGTTTCATTTTCCTATGACTTGGCTCTATCGCACGATCTAAGACAGAAGGAAGGTCAGCAATCCCTAGATGCCCCGTAGCCTCCTGTTTATAAATGTGCGCGCTTCACACCATAAACAGGACTCTACTGGACACGACTTTGCAGACAACCCCTAGGACAAACCTGCTCTGATACCACTTTGTCACACCCTAATCCACCTAGGGTGTGATGGGCACCCGACCCCATATCCGGAGCCGACCGAACCCACAGACTCTTATTACATACATAATCTTTTCGGACTTTTAAATCAAATAAGCATGAAATACATATTAAGGCTTTCAAAAATCTTTTCTTTTTCTTTGTTTATCAAATCCAACAAAATCTGTAATTATATGGAATTCATATCATAACACAAACTGACACATCGGCTGATGGAACCGCTTACAGAACTGACATTCTATACCCACAACTCTGTCTGCAAAGTCTCTAACTTCGAACAAAACTTCATAGCACACATGCTCTGACTCGGCAACACTCCAGGAACAAGTGGAGCTTGCCAACTCCGCTGGAACATCTTCTACAATAGCTTCAGCTCATCAGGGTGTACCTGCGCGGCATGAAACGCAGCCCCCGAAGAAAGGGGGTCAGTACGGAAAATGTACTGAGCATGTAAGGCAAGAATCACATTAAAAGAATCATAACTGACATAAGGGGTGCAGAAACTTATATGGTGTTCAGAATACCAAAACTCTTGCATCCAAAACATTTATCATGCATATCGTTATCACATAGCGTAGCCGGCCCGTTATGGGACTCGGTGGATAAGATCATACCATCATACTTTCATATCATCATGCATACATATACATATATATATATATATATATATAGCCCTCTAGTGAGGGACTCGGTGAATGAAGTCATACCGTACCCGGCCCATTAAGGGACTCGGTGAATAGAATCATGCATGTGAACATCATATATCATATACATACCGTACCCGGCTCTCTAGTGAGGGACTCGGTGAATCAAATCATCATATGCCCTTCTGGCCACCATAACACATCATCATCATCATCATATCACATCATCATATACATATATCGTACCCGGCCCATTATGGGACTCGGTGAACAATGCAATGGAGGGCGCACGATAACATACCCGGCCCGGGACTCAGTGAACAGACATTTTGAGGCGTGCACGAGCAGAGTAGTGAGAAACTATATGCATATAAATCAAGACTCGATAAACAAGTATACTTACTGACATCTGAAGGCTCAGAAACAAGTTTCGGGTCAATTGGAATTAGTATACGAAAGTTATGAGCTTTTGAAGTACAGAACCTTTTAAAAGCGTTTCAGGAGCCATTCTTGGAAAATCAAGTAACAACAATTATAACAAGTACCTTTCGGACATCATTATGGATCAAATCAAATATAGCTCTTGGAACCATATGTACATGTCAAAATATACCAAAGACTCAACGGAATAATCAATGTGCTAGCCTTAGAAGATCAAAACTGTAGTCACATCAATTTATCTTTCGAATGCCATTTAGGAAACATATCAAGTATACCTTCAGACATCATAGATACGCATCAAAATCATATGAAACAGCTTATGGAAATCAAGGATATTAGCCATCCTAGTGGCTCAAGGAATAAGAATCTCTTTGAAATCGTACATATATATCATATACTTGTTTCATAGGGATCATGCCAAAAGAAAGAAAGGTAAGCCTTACATACCTGCTCCCCGTCCTATTAGCTATGCTTATTTATCCAAGCTTGCTAGTCTACATACAAAAGAATTCACATTATCATTAGATTCATAGACATATACTTGTCTTAGTCTTTCAAATGAATTAACTTATATTCTACCGAAATTTCGGCAGCATTTCCCCTGTAAATATACCATCCCCGAGAATTTAACTCGGCCAAATCATCAATCAACAATCCGAGAATTTAACTTGGCCAAATTATCAACAACAATACCAACAATCATATTAACAACTTCAACAATCAATCCAAAGTACATTCTAATGTTAACAACTCTTGTCACAAAATTCGACGGCATTTCATTTATATTCGATTCCATCACATATAGTCAAGCCAACATCAAGGCTTACACATTCAAATACTTCCCAAGACCTTACAAACACAATTCAAGAATACTTCAAACAAGTCATACAATATTCAAAACAATCTAGCCAATTGGCCATTTCACCCGAAACCTTCCAAATGCAACGAGAACCATAACAACACACTTTCTTCTTTCAAATTCAATTACAACAACCCAACTTAAAATCTTCCAACACATCTCTCACTTCCAAATTCATGAATTATGTCAACACCCATACATTAACAAATTCATTCTTACAAATATAAGAAACCACACTAATGTCACACTAACTTCTTCAATAATGCACAAACAATTTCATATTCATTTCAAGCCATTAAGTCTTCATTTAACATCATAAAATCCACAACACAACAACAATCAAAATGCTACATAAAATCAATTCATCACATCTCACAACATCACCCCTATTTTTGGCCACCACTTCCACACACATATTTTCATGAATTTCATCCATTTCTTCATCCTACAACATATACAAACCATCCACAACATACAAAAGAAGATGAAACCTTACCTTCTTCCACTTGTCTTCTTACTTGGATAGGGTTATGAACTTGCAAGAATGAATGGTTTTCTTGCTCCAACAATCATTCCATGTTAAAGAGGACCTTCCAATTGCTTGGAATACTAGAATGTTTTTTTTTTTGATAAGTCTTCCATGGGTTCAACTTTTGGCCATGGTGGCCGAACCCCCCTCTTCTCTTCTTCTTTCTTTCTCTTCTTCTACAAGCTTCTTGATTTTAGAAGATAAATATGATTTATTTTCTTCCACCACTTATCCATATTTATAATTAAGTCCCTCAAATAAAAATATGGACACATGGCCCTTCTCCCTTTTTCTTGAAACTTCTTAAAATAAAGAATAATTATGTCCTTAATTTGTCATCTTTTACTACATATATTATTGGTTCATATGGGCCAAGGCCCATAGCTACTTGGCCGGCCACTTGGCCTATTTCATGAATTTTCTTGAACATTTTTGAAATTCCCATTTTGCCCCTAGCCTTCCACAATATTGCCATAAGCCATTTTGCGAATTTCCCTTTTTGCCCTTAGCCTTTCTCAATATTTCTATAATAACAATATTCATAAATAATATTCATAACAACTTGAACCTTAAAATAATTTTTTTGAAAATGGTCTTGCCTCCAACTTATCACGACTATCTCGAATTATCCGATCGTACAACATACGGGCTATAACAGGGTGTGAGAAAAGCAAGTGTAAAATGGAAACAATTGACACTGCAATATATTTGATATGGACACTTAAACTTCAAGTGAGATCTCTTGGTGAAACAAGTTAGTAAGATCTGAAAGCCAGCAATAAATGGATTGAAGCCAGGGTGGTATTTGAGACAGTGCTGAGAATCATTTGTAAAGGTCTCGAATTGTATGACATTAGAAAGTGGGTCATATAAAAAGAAAGAGTACGATAAGAGAATGGTAACGAGTAACTTAAGAGAAATGGTAAAGGATAGAAATGCTATACTAGATTAGAGGCTAAGATTTGGCAATAGAGTTGTGCGCTAATGATATTGCGACTTATAAGTAGCAAAGGGAAGGGATAGAAAATCTCCTATAGTAGGATATGAGAAAGTCAAAGGCGTGAATAAAGGAAGGGAAAGGAGTATAACAAGATAGGCTACGAGCGAGTTTTAGTACGGATGAGTTATGTAAAGCATAATGAACCAGGAGAAGGAAAGACTATGACTAAGATTGGATATATTTTATACAAGTTGTACAAGAATAGTTATGCAACCTACGAATATTTTTATGCTAAGAATGAGACCAAGTGAGTACTTGATAAGAAGAGTAAGGATTCAGTAATAACAATGCGGTTATGATATTTTGGGTATATCGAGGAAAGGTGTAAGGTGGTTTGAGCCAAATTACCGAGATAAAATTTGTACTGAGGGAAAATAAGACATGGCCATAGTTGAGCTGAAGATTTATCTCGATACCGATTGTAAGATACGAGAGGAGAATGCAAGGTAAAGCATGAAGACTAGTGAAACGACGTTAAGGTATTTCTTAGGCTAATTTGAGCACCTTCACATATTCTTGTAAAGATTGCAACATAATGTGTGATAGAAAAAATAAGAGCAAATCTGAGTAAAAAGGAAATAGAAGAGTTTGAATTAAAAATAAAGAAATGACACGAGATAATATGCCTAAAGTGTTACAAGTTGGATTAAGGGAAATTGTGAAATGGTTTAAGCGAGACGATCAGAACAAGCGGGTTACTGGATGACAGTGAATTTATATGTCAAAACAAAAATTCTTTCAGAATTATACCAGTTAATGATAGCCAGATCACAGAGCAGCTATGTAAAGTTATTATATGAGGGAACTCCAGCGCTACTTGATAGGTAACTCTAAAGATTGAGATTAAGAGCCTGTTTGGATTGTCTTATAAGTTGCTTATAAGCTATTTTCAGCTTTTTTGAGTGTTTGGTTGGTCAGCTTAAAGTCATTTTGTGCTTAAAATAAGCTAAAAAAAATAATTGGGCCCATTTGACTTAGCTTATCTAAAGCAGCTTATAAGCTGAAAACAGCTTATAAGCCAAAAAAATAAGTTAGACTACCCCAACTTATTTTTTTTAGCTTATAGCATAAGCCCATCCAAACAGGCTCTAAGAGCTAAAAAGTAGAGTGACAGTTAAAGTCTTTTAAGGAAGTCGAGGAGTGATACATGATGCTGAAGATTTCATAATATGGACTGGAACAGCATAGCAATGTAAGGTTATTGAAGTAAAATAATGTAACACCTTGGAAAACTTCATTTTATTCGTAAGAATCTGCGAAGGGTCTACAGGTTACCAGAGGCATGAAATACTCCAGGGATTGTAAAGTCTAATGAATCGACGAGGGATGTCTGCGCGTTATAAAATCTTATTTAAAGATTAAGAGGTAAAGCGAAGTGAGCGATACATCTTAAAGGAGTAACTATAGAAGAAGAAAGAGTCGAGTTAAGACTAAGTGCACCAGAGAGAGAGTAAGGTTTCAGCAGAAGAGCTCGCAATACAACTGTCAACTAACTGCGAAATAAAGAGGAGAGTAAAGACAATGATGTGGAATTATTACCTCGAGAGGCGAGAGCAAGAGGGAATATTACGGGAATGGTTACTTAGAGATCTGGAATGCGTTATAGTAAATTAAAGGGAATTGACCAATGAAAAAGGCATGTGAAGGACATAATTCAATAAGAGAACACTTGAGGAAGTATTGAGAGTGCAGGACTAGTTTAACATTCTAGGACGAATGTTCTAAAGGGGGGAAGGATGTTATATCCCGTATTTTTGTGCATTGGATTATTCGTAAGCTAATCGACATAAGTTCAAGGACAAGGTTATTTTTGAGATATGAGACAAGGACTTTTTAATCCCGATTTTAATAAATGCACGATATGCTAATCAATTGCAATTAGGGTGGAAATATTAGTGAAGATTAGGGATTAATTAATAGCCATAATCAGATTATTAGTGGGGATTAAGGATTAATTAAGTCAATTACACCATTGAGTGGGCCCCACCAGACTTAATAATTAAAAAATAGCATGAATGATGACATGCCAAGTGGGGGGTATGTGTCAACAAGGCTGGATGCCTATATATACACATTGATGACTCACTAATACACATTCATCTTCACAACAAGTTCACTTGAAGCAAGGAGCATGAGAAGGCATGGCTACCAAGCTCACGGCCAACCTTGGCTTTAATTTTTTTTTTATTAAATCCCAAAGGTGTTCTACACATTCAAGGAGGCAGCAACCTTGGGAATTAAATTGAAAAAGAAGAAGTGGTGCAATTGGTGCAAGTGATTGTAGGATCTGTCCTAACTAATTCGAGGTAAGATTTCTTCTTCTTGTAATGTAATTGGAGTTAATGATGTTGTAATGGAAAGATTAGTTTGTGTTATGCAAAATTGGAAGTAAGAAGATTGCATGAATTCGTTGGTATTGTAAGTTGGGTTGAATTGGAGTTGTTTCAATTTAATCGAGTTCGATTGTTGTTGGTGTCATTGATTGTGTGTTAAAAGTGAAGGAATCATGATAATTAAAGTTGTAGTTGTTTATATGGAATTGTTGAGATATGAATTGGATTAGACGTTCATGAGGTTAGGGGTTGTTCTTGTGTTGATGGGCTGCTTGGGGCATGTTATTGTAACGTCACGACCCAGCTAGGGGCCGTGACGGGTACCCGGGGCTAACCACCGAGCACCACTCGTTCTATTTCTCATCATACTCATTTAGTGCTCTTCTATCACATTTATACTCAAATCGTAGGAAAGTCATATTTGATATATATATATATACATATACACACACACATATGCCTCACGGCCGTCAAAATAATATACATACATAGTAACAATCTCGTGAGACCATCTATATATATATGCCTCACGGCCATCAAAATAATATACATACATAGTAACAATCTCGTGAGACCATCTAACCCACACTGCGTATCTACGAGCCTCTACTGGAGTGTATATATATATATATATATATATATATATATATACACACACACATATGCCTCACGGCCATCAAAATAATATACATACATAGTAACAATCTCGTGAGACCATCTAACCCACACTGCATATCTACGAGCCTCTACTGGAGTGCTAAACACAAGGACGGGACAAGATCCCGTCATGCCCAAAAATATATATACATGAATATACACAAAAGAATAATCAAGCACCTCCGGAACAAAGGAGTGCTTTCAATCAGCTAGCAGCTACTACGGATCTGGGTCAAGCTCTCCTCCCTATCTACCTGTGGGCATGAACACAGCGTCCAAAGAAAACGGACGTCCGTACGAACATTGTACTGAGTATGAGATGCATAAACAATGAAATAAGACAATGATAGAAAGGAGATATCAATATGAAACATCTGTATCTGACTGTCAAATATAAAAGAAGTAATGCATACTGTCTTACTCATACTTATCGTCATATCATATATGCATAAACGTATAAGCTGCCCGCCTATATAGGTACGGTGTGATAGTGTATAAACTGCCCGTCCATATCGAATCGGTGTGATAATCATAACATTAGCCTGCGTCCAGGCCTCCCGCATCCAGGGTATCATCTCATGCCGCCCACTAGTGGTGTCTGCCCATGCCATCTGGCCATGGTGTATACGCTGCCCGCCGTAGCGGTGACTGCCCGGCCATATAGGTGCGGTGTTATATCATCATCATACATGCTCATCATAGTATGCTTCTGATAATATACTTATCATAATATGTTTATCATAGTACATGCATAGGGCTCAAGAACAACTACACTTTATCGGGGTGACGTAAGATCGTGATCCCCCGATTTCATTTGACATTCTGCCTCACCTTGAAGGAACTAACATATAAGGTGAGTGTGAGCAATAAATGACATCATTATCATTATAGGATCATCATATCATACATTTTAGAATCCTTATACTTTAACTCATCACCATCATTATAGGGCTCATAACATGTCTCTTATCTTATATAGCTATTCATAGACGTAGGCTTTTAGCTTTCTGGAATATAGGAACTCATGAAGAGGAAAGAGAGTCATGCTATAGGATTCATGCCATTAGAAAGAAAGGACTAGCCTCACATACCTTTGTCGTTTACTAATCCATCACTTGCTTGTTCTCCTTTAGTGCGTACGTTCTACCTTCAAGAGAATTTGTATCGACATTAGCTAGCGATTATAAAAACAGCTTACTAACGCTAGAGAAAATTGGACAGCATTTCCTTCGTTTTTACAACTCTTCCCATATTCTATATCAACTCTCTAACGTTCATAACAACATTCTCAATATGATAGACAACACTCATTGTTCGTTTACAATATCCGTATTTCATAATTTGTCTTCAATTTCTCCATAATCATGGCAATGGTTCATCTTTGCATTTTTCTCACATAGGATACTTATTCCATGTTCTAAATGTCATTCATAACATTTTCATAATCACAGATTATCAATGATCATGGCTCAATTCAAACCTTTACTCAACAGTGCTACTATTCACACTTTCATGACCCATTTCTTACATCCTTCCATAATCCAAGTGTTTCAACTCTTCCATACCCTAAATAACATGTAAATGCCATAAAAACTTACCTTAGATGTTGTAGGAACAAGCCTTGAGTGGTATTACTCTTCTTGCACCAAAACCCTAGTTTGCTTCTCTTGAAATTTCTTAACTTGGATGAACTTTGATGAGTTTCATACACTTGATTCACTTGGATTCTAGATATTGATCTTTGATTTCCTTTGTTTTCTTGTAGATGAAGAGTGAAGAATATTCTAGAGGTTTCTAGAGAGAAGTAACGTGGAAATGAAATGAATTAATGAGCTTGGGTCTCCTTTTTAATGACTTAAAGTCTGATCCGAAATGAACAGTAGTTGAAGTGCATAGTGGTCGTAAACCCAGTTTATGGTCCGTATTTCGGTTTACGATCCGTATTCTGCGGGCGTATTTAAACATAACAGAACTAGAAAGTCAGGCTGAGGACATGGTGGTTTACGACTTAGTTTACGGGCCGTATTTCAGTTTACGGTCCGTATTTCAAGTCGTATTTAACCTTTTAAGTCTTTGGCAGAAAGTTGAAGTTTTGTAGGTTGAAATACGACATGGCAGTTCACGGCCCGTAAACTACTTTACGGTCAATATTTCATTTTACGATCGACTGGGCCGAAGTGCAAATCTGCAACTTTCACATCTTCAGAACCTATAGTTAGTCATCGTGGAGCATAACCTATCTCTTATTGCAATTGCCTTTGGAATCTTACTTAGGATCGTCAAACGTCGTTCCCTTCTTATTAAAACATCGTATACTCGAATTATTCGTTAGTCTATTCACTGTACGTTCACGAGGAAATTTCTGAGGTGTGACATGTAAGGTTTATTCCCTCCTACATGTTCTAGAGTTGGTGTGGTTTTTGTACAATTTGATGGATGTGGAATTTGTGAAAGGAAAGTTTAAATCAAGCTAGAACTTGTATATATTTTATGGGCTGTTTTAGAACTTATTGTGATATTAAGTAGTTTTCTTGTGTATAAATAATACATGTTATTGTCGTGTTATTGTTGATATGGCTCGTAAATTTGGAAGAAAGAAGTGTATATGGTATCGTATACGAAGCGTATGTTGGTCTGTTTAGTGTATAATCTTAGATGTTGATGATTTGAGTTGAAAAAAGATTAATAGAGGTTATTGGGTTGTAGTCGTTGTTGTTGGTATTGTTGTGATAATCGGAGAGTAATTGGAAGTTCGGGTTAGGCGAGTTATATAGAGGAAATAGGCTAAAGGGACGGCGAAGCAAGCTTGGTTACGGTTGATCTACGACAGGTATGTGAAGCTAACCTTTCTTTTTTTGGCATGATCTTTATGAAACAAATAGACGACGAGCATATAACTCCAAAGAAACTCCTATTCTTAGAGACACTAGGATGGCTAATGTTCTTGATAGCCAGAACCTATTTCACATTATCTTGATACGTGTCTATGATTCTTGAAGTTCTATTTGATATAATCCATAGTGACATTCGAGGGGTACTTGATATGATTGTTATCTTTGATGCTCAAGTATTAGTTCATTCTACCTATTCTATCGAGTCTCAGATGACGATTTAGTTTGTATATGGTTGCTCACTACTCCGCTCGTGCATGCTGTTAATATATCTTTCACCGAGTCCCGGGCCGGGTATGTTTTCGTGCACAGTTTCAATGCATTGTTCACCAAGTCCCTCACTAGAGGTTCGGGTACGGTATATATATATATATGATGTGATTATAGCGCCGAGTATGGTATATCTTTATTCACCGAGTCCCATAATGGGCCGGATATGGTATATGGTATAGACATGCACGATTCTTATCTCGTAAGGCACAGGTGCATTGGTATCTTTGATTATCATACTTGCCTACTGTAATCTTCTATTTAGTTTTGATTCTCTTTATTGTATTTCATGCCTTATATACTCAGTACATATCTCGTACTGACCCCATTTCGGGGGGGGGGGGGGGGGGTTGCGTTTCATGCCCGCAGGTACATATACTCGATTTGGTGATCCTCCAGCTTAGGATTTCTGCTCAGCTATTTAGAGAGCTCCATTGTTTCGGAGCCTAGACTATTTTGGTATAGATCTTTTGATATAGACTTATGTATATGTCCAGGGGTACGGCGGGGCCCTATCCCGTCATATTTCACTTTTATACTCTTAGAGGTCTGTAGACATGTGTGGGTTATATATAGGTTTTTGTCAGCTGTGTCTATATGGTTTGCTTTGGATATCCCTGTGTATAGCGGCAGCCTTGTCGGCTTGCGTATTGTGTTATTGTTATGCTGTGGTTAGCTGTGACTCCAGGGGAGACAGGTTTATGATATGTTGTGTTGTGAATTCTTCGTTTGTTCTTATAAGTTTCCATATTGTCCTTAGTTTCAGTTTGACTATATTTAACAGGTTTGTATACGAGTGTCCAGTTCGGGCACTAGTCATGGCCCATGAGGTTGGGTCGTGACAGGCGGGACGTCCTTGAATACATTCTAGAACCTTACCGGGGATTTCAAGTGTTTATTGTCACACCCTCATCTTGATAGGGCATGATGGGCACCCGACTCTCATCAGATTCGAGCGAACCCTTAAACGTTCGCTTTACCCAAACCTGTCATTTCAAAAACTTTTAAAAACATGAAACTTTTTCACATATAGATCATTATCTTTATAACGAGTATGAAAACTTTCAATCAATAAGTACTTTAACCCAATTGAAGTCATCTAAAATACATGCTCTTTTAACGTACACAAATGGTTTAGCTGACATTACTCTGTCGACATCTCGACAAACGTACCACAGGACACTGTCTGCAAAGTCTCTAATATAGACGAAATACCATAACGTAAGTACTCTGACTCGGCAACACTCCGGAAGGAAATGGAGCTCACCAATTCAGCTGGAACATCTTCTAGCAATACCCTCTACTCATTTGTATGCACCTGCGCGGCATGAAACGCAGCCCCCGAAGAAAGCGGGTCAGTACGAAATATGTACTGAATATGTAAAGCATTACTGAATCATAGCACAAGGAAGGTGCAGCAGTAAACAAGTTTAGAAATCAAACTGTATGTAACATGAAACAGCATTCTGAACCAAGTCCTGTGGCCTTTACCTAACTCTAGCATGTACAATATAAATACAGCATACGCAAATTCTAGAATACACAATATAAATTTAGTATCACAATAGTCCCTTCGGACGGCCGCTTCCGGCATAATAATGATGATGGCCCCTTCGGGCATGCCTCTTCCGGCATAGTAATAATGATGGCCCCTTCGGGCATGCCGCTTCTGACATAATAATAATGATGGCCCCTTCGGGCATGCCGCTTCCGGCATAATAATAATGATGGCCCCTTCGGGCACGCCGCTTCCGGCATAATAATAATGATGGCCCCTTCGGGCATGCCGCTTCCGGCATAATAATAATAATGGCCCCTTCGGGCATGCCGGTCCCGACATAATAATAATGATGGCCCCTTCGGGCATGCCGCTTCCGGCATAATAATAATGATGGCCCCTTCGAGCATGCCGGTCCCGACAGAATAATAATGATGGCCCCTTCGGGCATGCCGCTTCCGGCATAATAATAATGATGGCCCCTTCGGGCATGCCGGTCCCGACATAATAATAATGATGGTGTCAACACAACTTAATCCACGAATATCAATACAAAGAAGTGATGCTATGGAGTGTAAACATAAATCCTAAATGAAACGAAATAGTAAAATCTCGCACCCCCTTCGAAGTGGTTTTGAAAATCTAAATAGTAAAATCTCGCACCCCCTTCGGAGTGGTTTTGAAAATCTAATTTTTATGTTTCCTTTAGTATAAAACTGATTTTTCTCGAAATTATTAGTGAAACCATATGCACACTCAATTGGCATAACATAAACTGAGGCCATATGTTATATAGCACGCTCAGACATAAGCTGAGGCCATAGCACACTCAGAGATAAGCTGAGGCCATAGCACACTCGGACTTAAGCCGAGGCCATATGTTATATAGCACACTTAGTTGCGTCATGAAATCATCTAAAAAAAAACTATTATGGACGTCATGTAGGAAATCAAACCCTTTTCATTTGTCTCCTTCGAGACTCACAAATTTAAATGTAAAATGCATAGCTAAGAGAAAGACCTTATAAATGTCCCCTTCGGGATTTAGACAGCATTATGAAGTCGCACAACTTGAGAATGCCCCTTCGGGCTTAAGAGGTCAAAGAACTCAGGATATTCTACATCTAGGAATGGATTCATTATGGATATCGTTACACTACGTTTCCAAAACAATCCGAGTTAGCATATGAAAGTTAGGAACGTTATTCATTATAGAAACCTCTACGAACGTTTTAAAGCAATCCGAGACTGTCTACGAAGGTTAGGGACATTAATACTTATAGAACTCTTTAAAAAAAACAAGAACTCTTTATGCTTTGCTCGTTATTCAAACATATGATAATCTCGACTATACTAAGCATACTCACATCAAGAAGTGAATAAGAATCATTAACAAGCTCGGAATCAAGAATAGAGTTACCCCAAGATACGTATCATAGCTTACTTAGATCTAGGACATGCCAAAAGAAAGAAAGGGTAAGCCTTACATTCCTTGCCCGCTTCCTACGCTAATCCGAACTTAAGTCTTTGGCTTCGCAAGATCTACAACAATATTAGCGTATACCAAACATTAGCTATAGATACTTAGAAGTTCAATCTTCAACCAACACTTTATTTACAGAAATTTCGGCAGCATTTCCCCTATAAATACAACTATCCCTGAGAATTCAACTCGGCCAATCATAAACAACAAATCCGAGAATTCGACTCGGCTAAATTATCAACAACAATACCAACAGTCATTCTAACAATATCAACAATCAATTCAAAACGCATTCCAACGTTAACAACTTCTTTCTACAAACTTCGACGGCGTTTCATTTATGTTAAATTAGTAATTCCCCACATATTCAAGTACTAATCCGAAACCATTCAAACAATATTCAAGAACACTTCAAGCAATCCGCATAATATTCAAACAATCTAACTAATACTCCATTCCACCCAAAACCCTCCAAATTCAACAAGAACAATAACAACACATTTCCTCCTTTCAAACTCATGAACTACACCAACAATTCACATGCTAGCAATATTATTCTCCATAGATACAAGAAACTACATTCAAACTACATTGGCTTCTAAAACAACTCTCCAACACTTACAACTTCAACTAGAATCATCAAACTTTCATTATCAACATAGAATCCACAACAACAACAACCAAAACACTAGATAAAATTGATTCATTCTCTTCTATACCACACAACAACCACACGGCCACAATACTATATATACACGGCCACAACATAACATCCATATTTTCATAAATTTCATCCATTTCTACATACTACAACATACACAACCATCCATAACATATAAAAAATAAGATTACATCTTACCTCTTCCACTTAACTCCTCACTTGGCTAGGATTTGTAGCTTGCAAGAATAGATGTTTTACTTGCTCCAATGACTACATCACTTTGCGAGGGACCTTCCAATTGGTTGATTAGCTAGAAGAAAATATTTCTTTGGCTAGAAGAAAATATTTCTTTGGTCAAGGTTTTTGGGACTTCACTTCCACCTTGCCATGGCCGAATGGCCTTTTGGTTTTTGTCTCTCCAAGTTTCTTGAAATTTCTAAGGGATAAGAGTGATCCATAAGTCATCTTTAGACTTATTTATTTTACATCCATGTGGGCCTTGGCCTACTTCATCTTGGACGGCCAAATGGCCCATTAATTCAAGCCCACCTTCCTTTTTTTTTTGTTTTGTAATTCATGAAAATTTATTTTTCCTAATTCCAAATTTGCCCTTAGCCTTCCTCCATATTTCCTATGAGCCATCTTGCAAATTTCCCTTTTTTCCCCTAGCCTTTCTTAATATTTCCACTTCAAAAATTTTCATAAACAACTTGTGTGTTAAACAAGATCAAAATATAGCCTCGCCCTTAACTTCTCGCAATTATCTTGAAATATCCAAATGCACAAAATACGAGATATAACATTTATGATAGCATGAGAGGATGGTTTGGATAAGAGGGTTGAAGATGGTCATGCTTGCAATGTGGCTCTTACTTGAAGATTTGCAATTTCGAGTTCTTTCTCAAAAGAAGACACCCAAAAAAGGCCCTTACTTCATTAAGGGTAAAAGTGTAATAATGTAGTTGTCTTCTTTTGAGCTTTAGTATAAATAGTAGTTTCTTTCATTTGGAAGACTTAGACCATTTTGATTATTGATATTTTTAGATTGTAAACACTTTGAGTGTGAGAGCTTGTTTAGCCTTGGATTGAATTCTTGTTGAGAGGATTGGTTATTAGGGATTCCAAATCCCTCTTGGTCATCCTAAGAATTTGGTGTTCCTTTTGTTTCTAATTTAGAGGTCTTAGTTTTCTATAACTTAGGTTGCTAAATTGAGTCTTAAGTTGTGTCAAATTATCTATCTCTTAATTTTCTTGTATTTCTTGTTGTTTTCGTTCTTAATCTTGCATCAATTGGTATCAGAGCTTGGATTAGATTTGTTCTATCAAATCTAGCCTAGGGTTTGTTACTATATGAAAAAAATCGAAAATCCTAGAAAAACCCCAAAATTGTTTTTTTTTGTTTTGTTGTTTTGTTATTAGATTCTTGTTCCTTAGTACATTAGGGTTTCAAATCTTCAAATTTCGTGTCAATCGGGTCAATATTGAAGAATCCACCATTTTTGAGTTGAAGCTTTTGAAAAACTTGAAGAACTTGAAGTGGGTCTTGTTGATTTGGATGAAATTGGGACTTGAAACTTATTGGGCTTTGCTCTACCAGTCTTGGGGAGTCTAAATCTAAAATTTGAAGGAAAAACAAGCAAATTTGAAGGTAGTTGGAAATTTGAAATTGTTGGTATTCTTGAAGATCTTCAAATCTTCATAGGGAAGAAGACTCTCCAAAGGGGCATTTAATCCAAAGTTTTCAAGTCAAGATTTAGGGAAAATGTTTTTCTACCCCAAAAAGGTTAATACTAGGTTGAGTGGGCCCAGGAACGTCATCAGATCTAAGGAATTTGGTCCAAATTTCGAGAAGGTCGATTTCAACACGAAAATCACTATAGCAGAAAGAGGGTATTTATACGGACTGTATCTTCTTATATGGACTGTATAAGTTGGCGGTGCTTCAGGACCCAACAAAGGGCACTTACCGTTTTGTGACATCATCTTATACGAGCACTTCCATGGATCGTAACCTCTTCTATGAACCGTATAAGTAAGGTCGTATAAGGCAAGGGAAAAAGTGACATCAACTTATACGGACACTTACACGGACCGTGTCTTTTTATACGAACCGTATAAGTTGGTCGTGCTTCAGGACCCAACAAAGAGTACTTACTGTTTTGTGACATCATCTTATACGAGCACTTCCACGGACCGTATCCTCTTCTACGGACCGTATAAGTAAGGTCGTATTTCTCAAGGTAATTTACATTGATCCAAGTTTCATTTGTCAAAAATTTCTTGACTCTCATTGTTGATTTTGTGTCCTTATTCCTTTGGTAGGGAGCAAAAAAAAAAGTATAGTAATTTTAAAATTTTCATTACTTCCAATTGATACCTTGGATCAATTGGGGCTTCCCGACCGCGTTTTCAAGTTATCACCTAACCCGGCCCGAAATTCGATTTATTTCCCGATTTTCTCATTTCAATTTTCTTGTGTCTCTCAACTAGTAGCCATTTAGTAGTTGTTCCTACTTGTGTTTGCTAGTTCTTGTGTCCGCATTTCTTTCGTGCCAATTCTTTCGTGCTTTTCTTCATTTTTTCTTCGTTGTTAATTTCTTAGTTCAAGTCCGTTAGATTGAATTGAGTCGTCCGTATTTCTTAGTCTAAAACAAGAATCTATTCCGATCAAGAGTAGAATTTGAACCCTTGTGACTAGTCGACATTAACAAGCACACAATCTTTGGCGGAAGCAATTTGTGAGGCAATTAAAGGTGCGCATACTTGAGCGATTGTGAGTTGATTTTACTAATCTAACGTGTTTCTTGTTTTGTTGAGTGTATTTTTTAATAGGTACCATGGCTACGGAGGATGAAACACAAGTTTCCACCGGGGAACTCACACTAGTTGATGTAATGAGGGCCTTGCAAGCCTTGAACGAGAAGGTTGGTAGTATGGATGGTCGAATGGAAAACTAGGGAAGTAGGGTTGAACGATTGAAGGAGGTAGTAGGGAGGTCTGGTATTCGCCCTGAGTGCAATACTAAGGAGGCACAAGTGGAGCTACTCGAAGCACTTCCCTTACATTGTCACCCGGCACCTTCCATCATCTATATAACCCCACTCCCCAAAACACTCCCCAAAACACTCCTCAAAACGCAACAATCACCCTGCCAAACAACATTCCCATAGGCCAGCGGAATAATCCACCCGCACAAGATCAAACTCCAAATGACCCACATCCAAATGATCCACCCCCTAATGATCCACACCTAAATGCACCAATGTCACCCTAAAACCGTCCAAACATCCAACAACCAAATGACGACGAGATAGAAGAAGCTATACTTGAGCACGAACTATATGGTGACCAAGGTTGGAGGCAACGAGGGCAAGCACAAAGAGGTTATCGAGGGAGGGATGGAAGGCATGGTTCTAACCCTTACATGGGTAGGCAAAGAGGGTACCAAGCTTGTGAAGGGTACCAAGGTCGTGACCATCGAGGTTATGATGACGATGGAGATTTCAATGGGAATCACAGTTATGGAGGAGAGCGAGACACGAGTCTCAATTCAATTAAAGTTACTCTCCCGACCTTCAAAGGAGAGAGTGACCCCGATACATTTCTTGATTGGGTGATTCATTGTGATAGAATATTCTTGACGAATGACATGTCCGAGGTGAAAAAGGCATCTTACACCATTGCTCAATTCGAAGGGTACGCCTCCACATGGTGGGAAACTCAAGTGAAGGCAAGAAGAATTATTGGACTTCCTCCCACACCTACTTGGGATGAATTGAAGGATGCCATGCGGCGTAAGTATGTCACCGAACGCTACAAAAAAGAACAACTCAAGAAGGTGTATACCTTAAGGCAAAACAAAAAGAGTGTGGAAGAATACTCTGATGAGTTTCAAATTGTTAAGATGAGAATCAACTTTGACGAGGATGAGTTAAATGCTATGACTCGTTCGGAGCCGAGTTAAATGGTGACATTGTCTCCCAAGCGAGACTCCACAACTATGGGATCTTTGAAGAGACCCTTCAAGCGGCTATTTGTCACACCTCGGGAAAAAAAATTCCGTTGGTACGTAAGTGAACGAACTAGTGATAAGTATGAGTGCATGATGTCCATGAGCAAGAAACAACGTTTGATGACCTTAGGCGAGATTTCGAAGGTATCCGATGTGAGATGAGAAAGTTGGCTAAAATAAGATGAGATATAAGGTGAGCAATGCATGTGCATGGATGTGGGTGATTAAAATGAGAAGTCTAAGACAGTGGTCGTAAAGTGCTAGGACGCACTGTAAACTGGTATACGGTCCGTAAACTAGCAGGTCGTAAACTGCCATGCAAGGCTTCAACTTTCTGCCAGCCGAGAAATGGTAAAATACGACCTGGAGGACGGACCGCAAAGTGATTTACGACCCGTAAACAATGGTCGTAAATCACCATGCAAGCAGCCAAAGCTTCTGGTTCTGGAAATGGTTAAAGACGATCGCGAGGGACGGTCCGTAAACTGCAATACGGGCCGTAAACCATGATGGATGACCACTGTTCAC
This sequence comes from Lycium barbarum, assembly GCF_019175385.1. NCBI lineage: Eukaryota > Viridiplantae > Streptophyta > Magnoliopsida > Solanales > Solanaceae > Lycium > Lycium barbarum. The sequence goes on along the minus strand of NC_083337.1, from coordinate 80,463,541 downwards.
CTCAGCACAGATTTTGCAAGTCATTAAATAAAGGGACCAACACTTGTTTTATTTCATTACAACATTACACCACTTCTCTCTAAAACCTCTCTCTACATTTATTATACAAGTTTTCAAGGATATTTGAGGATCAACAACATAAAACAAGGTGAATCAAGAGTAAGAACATCATCAAAGATCATCTAAGTCAAGAAATCCAAATGGAGAAAAACTAGGGTTTTGCTCAAAGTGGAGTATTATTAACCAAAGCTTGTTCCTACAACTTCTAAGGTAAGATTCATGATTTTTACATGATGTTTAAGGTATTGAAGAGTTGAAATACATGGATTGTACAAAATACGGTCAAGTAGGTCACATGAATGATGAATAGTGACATTTTGAGGAATAGTTTGAATTGAATCATGAATGTTGTTGTGTTGTGATATGAATGCATTATAAATGGTACTAAGATCATGAACTAGACACTTTAGACGAATGGACGAAGTTGGATGTTATGACCATGAATATGGGTTAATTAGAGGCAAATTAAGGAATCTAGATAATGTGGATAATGTGAATGACTAATGGCCATTGTTATGATATTAATGAAGGTATAGACGCTAGCATTGGAAGGAAGCGTGCAAGTGTAGAATAGTCCGACGAAAAGGTATGTAAGGCTAACCCTTCTTTCATAAGGCATGGTTCCTTGGCCAAACTCTTAAATTCTCTATATGAGTATGTTGTATTCAAATGATTGACACTCCGAGCTCATAAGTTCACGATCCTCGATATGTGCTACGATTGTACTACGCACCCCATATGACGAGTAAGCATAAGATATAGATGTAGCGAAAATAATGATGATAGTGATGACGATGATAATAATAATGATGCTAAAGGTGCCTACGGGCTATTATACTTACATGTGCCTATGAAGGGCTATAATGACACCCCGAGCTTATAACGCCGGGTAGGATATATATATATGAATATGTATAAAGTATGTATACGATTACGAAACGCACGCACACCTCTGCAGATGGTACGGATAACCCTGAAGCCTTGGTAGGGCCAAGTATGAGTAACCTTGAGCCTTGGTTGGCCAAGTATGTATGAAACACCGATCCTATGAGGTCGGGTATGCTATGTAAATGATATGTATATGAAATGACTATGCATATAATATGAATATGAATATGATAAGACTATGTATAAGAATACGAATAAGGACATGTATAGGAATATGAGAACAAGTATGGTACGAGTACTATTATGGAATACAGATGATGACATAGGTGTACAAATACGTATGAAAAATGGAAAGTCCTACGAAAGGCAGGTAAGTGCTATGACGATGATATTATTGTCTCCCCCTCCTATGCTATTTCATATGTTGTTCCTGATGCTTATTTATTGATGTTGCTCATGCTTTACATACTCAGTACATTCTTCTTACTGACTTCCTTTTGTTTGTGGACGCTGCGTCATGCCCACAGGTGCACAGGGAGACAGACTTGATCCATAGCTGCCTATTCGGAGATTACATAGAGAGCTCCATTTCCTTCGGAGCCATATCTTTTGGGTACTCATTCTTTTGTGTATATAATTATGGGCATAGCGGGGTCCTATCCCGCTAATGTGATATGTTATACTATAAGAGGCTCTTAGACATGTGTGTGTGTGGGTAGATGTGTTTGGCCTTGTCGGCCTATGTTTGTATATCATTTTGTGAGCCACGTTGGCCCATGTACATTGATGTGGCATAGATGCCTATGATGATATAAATATGCTGTTGTCCAAATGGGACTAGTCGACAAATGAATGGAAATGCATGTATAATTATGTGGCTCACCTAGATGTAAGCATAAGAGTAAGCTAAGAGGGTGCCTGGGTGGGCTAGCACCGGGTGCTCGTCGCGGCCCCGAGTCGGGTCGTGACAAAAGTGGTATCAGAGCAGTTCAGTCCTAGGGTGTGTCTACGAGCCGTGTCTAGTAGAGTCTTGGTTATAGGTGTGTTGCGCGCCACACTTATAAACAAGAAGCTGCAGACATTTTAGGAATAAATGACCTTCTTTCTTCATAAGAATCGTGCGATAGAGCTATGATGTAGGAAATTCTTGCTCCTAAATCGTGTGTTGTGTATTTCAGAGATGCCTAAAAAGGGAAAGACTACGGCATCCCAAAAGGGCAAGATGGTGGCAGAGAAGCGGGCTAAGAAAGCACCGCCACCGGTAGTAGAGGAAAGTGAGTCCCAGGGTGCGGCTTAACCTCAGTCCTCCCAGACAGTGCCCGTCTCTGAGGAGCGTGAGGAAGCCTCAGCCCCAGCTCCAGCACCTCCAGCTCCTCCACCAAATGCTTCGTGCCAAGATGTAAAAAAGGCCATTACTTTATTGACTCAATTGGTTGCGGCCCAGGCTCAGAGGGACGGGTATGGTGATAGGGCTATTAGTGCAAGAGCTCGTGATTTCATTACTTTGAACCCTCCGAAATTCTTTGGGTCAAAACCGAAGGAGGATCCCCAGGACTTTATTGATGGTATGCTAAGAACGCTCCGGTTGATACATGCTTAGGACACCGAGTCAGTGGAGTTAGCGTCATATAGATTGAGAGATGTCTCGATTCAGTGGTATACGGTATGGATGGCTTCACGGGGAGCAAATGCACCTCCCCCGGTATGGCAAGAGTTTGTTGATGCTTTTCTCCGTCATTATATGCCCCCAGAAGTTCGGCGAGCTAGGGTCGATAAATTCTTAAATTTGAGGCAAGGCAGTATGAGTGCCCTAGAGTATAGCCTCCGTTTTAAATCCTTGCCCAGGTATGCTTCGGCCATGGTAGCAGATATGGGCGACAGGGTACACCGATTTGTAAAGGGCTTAGGGCCCCATCTGATGGACAAATGCTTGACTGCGTCCCTTCAGGACAGTATGGATATTGCACGCATTCAGGCACATGCTCAGAACTTAGAGGAAAGCCTACAGCAGCGGAGAAGTGAACGTGAACAGGATAGGGGACATAGCAAGAGGGCCATATCTTCGGGGCCCAATAAGTGAGTCCAGAGGCGGACACAGGAAACAGTTCCCTAAACATTCGGGCTATTCTATGACCAATGCACCTCCACGGTTTTCAGGCCAGAGCCTTGATAGATCTACTCATCCCGGGCCGAGTCAGAGTTATTTGGGGTCCCAGTTTAGAGGTGATTCAGGCCAGTCAAGGCCACCTATACCACGATGTTCCCAGTGTGGGAAGTCGCATTGGGGTCAATGCCGATTGGGTTCAGATGTTTTCTATTCATGTGGTCGACCAGGCCATATTATGCGTGATTGCCCCTCAGTACATGGTATAGGTAGGACCCAACCATCAGGTCGGTAGCCGGATCTTCGGCATCTGTACGCCCTACGGAGCTAGGTTCACATGCGCCAGTCGGCCATGGTAGAGGTAGAGGCAGAGCTCCCAGTACTAGCGGCCCTCAGCACCGTATTTATGCCTTGGCTGGACGCCAAGATCTAGAGTCTTCTCCTGACGTGGTCACAGGTATAATATCGGTATTCTCTCATGATGTATATGCTTTGATTGATCCGGGCTCCACGTTATCATATGTTACTCCTTATATTGCGGGTCAATTTATAGTTGAGCCGGAGTCGATCAAACCTTTTGAGGTGTCCACACCCGTGGGTGAATCGGTAATAGCTAGCCGAGTATATAGGGATTGTATAGTCATGATTTGTGACCGTCGTACCATGATTGATTTGCATGAGCTAGAAATGGTAGATTTTGATGTTATTATGGGCATGGATTGGTTGGATTCTTGTTATGCCAATGTTGATTGCCGAATGAAGATGGTTCGTTTCCAGTTTCCGGGAGAACCAGTCTTAGAATGCAAAGGGAATGCGGCATCACCAAAAGGTAGATTTATTTCCTATCTAAAGGCAAGGAAGATGATCACGAAAGGATGTATTTATCATCTAGTGCGAGTTCAAGATGTAGAAGCTGAATCGCCGACTCTTCAGTCAGTTCCCGTAGTGAACGAATTTCTGGATGTGTTCCCGGAAGAGCTTCCAGGCCTTCCTCCCGAACCAGAGATTGATTTTACCATTGATGTGTTGCCAGGCACCACACCTATATCTATTCCTCCATATAGAATGGCACCCGCAGAATTGAAAGAGTTGAAGGAGCAATTGAAGGACTTGCTTGATAAAGGCTTCATTAGGCCTAGTTTATCCCCGTGGGGAGCGCCCGTATTGTTCGTTCGAAAGAAAGATGGCTCCCTGAGAATGTGCATTGATTATAGGTAATTGAATAAAGTAACGATTAAGAATAAATATCCTCTCCCAAGGATTGATGACTTGTTTGATCAATTGCAAGGCGCCAAATGGTTTTCAAAGATTGATTTGAGGTCCGGGTATCATCAAGTGAGAGTTAGGGAGAAAGATATCCCTAAGACAGCCTTCAGAATGAGATATGGTCATTTTGAATTCCGGGTGATGTCATTTGGGCTAACTAATGCGCCAGCGGTATTTATGGATTTGATGAATAATGTGTTCAGGTCCTTTCTGGACTTATTTGTAATCGTATTCATTGATGATATTTTGGTGTATTCTAGATCCGAAGCAAAACATGCGGATCATTTGTGTATTGTCCTTGGAGTTCTTCGAACTCGAGAATTGTTTGCAAAGTTTTCCAAATGTGAGTTCTAGTTGAACTCAGTGGCATTTTTAAGGCATATTGTGGCAGCCGATGGTATTCGAGTGGATAGTCAAAAGATTGAGGCCGTGAAGACTTGGCCAAGACCCACAACTCCTACAGAGGTTCATAGCTTTCTGGGCTTAGCAGGTTATTACAGGAGATTCGTTGGAGGTTTTTCCTCTATTTCTGCACCACTCACAAAGTTGACACAGAAATCATCCAAGTTTCAATGGACAGATGCTTGTGAACGTAGTTTCCAATAGTTAAAGGGTCGGTCGACTTCTGCCCCAGTTCTGACACTTCCAGAGGGATTGGAAGGATACGTTGTGTATTGCGATGCTTCAGGTGTTGGGCTAGGCTGTGTGCTGATGCAACATGGCAAAGTGATTGCGTATGCTTCAAGGCAATTGCGGAAACATGAGCAGAATTATCCTACCCATGACTTAGAATTGGCCGCGGTGGTCCATGCATTAAAGATATGGAGACATTACTTATATGGTATCCACGTGGATATTTACACAGATCATAAGAGTCTTCAATACATCTTCAAGCAGAAAGAGTTGAATTTGCGGCAACGACGATGGCTAGAGTTGCTAAAAGACTATGATGTTGAGATCCTGTACCACCCCGGAAAGGCAAATGTGGTGGCTGATGCTCTTAGCCGTAGGTCGATGGGAATTCTAAGTGATGTACGACCAGAAAAGAAAGAGATGGCTCGTGAGCTTCAATAGTTAGCTAGCCTAGGAGTCCGAGTAGTGGACTTAGGTAGCAGCGGAGCTACTATCCAGAATACAGAAGTCTCGTTGCTAGTAGCAGAAGTGAAAGAGCGACAATATGAGGATCCCATGCTAATGCAGTACAGAAATACGCTCCCTTAGAAAAAGGAGTCATCATTTGACATTTCAGGAGACGGAGTTCTCCGATGTAGAGGATGATTATGTGTTCCCTATGTGGCAAGTTTACGCCACCAGATTTTGAGAGAAGCTCATAGTTCCCGTTATTCTGTTCACCCCGGAGCGACGAAGATGTATCATGATCTTAAGTCTATATATTGGTGGAATGGGATGAAGAAAGATATAGCGGAATTCGTAGCTCAGTGTCCTAATTGCCAACAAGTGAAGATTGAACACCAAAAGTCGGGTGGATTGTTGCAAGCTATAGAAATCCCAACTTGGAAGTGGGAAGTGATTAACATGGACTTCATTTCAGGCTTACCCCATTCTCGACGTAAGTATGATTCCATATGGGTGATTGTGGATAGACTCACCAAGTCAGCTCATTTCTTACCGGTCAGGACGACCTATGAGGCAGAAGATTATGCGAAGCTTTATCTTAAAGAGATAGTAAAACTCCATGGCGTCCCGGTATCTATTATCTCCGACAGAGGGACTCAGTTTACAGCTAAGTTTTGGAGGTCTTTCCAAGAGGGTTTAGGGACCCGAGTTAGCCTTAGCACGGAATTTCATCCCCAGACTGATGGACAAGCTGAACGTACTATTTAGACTCTTGAGGATATGTTACGAGCATGTATGATAGATTTTGGAGGAAATTAGGATGATAATTTGCCACTCATTGAATTTTCTTACAATAATAGTTATCATTCCAGCATTCAAATGGCACCATATGAAGCTTTATATGGGCGAAAGTGTAGATCCCCAATTGGGTGGTTTGAAACCGGAGAAACTAAATTGATAGGGCCAGACTTGGTCCAGCAAGCTATAGATAAAGTCAAGCTTATACAAGATCGCTTGTTAGCATCCCAAAGTCGTCAGAAGTCCTATGCGGATAATCGTCGAAGAGACTTGGAGTTCAAAGTGAAGGATTAGGTATTCTTGAAAGTGTCGCCAATGAAAGGCGTTATGAGATTTGGCAAAAAGGGGAAGCTTAGTCCCCAGTATATTGGACCATATGAGATTGTGCGCAAAATAGGCAAAGTGGCCTATGAGTTAGATCTACCTCCGGAATTGGAGTCAGTCCATCTAGTATTTCATGTCTCGATGCTTCGAAAATGTGTTGGAGATCCCACTAGGATCGTCCCAGTAAATGATGTGCAAATGACAGAGAAATTGACTTATGAAGAGGTACCCATTGCCATATTAGACAGGCAAGTACGGAGGCTTAGAAACAAAGAGGTGGCCTCGGTTAAGGTTCTATGGAGAAGCAGTAAACGAGAGGAGATGACATGGGAAGCAGAAGAAAGTATGCGATCCAAATACCCACATTTATTTCAGCCCTTGGAAGAAGCCCAAGATGAGACGTCAAGATCATAAGGTATGTATATTTTCCTTTTATGCTTTTGGGTCGTGTGTGGCAAAAATTTTATGTTGTTATGTTGTGGCCCTGTGTGGCATCGATATTATGGGTTGTTGTGGCAGGATGGTAGTGCCATATTATAAGGGAAACTCAGGCAAAATTTTTGTAGAATTCCCGAGAACTTTAACATTCGGGGACGAATGTTCTTAAGGGGGGAAGAATGTTACACCTCGGAAAACAAAAATTCGTTGGTACGTAAGTGAACGAACTAGTGATAAGTATGAGTGCATGATGTCCATGAGCAAGAAACGACGTTTGATGACCTTAGGCGAGATTTCGAAGGTATCCGATGTGAGATGAGAAAGTTGGCTAAATTAAGATGAGATATAAGGTGAGCAATGCATGTGCATGGACGTGGGTGATTAAAATGAGAAGTCTAAGAAATATGGGAAGTTGCAGAATTGCAACTGCCCAGTGGTCGTAAAGTGCTAGGACGGACCGTAAACTGGTATACGGTCCGTAAACTAGCAGGTCGTAAACTGCCATGCAAGGCTTTAACTTTCTGCCAGCCAAGAAATGGTAAAATACGACCTGGAGGACGGACCGTAAAGTGATTTACGGCCCGTAAACCATGGTCGTAAATCACCATGCAAGCAGCCAAAGCTTCTGGTTCTGGAAATGGTTAAAGACGATCGCGAGGAACGGTCCGTAAACTGCAATACGGGCCGTAAACCATGATGGACGACCACTGTTCACCTCAGCACAGATTTTGCAAGTCATTAAATAAAGGGACCAACACTTATTTTATTTCATTACAACATTACACCACTTCTCTCTAAAACCTCTCTCTACATTTATTATACAAGTTTTCAAGGATATTTGAGGATCAACAACGTAAAACAAGGTGAATCAAGAGTAAGAACATCATCAAAGATCATCTAGGTCAAGAAATCCAAATGCAGAAAAACTAGGGTTTTGCTCAAAGTGGAGTATTATTAACCAAAGCTTGTTCCTACAACTTCTAAGGTAAGATTCATGATTTTTACATGATGTTTAAGGTATTGAAGAGTTGAAATACTTGGATTGTAGAAAATATGGTCAAGTAGGTCATGAATGATGAATAGTGACATTTTGAGGAATAGTTTGAATTGAATCATGAATGTTTTTGTGTTGTGATATGAATGCATTATAAATGGTACTAAGACCATGAACTAGACACTTTAGACGAATGGACGAAGTTGGATGTTATGACCATGAATATGGGTGAATTAGAGGCAAATTAAGGAATCTAGATAATGTGGATAATGTGAATGACTAATGGCCATTGTTATGATATTAATGAAGGTATAGACGCTAGCATTGGAAGGAAGCGTGCAAGTGTAGAATAGTCCGACGAAAAGGTATGTAAGGCTAACCCTTCTTTTATAAGGCATGGTTCCTGGGCCAAACTCTTAAATCCTCTATATGAGTATGTTGTATTCAAATGATTGACACTCCGAGCTCATAAGCTCACGATCCTCGATATGTGCTACGATTGTACTACGCACCCCATATGACGAGTAAGCATAAGATATAGATGTAGCGAAAATGATGATGATAGTGATGACGATGATAATAATAATGATGCTAAAGGTTCCTACGGGCTATTATACTTACATGTGCCTATGAAGGGCTATAATGACACCCCGAGCTTATAACGCCGGGTAGGATATATGTATATGAATATGTACAAAGTATGTATACGATTACGAAACACGCGCACACCTCTGCAGATGGTACAGATAACCCTGAAGCCTTGGTAGGGCCAGGTATGAGTAACCTTGAGCCTTGGTTGGCCAAGTATGTATGAAACACCGATCCTATGAGGTCGGGTATGCTATGTAAATGCTATGTATATGAAATGACTATGTATATAATATGAATATGAATGTGATAAGACTATGTATAAGAATACGAATAAGGACATGTATACGAATATGAGCACAAGTATGGTACGAGTACTATTATGGAATACGGATGATGACGTAGGTGTACAAATACTTATGAAAAATGGAAAGTCCTACAAAAGGCAGGTAAGTGCTATGACGATGATATTATTGTCTCCCCCTCCTATGCTATTTCATATGTTGTTCGTGATGCTTATTTATTGATGTTGCTCATGCTTTACATACTCAGTACATTCTTCGTACTGACTTTCTTTTATTTGTGGACGCTGCGTCATGCCCGCAGGTGCACAGGGAGACAGACTTGATCCATAGCTGCCTATTCGGAGATTACATAGAGAGCTCCATTTCCTTCGGAGCCATATCTTTTGGGTACTCATTCTTTTGTGTATATATGGGCATAGCGGGGTCCTGTCCCGCTAATGTGATATGTTATACTCTTAGAGGCTCGTAGACATGTGTGTGTGAGGGTAGATGTGTTTGGCCTTGTCGGCCTATGTTTTTATATCATTTTGTCGGCCACGTTGGCCCATGTACATTGATGTGGCATAGATTCCTATGATGATATAAATGTGTTGTTGTCCAAATGGGACTAGTCGACGAATGAATGGAAATGCATGTATAATTATGTGGCTCACCTAAATTTAAGCATAAGAGTAAGCTAAGAGGGTGCCCGGGTGGGCTAGCACCGGGTGCTCGTTGCGGCCCCGAGTCGTGTCGTGACACTATTGAAATAGAAGAGGGTCTCAAGGAAGACAAAATCAATAAGTCAAGGGGCTATGTGAGTTCATGGAACTATAACAAAGAACGAGGAGCTTCCTCCTCCAATTGGCAAAAGAATAAGGGCCCCATGCAAGAGGCCAAGAAACCCTTTGTGAAGAATACTTAAGTTGAGAAGCAAGTTGACAAACAACCTCCGATGTTTGCTCCAAAAGAAGAAGGTACAAAAACTCTTATTTAATGCTTTAAGTGTCATGGCTTTTTCCATAGAACAAGGGAATGCCCTAATCGTAGAGTGTTTATTTTGAGAGACACTTGTAGTGAGAATGAGGAAGAATGTGAGGAAGGAGATGACGAGGGCGATCATGAGAATAAACAATATGATAGTGAAGGGGATGGTGTTGAAGGTGATGATGAGCCTATTGTACCTCTCTATGTGGTGCGAAGGACCATGATAAGCAAGGCAATGGATGACCCAAGTCAACGGGAAAATCTCTTCCATTCCAAGTGCATCATTAACCAAAACACTAGCATCATGATCATTGATAGTGGGAGTTGTGCCAATGTTGCTAGTACCACCCTTGTTGATTTCTTGAAACTTCCCACCACCCGCCATGAAAACCCTTACAAACTTCAATGGCTTAATTAATGTGGTGAATTGAAGGTGACTCGGCAAGCCATCATCAAATTCACGGTTGGAAAGTATCACGATAAGGTGTTATGTGATGTTGTTCCCATGCAAGCGTGTCATCTTCTACTTGGCCGACCATGGCAATATGATAGGTCCGTCAACCATAATGGGAGAGCTAACCAATACACCCTTGTCCACAATGGTGTCAAACATGCCTTGAATCACATGACCCCCTCCCAAGTGGGTGAGATCTATAACAAAATGAGGGAGTTGAAGGAGAAGGGTCATAGTGTGTCACGACCCAACCGGAGGGCCGCGACGGGCACCCGGTTCTAGCCCCCCCCCTTACCATACCTTTACATTCACATCTAGGTGAGCCACACATTAAATCATACATTTCTATTCATCAATCATATGAATCCCATTGGCAAAAATAGCTTTATATCAACATTAGCAACTAAGCCCATATCAATGTACATAAGCCGACGAGGCTAACAAAATGATATCCGAAATATAGGCCGGCAAGGCCAAACACATCTAACTATATACACATGTCTACGAGCCTCTAAGGAGAGTATGTCATATCATATAGGCGGGACAGGACCTTGTTATGCCCATAAATATATACACAAAAGAATAAGTACCAAAAGCTTTAGCATCGAAAGAAATGGAGCTCCGCTATGTAGTCCCTGAGTAATGTAGCTATGAATCAAGTCTGTCACCCTAGCCACCTGCGGGCATGGCGCAGCGTCCACAAACAAAAGGATGTTAGTACGAAGAATGTACTGAGTATGTAAAGCATGATCAATATCAATATAGAAGCATAATAAGCAACATGAGAAACAACATAAGATGGGAGATATTAGAATCATCGTCATAAGCACTTACTTGCTTTTCATAGGGACTTTCCATTTCTAATGCGAGGTTGTGTACATACATCCGTATTCGTATCCGTACTCATATCCGTACTCACTTACATTTCGTATCCATAATCGTATTCATATGACTATTCTTATTCATATTCGTATGTTATGTCCCGTATTTTCGTATAACGAGAAATCAAGAAATAAATAAGACTTGTGTGTGTTGAGGAAATAATTTTGGTCCAAGTTGCTATGCTCATGTTGATTATGAAATCATGGATGTCAAGACCTCGGGGAAGGCCGAGGGTAAATTCGGAATTTTAGAAATTAGTTTCGGGAATTACAAAGCGGGACATATTATGAATTGGGCCAAGAGAATTTGAACAAAGTTGAGGCCCAAATTTTGTGAAGTGGCCGGCCAAGGGAGGCCCAAGCCCACTTTTAAAGAGTCATGTGCTAAGCACATGACTCCTATTATGGATATATATCATGATCACTTGGTAATTATCAAGACTTTAATCAAAAAAAAATCCAAGAACAAAGAGAAAGGGGTTTCGGCCGAAAAAGAAAGAGAAAGAAAACAAAAAAATTCGTGGCTTGTTTCTAATCCAATCACCTAGCCTCTTTTGGAAAAATTGATGGGTTCGAGGTGCTCTTCGTGGTGGTACAACTAGTTTGACGAGAGGACGACGTTTGCGGCGAATCGGGATCTTAAGATTAAGGTAAGGTTTTGATGTTTTAATGATATGAAATGGATGTATATGTGTTAGTAATTGAATTGGCGTAAAGATTTTGGAATGGTGTTGTGTTGTGCATGGCGTGTGTGTGCAAAGAGAGTGTGTTTGGCCGTGGGTTTTGTAAGATTTAAGGCATAGGAATTTGATCTTGTTTAGCTTGAATGATGTGTTGTTGTGGTCATTATGTTGTAAAGGATTGATTAAGGAATTGAGTTGGTGTTAGAAAATAATTTTGGACGTTATCGGAAAGTGTATACCCTTGGTATATTTGTGTATATCATAGTATATATATATATGATACTAAAGACTTTAAATATGATTTATGGTTGATGATAATGAGTGTGGAATGAAACGACGCAAGTTAGAACGTTCGTCGTAACTTTTGGTGTTTTGAATGAAAATTGGAAAGTAGTGAATTTTGGGGATGTTTGTATGTGGTTTGGAACTTGTTTGTTATGTAATGGAATAATCTTGAATGAATGAATACAATAATGTGGATATGAGTTGAAATTGCGAAGTTTGGAAATAGGATTACCAACTTATGAAATAAGGTGCAATTGTGAAGTCAATGTGTTTGATTGTGATTCGTATTGTGTAATGATGTTTGGGTTGTTGTTGTTGTTGTATTTTGAGCCGAGCCAAGTCTCGGGGATGTTAGGTTTATAGGGGAAATGCTGCCGAAATTTCGGTAGCCAAGTATAGCCCCAAAGATGAAAATGCTAACTCTCATGAATAGTAACTGGTAAAAGTGACCATTTGCAGTTTCTGGACGAAACGGGAATTGCGATTTGAGGAGCGTAAGGCGCCAACCAGGTATGTAAAGCCTACCTCTCATTCTTTTGGCATGTCCTAGACCCACTAGGTAAATTTCGGAATCTCGGGAATAACCCTGCTCTTGGAAATCGAAGTTCAAGTTCGAGCACTATTCACTCAGCGCGATTGAACCCCTTTTTGTCACTTTTGGTTAAAAGAATGTTCGTACCTCCATAACTTGTGCTGTTGTGTCCGAAACCCTTCGAAACTTTCGTAGATGGCTCTATGGAGCCGAAAGTCTGTGATTTGTGTCCGCCGCCTCAATTTGACCCGAGGTGGGCCCGCGAGCCCCGAGGCTCCCCTTATTCGGTTTGTTTGATTCGCTTGTGTCTGTTATGATTCGCAATCTTCTATTTATGACTCAAGGATGTGTTTGAAACTTCCTATGCCATTAATGCATGTTCTGTACTTTGGGATGATGTGAGAATTCCGGAAAAATGACTTATGAACAGTTTTCTTACGAATTTGACAGTTTGGAACTTCGTAACCTTTATATGCCTACTTTTATCAATTCGATTCCTACTCCGAGCCTTCTGGCGTCAGTATCTACCTATACGTAAACTATATGTTGAGTCCGACAAATTATTTTTGATATGCATATGGTTTCTGCACTACTCTGTTCGTGCTGTCTGCTATGTCTTCGTTCGTCGGTACCCGGGCCGACTTTGTGATCGTGCGCGCTATAATATATTCGGGAGTTATGATGTGTTACGGTTTCCGAGGCCTCGCCATAGGGCCGGTTACCGTTTATGGAGTTATGATGTGATATGGCATTTGATATGTTCTGATGATATGATGTGTGTGTGATATGATGGGTCTGGAGACTGTACGGAGATTTGAAAACTTCTGGAGTTATGATGTGTTGTGGCACCAGCGTCGGGGGGTGACCATGTTCCTAAACCCTATACATGATTTGATTTGCATTTGTACGTTCGCCTCCCGCACAGGTTTGCTTTGTTTGCGATGTTGGTGTGTTTGTTCTTCTGACTCCAGCTGTGTTTGTGATTTCTGTACCTTCTGCTTTACATACTCAGTACTTCTCCCGTACTGACCCCCGTTTCTTCGGGGGCTGTGTTTCATGCCCGCAGGTACAGAAGCTCGTTTGGGTGGTCCTCCAGTTTAGGCTACTCATTCTGCTGTGTTGGAAAGCTCCCCTTGATCCGGAGTCTACTTTTGGTACATATCTTTTGTTGTGTCTGTACTCTGTATATTTGGATGAGTGGGTACGGCGGGGCCCTGTCCCGTCCTATGTTCTTATGTTCTGTTTTGTCTAGAGGCCTGTAGTCAGATTTGTGGGTCGTGGGTCCGGTGTGTTTGCATGTGAGTCTGTTTTACGATCTTAAGTGGCCCGTACGCTACTATGGCCAAGTCGGCCTCTGAGTTTGTATGTATGTGTATGCATTTGGGGGCGATGTGCATTCCGCCACCCTTCTGATGTGTGTGTGTGAAATTTGGCGATGTATATTCCGCCTCCTTTCTGATTTGCGATTTGTTTGATTTGTACGGGCGACTGCTTAGGATAAGTGTTCGGTAGTTGTCTGATTGCGATGTTGAGTTTGGTCGAGTCTGATTACGATGATTTGGGTGTGAGTTCGTTTGGGGTGTCCCGGAAGGGCACCAGTCGCGGCCCACGGGGCTGGGTCGTGACAAAAGTGGTATCAGAGCGGTTTGTCCTCGGAATGTCTACAGGCCGTGTCTAGTAGAGTCTTGTTTATCGATGTGTTGTGCACCACATCTATAAACAGGAAGCTACAGGACATCTAGGATGTTGTGTTGCCCTTTCTTTGGAATCTTAGATCGTGCGATAGAGCTGTGTTATTAGGATTATTCTGATCTGACCCGTTGTTGTGTTTGCAGTAATGCCTCCGAAGAAGGCAACGGCGGCCCAGAAGGGCAAGGCGAAGGTGGGAGAGACCAGTCAGGCACAACGAGCTACTCGGGCTCGTGTCTATGATTTGCCTGAGGTTGCACCTCATTCTGAGGGGTCTGCTACACCCCCATTAGTACAGCCTGGAGCGGGACCTTCAGCAGCTCCAGAGGTCCGTGTACCCGCTCCTGAGACTCCAGCTCCTCAGCCAGGGGCGGAGGATAGGACCCTGCGGGAGGCTGTACAGTTGTTGACCACGATTGTAGCCGGACAGGCTCGCAGGCGCGGGCGGAGGGACGATGATGATGAAGACAGGCGGGAAAGCCTGAGAGTTCGGGAGTTCTTGTTATGCGGCCCTCCAGAGTTTTTCGGGTCTAAGCCCGACGAGGACCCCCATGACTTCATTCGGGGGATGCGGCGTGCATTAGACTTGGTCAGGGCGTCAGAGACCGAGTCGGTTGAGCTAGCTTCGCATAGACTTCGGGATGTTGCCGCGCATTGGTATGAGACTTGGGAGCTATCCCGGGGTGAGGGTGCTCCTCCAGCTATGTGGGATCAGTTTGTGACTGCTTTCACCCGCCACTTTCTGCCCCCAGAGTTACGACGGGAGCGAGCTGATCGGTTTTTGCATCTGCAGCAGAGGGGTCGGAGCGTCCGTGAATATAATTTGGAGTTTGATTCCCTGGCCCGGTATGCCCCTGCCGTGGTGGCAGATATGACAGATCGGATGCATAGATATGTTATGGGGTTGGATCGTTATCTGATTGACGGCGGTATGGCGGTGTCATTGCAGACAGATATGGATATTGCCCGTCTACAGGCCTACGCCCAGGGGATGGAGAACCGGCACCGAGCAGATCGGCCCAGCAGAGAGTACGATGGGAGACGGCCCAAGAGGGCCAGATCAGCGGGGCATTTTGGAGATTCTCGGGGCGGGCAGCCTCAGTATCAGTCCAGCGGGTATTTTCCTCCGTCAGGCCGGGACACGCAGTCTGCTAGTAAGAGATTTGATGGCGCAGGACCGTCCAGGGCAGACCAGAGTTCCAGAGCCCCAGGTCCTCAGGCGAGCAGGGGTCCCAGTCAGATTAGGCCACCTATGCCCCCGTGTTCATATTGTGGAAGATCGCACCCAGGTGAGTGCTTCAGGGTCACAGGGGCCTGTTTTGCTTGTGGTCGCCAGGGCCATATCATGCGGGATTGTCCGTGGGCAGGCGGTTCCGGTAGCGCAGCACCACCGATGAGATCCGTTGCTGGTTCGTCATCTACCCCTTCGGCCACGCGCTCTACAGGGCGAGGTATGCCAGCACCAGCGGGCCGCAGTAGAGGCCGTGTTGGGGGTTCAGATTCTAGCGGTCCCTCGAACCGCACCTACGCTTTGACTGGTCGTCGGGACCCAGAGGCACCCCCAGATACAGACCCAGGTATATTACTAACCTTTTTATTTAATGAATATGTGCAATGGTAGGTTTGTACCTCAGTATTACGCGATATTCTTTTTGTGTGTGTCAGTAAAGGTAGGGTAAGAATCCGAATTAATGAAAGTAACCGAGGCAGTTATCTTTACATGTGGGAGGAAAATATATGGGATTTGGAAGGCTAGAACGATAGACCACGCAGCCAGAAAAGCAAACCACCTTTTTGGGTCAGAGTGCGACCCGCTACGAAAAATTTCTGAAAGATTTGCTAAGACCCCGTTTGGCCTAAAATTGTGTGACAAAGGTCGTGCAGGGCAATTGATGGAATTATATCAGCCCTAACGCATCAAAATGCGTGAAAGTTTCGGGGTTAAGCGTGCTCAAGCCAGAGCAATCCTGGGATGGGTGACCCCCTGGGAAGTAATGCAAAGTTTTTCATAAGTGTAAGTATGATTAATGTAGATGGGAATTTGAGGTAACCAAAAGGTAATAGAATGTGTGTGGAGTAATTGGTGCCCTTTCGAGAGTCGCGCGGAACGAGGCGGACTAAATGGGCAAAAAGGATAGGGTACAACACTTCTTGGGAAATTGAACGAATTTGAATAACAGCCAGAGATGTTCGCCGGTAAGATATGAGTAAACGTGTGTAGGTGTATATGTATGTGTATGTGTGTGTATGATTCTCATTTGGTGCCTAGGAGGGCTAAGAGCTGAGCCCGGCGACTAATGTTGTGATAAATGAAAGGTAAGCAGTGTGAATAAATAGAATCCTTGAAAGAATCGATACGTAAGACGCAAGGTAAATTGTGTGACGACTGATGAGTGAGTTTGCAAATAAAAAGGGAATTCTCATGAATTATTGGATCCTTAATGTGAATGATGTGATCCTAAATTGACAATCTATCTGTGGTGCTTCCGCACTTCCAATTCCGATGAGGCTCTACCTGGTACGCCTCTATATTTCTGAGTTCGACTATGTTCCCGTCCGATGAACCTTTTGTGCGTTTGATTCTGGATCCGTTTCTGTCTGGCACACCTCTGTATGTCTGACTCTGGATATAAATCCGTCTGATATACTTCTGTGCGTTTGATTTTGACCGCGTGTGTGTTTGATACACTTCGGTTTGACTGGTCACAACTTTGTATGAAACAATCCTGTATACTTGATTCTGATTTCGGATCCGTTCGATATGAGTCCATACGTTTGACTTCAAGTGTGAATCTGTCTGGTGTATCTTCGTGTGTTGATTCTGCTTACGAGTTCGTTTGATACGCCTTTATACGTCTGACTCCGATCTCAGATGTGTCTGATATGCTTCCGTACCTTCGATGTTGACTACGAATCCAACCGTCATAGTTGAGTATGTCTGCCTCCGATTATGAATCCGTCCGGTTTTAGTTCTGAATCTGTTCGGCATGAAGTGTCTGATATGAAGTAAAGCGAGATTACGACGATGTGGTAAGGAAACTCAGGAGTGTGAAAAGAAGATGATATTGACGATGGTGTCTGGAAAGCGTCCGTCCCTTACAAGAATATAGTGCAGAGTTCGGTGATTACGTAGAGTATGAGAAAATGTATCATGAAGGTAGTTGAGTCAGCGATGTGAAACATCTACCCTAGTATTGGTAAAGGAGACATATCGGAGAAATCGATAAAGGACAACTATCAAGAGAACACTCCCGGAGTAGTACGACACCCGTGGGTTCGATTCAACATTCGAGGACGAATGTTCTTAAGGGGGGGAGAATGTTATGTCCCGTATTTTCGTATAACGAGAAATCAAGAAATAAATAAGACTTGTGTGTGTTGAGGAAATAATTTTGGTCCAAGTTGCTATGCTCATGTTGATTATGAAATCATGGATGTCAAGACCTCGGGGAAGGCCGAGGGTAAATTCGGAATTTTAGAAATTAGTTTCGGGAATTACAAAGCGGGACATATTATGAATTGGGCCAAGAGAATTTGAACAAAGTTGAGGCCCAAATTTTGTGAAGTGGCCGGCCAAGGGAGGCCCAAATTTTGTGAAGTGGCCGGCCAAGGGAGGCCCAAGCCCACTTTTAAAGAGTCATGTGCTAAGCACATGACTCCTATTATGGATATATATCATGATCACTTGGTAATTATCAAGACTTTAATCAAAAAAAAATCCAAGAACAAAGAGAAAGGGGTTTCGGCCGAAAAAGAAAGAGAAAGAAAAAAAAATTCGTGGCTTGTTTCTAATCCAATCACCTAGCCTCTTTTGGAAAAATTGATGGGTTCGAGGTGCTCTTCGTGGTGGTACAACTAGTTTGACGAGAGGACGACGTTTGCGGCGAATCGGGATCTTAAGATTAAGGTAAGGTTTTGATGTTTTAATGATATGAAATGGATGTATATGTGTTAGTAATTGAATTGGCGTAAAGATTTTGGAATGGTGTTGTGTTGTGCATGGCGTGTGTGTGCAAAGAGAGTGTGTTTGGCCGTGGGTTTTGTAAGATTTAAGGCATAGGAATTTGATCTTGTTTAGCTTGAATGATGTGTTGTTGTGGTCATTATGTTGTAAAGGATTGATTAAGGAATTGAGTTGGTGTTAGAAAATAATTTTGGACGTTATCGGAAAGTGTATACCCTTGGTATATTTGTGTATATCATAGTATATATATATATGATACTAAAGACTTTAAATATGATTTATGGTTGATGATAATGAGTGTGGAATGAAACGACGCAAGTTAGAACGTTCGTCGTAACTTTTGGTGTTTTGAATGAAAATTGGAAAGTAGTGAATTTTGGGGATGTTTGTATGTGGTTTGGAACTTGTTTGTTATGTAATGGAATAATCTTGAATGAATGAATACAATAATGTGGATATGAGTTGAAATTGCGAAGTTTGGAAATAGGATTACCAACTTATGAAATAAGGTGCAATTGTGAAGTCAATGTGTTTGATTGTGATTCGTATTGTGTAATGATGTTTGGGTTGTTGTTGTTGTTGTATTTTGAGCCGAGCCAAGTCTCGGGGATGTTAGGTTTATAGGGGAAATGCTGCCGAAATTTCGGTAGCCAAGTATAGCCCCAAAGATGAAAATGCTAACTCTCATGAATAGTAACTGGTAAAAGTGACCATTTGCAGTTTCTGGACGAAACGGGAATTGCGATTTGAGGAGCGTAAGGCGCCAACCAGGTATGTAAAGCCTACCTCTCATTCTTTTGGCATGTCCTAGACCCACTAGGTAAATTTCGGAATCTCGGGAATAACCCTGCTCTTGGAAATCGAAGTTCAAGTTCGAGCACTATTCACTCAGCGCGATTGAACCCCTTTTTGTCACTTTTGGTTAAAAGAATGTTCGTACCTCCATAACTTGTGCTGTTGTGTCCGAAACCCTTCGAAACTTTCGTAGATGGCTCTATGGAGCCGAAAGTCTGTGATTTGTGTCCGCCGCCTCAATTTGACCCGAGGTGGGCCCGCGAGCCCCGAGGCTCCCCTTATTCGGTTTGTTTGATTCGCTTGTGTCTGTTATGATTCGCAATCTTCTATTTATGACTCAAGGATGTGTTTGAAACTTCCTATGCCATTAATGCATGTTCTGTACTTTGGGATGATGTGAGAATTCCGGAAAAATGACTTATGAACAGTTTTCTTACGAATTTGACAGTTTGGAACTTCGTAACCTTTATATGCCTACTTTTATCAATTCGATTCCTACTCCGAGCCTTCTGGCGTCAGTATCTACCTATACGTAAACTATATGTTGAGTCCGACAAATTATTTTTGATATGCATATGGTTTCTGCACTACTCTGTTCGTGCTGTCTGCTATGTCTTCGTTCGTCGGTACCCGGGCCGACTTTGTGATCGTGCGCGCTATAATATATTCGGGAGTTATGATGTGTTACGGTTTCCGAGGCCTCGCCATAGGGCCGGTTACCGTTTATGGAGTTATGATGTGATATGGCATTTGATATGTTCTGATGATATGATGTGTGTGTGATATGATGGGTCTGGAGACTGTACGGAGATTTGAAAACTTCTGGAGTTATGATGTGTTGTGGCACCAGCGTCGGGGGGTGACCATGTTCCTAAACCCTATACATGATTTGATTTGCATTTGTACGTTCGCCTCCCGCACAGGTTTGCTTTGTTTGCGATGTTGGTGTGTTTGTTCTTCTGACTCCAGCTGTGTTTGTGATTTCTGTACCTTCTGCTTTACATACTCAGTACTTCTCCCGTACTGACCCCCGTTTCTTCGGGGGCTGTGTTTCATGCCCGCAGGTACAGAAGCTCGTTTGGGTGGTCCTCCAGTTTAGGCTACTCATTCTGCTGTGTTGGAAAGCTCCCCTTGATCCGGAGTCTACTTTTGGTACATATCTTTTGTTGTGTCTGTACTCTGTATATTTGGATGAGTGGGTACGGCGGGGCCCTGTCCCGTCCTATGTTCTTATGTTCTGTTTTGTCTAGAGGCCTGTAGTCAGATTTGTGGGTCGTGGGTCCGGTGTGTTTGCATGTGAGTCTGTTTTACGATCTTAAGTGGCCCGTACGCTACTATGGCCAAGTCGGCCTCTGAGTTTGTATGTATGTGTATGCATTTGGGGGCGATGTGCATTCCGCCACCCTTCTGATGTGTGTGTGTGAAATTTGGCGATGTATATTCCGCCTCCTTTCTGATTTGCGATTTGTTTGATTTGTACGGGCGACTGCTTAGGATAAGTGTTCGGTAGTTGTCTGATTGCGATGTTGAGTTTGGTCGAGTCTGATTACGATGATTTGGGTGTGAGTTCGTTTGGGGTGTCCCGGAAGGGCACCAGTCGCGGCCCACGGGGCTGGGTCGTGACATCGTATCATGTCCGTATTCATACTCATATCTATATCATATACATATTCATATCATGTACATATCCATATCATATACATATTTATATAATATACATACCTGGCCCTACCAAGGCTTCAGGGTTACATATACCTGGCCCTACCAAGGCTTCAGGCTTATCCGTACCCAACTGCGGAGGTGTGTGCGCGTTACATAAATATATA
The DNA here is from genome assembly GCF_019175385.1 of Lycium barbarum. NCBI lineage: Eukaryota > Viridiplantae > Streptophyta > Magnoliopsida > Solanales > Solanaceae > Lycium > Lycium barbarum. Next base: position 80,442,624 of record NC_083337.1, on the reverse strand, counting down.
CATATTCTACCCGTCCCTATAAGCTCAGGGTTCCATAATAGTCATACATAGATACATATAAATAATAGCTCATAAGCATCTTTAGAATCATTACCATTTTCATCGTCGTCATTATCGTTATCACTATCATCGTCATTCATTACATCTATCCTTATTGGATTACTCGTCATATGAGGAATTTAGCACAATCGTAACATATCGAGAATCATAAGATTAGTAGCTTTTGAAGATAGAGTCATTTGGAGGACATCATAGACTTATAGAAGATTTAGATGATTGGCCAAAGAACAATGCCTTATGAAAGAAGGGTTAGCCTTACATACCTTTCCGTTCATCTATTTTACCACTTGCGCGTTCTCCTTCAGCGCTCACATTTCTACCTTCATTAAAGTTATACTATCATTAGAAATCGATAGCTAGCATACACGACTAAAACTAGAGAAAATAGGACAGCATCTCCTTTATTTATATGACATTACTCCATATCGTATATCAACTCCCAAACGTCAATAATACATTTGCAATATCATAACAATAGTCTTTATTTATCCACATTATCTACATTTCTCGATTCGCTTCCAATCACCCATATCCATGGTCATAACACACGACTACGTTCATTCATATACAATGTCTATCTCATGTTCTTAACATCATTTACAACATGATTACAATCATATCATATCACGAATCATTACTCAATCCAAACTATTACTCAAAGATGACACTATTCCCACATTCAAGACCCATTTTCTATATCCTTCTACAATCCAAGTGTTTCAACTTTCAAATACCTTAAACAACATGGAAATACCATAAATATTACCTTAGATGTTGTAGGAACAAGCTTTGGGTGGAAATACTTCACTTGAGCCAAAACCCTAATTCATCTCCAATGAGATTTCTTGACTTGGATGATCTTTAATGGGTTTCTTACACTTGATTCACTTAGTTTATGTTGTTGATCACTAATATCTCATGAATTCTTGTGGGAGAAATGTAGAGAGATGTTTTAGAGTGAAGGGGTGTGATAGGGAAATGAAATGAAATGAAACTTGGATCCCTCATTAAATACACCAAATCTGTCCCGATCAGTTCTACGGACCAACATACGATCCGTATAATTTATACTGACCGTATGTCTGGTTGTAGATTTGGTCCAGAGAGGGGTGACAATCTGGGATGATTGTACAGTCCAACATACGGTCCGTATATTTTATACGGCGAGTATGTTTGACCGTATAATCCCCAGTTTCCCGAAGTTCGTTTTCGTCGACTCGTTTGATCTCCAATCCTCATGGAACCTCCTTAACACTTGTCTATCACCTCATTAAAAATCTAAGGGACGTTATAACTCTTCTCCAAAGCATTGTTAAATCCTCGTTAACTTGTTACTCGTAATTCCTTTTCGATACCTATCGTATGCCTTGCCTTCTCTTGGAAAACTTTCTTTCCCTACCTCTAACGTCTTTGAAATCTTAACTAGGGTCATCAAATATCATTCCTTACTTATCGAGATACCGTATACTTCGTGCTCTTCGTTACTCTATTCACTGTGCATCAACGGAAAATTTTCCGAGGTGTATCATAGTGCATTACAAAAGAAGAATGTGGGGGAAGAGGGAGTAGAGGAGAGTAGTTCTCAAGGGGTGAGTGGAAAGAAAGGAGAGCTTAGAGGAAAAACCAAGGTATCTCATTGTTACACCTCAGAAAATTTTCCGTTGATGCACAGTGAATAGACTAACGAAGAGCACGAAGTATGCGGTATTTCGATAAGTAAGGAATGACATTTGACGACCTTAATTAAGATTTCAAAGACATTCGAGAAAGGGGGAGAAAGTTGCCAAGAGAAGGCAAGGCATACGATAGGTATCGAAGAAGAATTATAAGTAACAAGTTAACGAGGATTTAAAAATGCTTTGGAGGAGAGTTATAACATCTCTTAGATTGTTAATGAGGTGGTAAACAAGTGCTAAGAAGGTTCCATAAGGATTGAGGATCAAACGAGTCGACGGGGACGAACTTCGGATCACTGGGGATTATACAGCCAAACATACTGGCCGTATAAAACATACGGACCATATGTTGGACCGTACAATCATCCCAGATTGTCACCATTCTCTGGACCAATTCTACGGCCAGACATACGGTCAGTATAATTTATACGGACCGTATGTTGGTCCGTAGAACTGGCCGGGAACAGATTGGTGTATTTAATGAGGGACCAAGTCTTATTTCATTTCATTTCCATATCACACCCCTTCTCTCTAAAACATCTCCCTACATTATTCCATAATAATTCAAGAGGTATTAGTGATCAACAACATAAACTAAGTGAATCAAGTGTAAGAAACCCATTAAAAGATCATCCAAGTCAAGAAATCTCATTGGAGATGAACTAGGGTTTTGGCTCAAGTGAAGTATTTCCACCCAAAGCTTGTTCCTACAACATCTAAGGTAAGATTTATGGTATTTCCATGTTTGAAAGATGAAATACTTGGATTGTACAAGGATGTAGAAAAATGAGTCATGAATGTGGAATAGTGCCATTTTGAGTAATAGCTTGAATTGAGTCATGATTCTTGATGTGTTTTAATATTGATATGTTATAAATGATGTTAAGAACATGCGATAGGAAATGTATATGAATGAACGTAGTTGTGTGTTGTGACCATGGATATGGGTGATTGGCAGTGAATTGAGAAATATAGATAATGTGGATGAATAAAGGCTATTGTTATGATATTGTGAATGTATTATTGACGTCTGGGAGTTGATATACGATATGGAGGAATGTTGTATAAATAAAGGAGATGCTGTCCGGTTTCCTCTAGTTTTAGTTGGGTATGCTAGCTTTCTACTTCTAATGATGATATAACTTTAATGAAGGTAGAAACGCGAGTGTTGAAGGAGAACGTGCAAGTGGTAAAATAATTGAACAGGAAGGTATGTAAGGCTAACCCTTCTTTCATAAGGCATGGTTCTTTGTCCAATCTTCTAAATCTTTTATAAGTCTATGATGTCCTGCAAATGACTCTATCTTCAAAAGCTATTAAGCTTATGATTCTCGATATGTTACGATTGTACTAAGTTCCTCATATGATGCGTAATCCTATAAGGATAGATGTAATGAACGACGATGATAGTGATAACGATACGATAACGACGATAATAGCGATGACGATTGTTACATCCCTCGTTTTCATGCGTTGGAAAGCGTGCGAGTTAAATGACACTGGTAACAGAAACGAGGTTATCCTCCCAAGCTTATAGGTGGTTGTAGTGATGGTACAAATCTGTTATAAATATTAGAAGTTAAACAAATCTAAGAAAATAAGTTTCGTCGAGGTTCGAAATTTATTTGATGAAATACGATCCAAGCTATAATATCCTGTATTTTTGGACTAGGAAATTGAATCATGCAACATGAGCAAATTTACCCGATCCCGAAGGATTTGGTCATATTCAAGCATGAAAATCAAGAACTCGGCGTATACAAAGAATGAAGTTCCGAAATAATTTAGGATTTAACTATTGTGGTGACGGTGATTGGAAATAATATTTTATGTGTGCTAAAAGAGGCTACGGAGCAGTATCATATTTCATGATTTATGATGATGAGTATATGAAGTGATCAATATTTAAGTGAATTGAGATCAAGAAATTAATTATATGAAAATTTGTTAAATGGATAAATATTTTTTTTGGTGGGTTGCCACATGGTATTAATTAGGCCAATAGGTGGCATAAGTTGGTGCTAGATTAATTGTTGAGTCAACAGCCCCTAATGTGAATAAGGGACACATGGCAAGACATAAGGTGCCAACTTTGGACATTATCATTGTTTTTTTCTTGCTATGTCACGTTGTGGAAAAGTCCATTAGGATGGATTCACTTTAGTTTCATTTAGATGAATTAAAAGAGAAGGAAAATTGAAACTGAAAACTTCTTTTTGGCAGCAATGTATTTCAATGTGTTTTACACACACATCAACGTTATGGAATTTTGTTACGGGTTTCGCTCGTCGCTTTGATCTCGTTGTTCCGTTTTATCGTGTTGTTGAATTTGGAATTTCTTCAAGGTGAAGTAATGTGGAAGAAGAGTACTTCTTGGCATATAAGGTAAGAATTATCCTCTTCTAAGTATACTTAAATTCACTGAAGTTATAGCTAAATCGTGGGATGAGAAATACGAAAATTATACCGTAGATCGTATTTGATGTTGTTGTTGGCTTATGGGCTGTTTTGTGGATTATGTAGACGTTGTTATGGATGGAAATTATGGTAAATAGCATGAATAATACGTTCTTGATGTTTCTATATGTTACATCTCGTACTTTCGTACGTCGGAAAGCGTGCGAGTTAAATGACACTACTAACGGACACGGGGTTATCCCCCAAGTGTATAGGTGGTTAAAGTGATAGTACACATGTATCATAAGGATTTGAGTTAAACCAATCGAAGAAAATAAGTTTTGTCGAGGTTCAACATTTGTTTGAGTGAAATACGGTCCAAGCTATAATATCCCGTATTTTTGGACTAGAAAAATTTAATCGTCCAACATGAGCAAATTTACCCGAGCCCGGAGAATTCGAGCATATTCAAGGATGAAAATCGAGAGCTCGGTGTACAAAGAGTTTGAGGTCCTGAAATAATTTAGGACTTAACAAGTGTGACCACGGTGATTGAGAATAATATTTTATGTGTACCAAAAGGGACTATGGACTAGTGTTATGTCACATAATCATGGCAATAAGTATATGAAGTGTATTAAAAATAATTGTTATTAAAGTGAACTGAGATCAAGAAATTAATTATGGATACATGGAGACTTTGGCACGTGTTGGGCAGCAAGGATGCTAAACTTATAATTCTAGTTGGTGGCAGCAAGTATGACTATTAAATAAAGTCAAACAATGACTAGCTAATTTATGAAGCTAGGTGGCATATCTAGGAGGATCCTTCAAAAAGTAATCCTTGTGGACTGGGACCCACAGCCCACTATGGTAAAGAAAACTCCATTTATCATTAAGTGATTCACGTTTTGTAAAGTTAAAGGAGGGGCAGCAATAACAATGATATATGGTTAAATGGAGTATTTCCATTTATGGGGAAAGAATTGATGCAAATTCCAAAGTACACCAGCAGCAATTGACGTCCCTGCTCCTTCTTTTTATGGAAACCACTTTCTTTTCTTTCTATTTTTAGGAAAACAAAGGGGTACTGCCCGTGGATATATAGAGGTATTTATATATATACAGATTTCAACACACCTCAAATGGGGAGGACCTCTTTATTGACTTATGGGCAAAAACGTACTAGTACATTAACTGTACATTCAATTCTTGGAAGATTAAGCAAGCAACAATGTGATTTATGTGTGGTAGACCAGCAACATTAATTATAATTTTGGCAGCAACATGATTTATTCGGAACAGCAGCTACGTTATACGATTTGGTTACGGGTTTCGATTACTACTTTAATCTCGTTGTTTCGTTATTGAATTCGGACTTTCTTCAAAGTGAAGTAACGTGAAAGAAGAGTATTTCTTGGCATATAAGGTAATAAATCCTCTCTCCTGGATATATTTAATTTTGTCCAAGTTATAGCTAAATTGTGGGATGGGAACTACGAAAATTATGCCGCAAATCGTATAAGTTGTTGTGGTTGTTGTCGTGTAGGTTGTTGGTGGTTGATTGAGTTGTTTATGGGCTGGAATTTAAAGATTTGATATGATTATTTCTGTTATCGTTGTTGTTGATATTGTTGTGACAATCGGAGATTAATTGGAAGTTCGGGTTAGGCGAGTTATATAGAGGAAATGCTGTCCGATTTCCGTTAAGTTCTTAACTAATCAAAATACTAATAATCAAGAAGTATGAACTAAGAAGTGATTCCCATAAGTGATTGGTGGTAGATTTATAAGTTTGGGAAGTCGTAGTTTATTAACAATAGTGTTACTCTCATATTAAATAGGCTAAAGGGGCGACGAAGCAAGCTTGGTTACGGTTGGTCTACGACAGGTATGTAAAGTTGTCCCTTCTTTCTTTTGGCATGTCCTAGACGTAAGTGATGAATGACATGAGCTTTGGGGTAATTCCATTCATAAGTTCCGACTGTGATTCATGATTCTTATTCACTTCTTGATGTTAGAGCTTTTAAAGTAGTTAAGCCACTGCCCTCGAGCTTTCTATATATTGTATAGTATAATCGTATGTATAAGTCTCTATTCCTAAAGGCTCTATAATGACTAATGTCCTTAACTTTCATAAGCTGTCTCGTATTGATTTGATACCTGTCTATGATCCCTAAGACGTTATTTAATATAGTTCATAATGATATTCAAAGAGCCACTAGGATGGCTAATGTTCTTGATTTCCAGAAACTATTTTATTATGTCTTGATACGTGTATATAATCCTTGAGGTTCTATTTTTATATAATCCACAGCGACATTCGAAAGGTATTTGATATGACTATTGTCTTGGTTTTCAAATGATGATTCGTTTTGATTATTCTATTGAGTCTCAGATATGATTTAATTTGCATATGGTTTCTCACTACTCTGCTCGTGTATGCCTCAATACATCTTTCACTGAGTCCCGGGCCAGGACATGTTTTCGTGCACAGATCCACTGCATTATTCACCGAGTCCCTCACTAGAGGGCCGGGACACGTTATATATATGTATATGATGATATGATGACATGATGATACGATGATATGGGGATGGCGGCTAGGATGCCACATGATGATCTTATTCACCGAGTCCCTCACTAGAGGGCCGGGACACGTTATATATATATATATACATGATGATGATATGATTTTATTTACCGAGTCCCTCACTAGAGGGCCGGGACACGTTATACATATGCATATGAACAGGATGATTCTCTAATGGTGACATTAAGTTTCATAACGAGTTAAGTCTGATATTGACACCATGATTTATGATTCAAAGGTAAGCCTTGTGGTTTTCTGGTTATTGTACTGGTTTTCTGTACTCCTCACTTCAGTATGATCCTGTTTATTGTATTTATGCTTTACATGCTCAGTACATATTCCGTACTGACACCCTTTCTTCGGGGGGCTGCGTTCATGCCCGCAGGTACAGATGCTCACGTTGGTAACCCGCCAGCTTAGGAGTCCTATTCAGCTATCTTGGAGAGCTCCCTTGTTCCGGAGCCCAGATTTTGGTACAGAATCTCTTGTGGTATATATGTATTTTATCTAGGGGCACGGCGGGGCTCTGTCCCGTCATATGATACTGTTGTTACTCTTAGAGGTCTGTAGACATATGTGTGGGTTGTGTATCGATGTTGTTCAGTTGTGTCTATATGGCTTATGTTTTGGGACGTAGCGGCAGCCTTGTCGGCTTGCGTAGATATATATATATATATATATATATATATATATATATATATATATATATATATATGTTTTGAGAAGTAATGTGTTATCATAGCCTTGTCGGCTCGTTTATAGCGGGGATGTTCCCTTATATATTATGAAAGCCTTGTCGGCTTATGTACTATAATGTCTGTTGAAAGTTGTACCTCCCCAGGAGACAGGTTGTTGTGATACGTCTAAATAAAGTGACAGTTTTGAGACGACGTCTTGCCTTGGTATTGATAAGTCTGTATTATGCTAGTTGTGAATGATTATAGTTAACAGGTACATACGAGTGTCCAGCTCGGGCACTAGTCACGGCCCACGGGGTTTGGGTCGTGACATTATATATGTCTATGTGTTTATAAAGAGAATCGATGGAAGATTTATCGATATAGATTTGGACTAAAACTTGAGGAAAGTGATTTTGTGTTCTTGAATTAGTTGAAAAAGGATTGTGGCATAATTCTTACTCGGTTTGATATGGCAACTTGTATGTACGATTGTTGCTAACGTTGTTACCATTGATTGGGAATTGTTTAAAGTTGGATTGGAGTGGGTAACATAGGGGAAATGCTGCCCAAATTTTATTAAGTAACGTGCTAGCTTAGACTTTGGATTCTAAGTGTACTATAGTTAATACTTGATATCAATATTGTTGTTGTAGATTGAGGAGTCCGGGATCTGATTTGTGGTTAGCTTGGAGCGGATAAGGTATGTTAAGGCTATTCCCTTTTCTTCTTTTGGCATGGTCTATAGGAGACAAACGGACGATGAACGTATAAACTCCAAAGAAGCTCCTATTCTTAGAAATACTAGAATGGCTAATGTTCTTGATTTCCAGAAGCTATTTCATTATGTCCTGATACGTGTCTATGATTCCTGAAGTCCTATTTTGATATTATAATCCATAGTGACATTCGAGGGTGTTATGCTTCCAGGTTATTAAAAGAGTTCCAGAAATAATCTTATGAGTCTCACTTGCATTCATTTGCTTCTATATGTATGTTAAGGCCATCCTTTCTTTCATTTTGGCATGAATTACATAAACTGAGCGAACAACGAACATATATGACTCCAAGGAACTCTAGTCCTCAATAGTGCTTGACATGATAGTTGTCTTTGATTCTCAAGTGTTGGTTCATTCTAATTATTCTATTGAGTCTCAGATGATGATATAGTTTTCATATGGTTGCTCATGATATTCTACTCGTGCATGTTGTTAATATATCATTCACCGAGTCCCGGGCCGGGTATGTATTCGTGCACAGTTTCATTGCATTGTTCACCGAGTCCCTCACTAGAGGGCCGGGTACAGTATATATATGATTATTTTACCGAGTCCCTCACTAGAGGGCCGGGTACGGTATATATATGATTACTTCACCGAGTCCCTCACTAGAGGGCCGGGTACAGTATATATTTATATTTCACCGAGTCCCTTACTAAAGGGCCGGGTATGGCATATATTTACATTTTTAGTCATTGCCTTCGGGGCTATTCATATTACAGATGGTTTCTCATACTCTCATTATGGCTTATATCTCATTCTTTATGATTACTGCTGCCTTACATACTCGGTACATTGTTCGTACTGACGTCCCTTTGCCCGGGGGCGCTGTGTTCATGCCACACAGTCCCATATTGTTTTACAGGTAAAAGTATTCAGCTAGGATGGTTGGCTATCAGCTGGGAATGGCAAACTCCATTTTCTTCCTGGAGCAGTGCCGAGTCATTATGATTATCATATATGTGTACGGGTATGTCCGGGCCCTGTCCCGACTCATATGATCCAGGTGTTTACTCTTAGAGACTTTGCAGACAGTGTCCTGTGGTTTGTATATTGAGATGTCATGTGTTGGGTAAAGCGACCACGTAGGCCGATATGTCAGTTTGACTTGCTCGATTTTTGATTAATTGAGTATCGTTCGCAAATTTCTATGGTTTGACGGAAAGTAATTTATTATATTTCTGAAATTTTTCTATATGTCCAGTTTCATTATGTGAATGCTAGAGGGTTCGCTTAGCTCTAAGTAAGAGCTGGGTGCCCATCATGCCCTATCGGAATTGGGGTGTGACAATGATAATGATGACGATAATGATAGTGATGATAATAGTAAAGATGCTTATGAGCTATTATGTATATGTATCTGTGTATGACTATTATGGGGCCCTGAGCTTATAAGGCTGGGTAGAATATGTATATATTTATGTAATGTGTGCACACCTCTGCAGTTGGTACGGATAACCCTGAAGCCTTGGTAGGGCCAGGTATGTGTAACCTTGAGCCTTGGTTGGCCAAGTATGTATGATAAACCGAGCCTAGCCATGGTCGGGTACGTGAAACACCGAACCTTCTTGGTCGGGCATGCTATGTAAATGCTATGTATATGCTATGGTTATGTATATGATATAGATATGAGTATGAATACGGATATGATACGAATATGAATAAGAATATGTATATGGTATGAATGTGAATAAAGGTATGTATATGGATACGAGTACGGATACGAAATGTAAATGAGTACGGATATGAAAACGGATACGAATTCGGATGTATGTACACAACCTCGCATTAGAAATGGAAGGTCTCTATGAAAAGCAAGTAAGTGCTTATGACGATGATATTACTATCTCCCATCTTATGCTATTTCTTATGTCGCTTATTATGCTTCTATATTGATATTGAACATGCTTTACATACTCAGTACGTTCTTCGTACTGACGTCCTTTTGTTTGTGGACGCTGCGTCATGCCCGCAGGTGGCCAGGGAGACAGACTTCATTCATGGCTATATTACTCAAGGACTACATAGCGGAGCTCCATTTCATTTGGAGCTATAGCTTTTGGCACTTATTCTTTTGTGTACATATTTATGGGCATAGCGGGGTCCTGTCCCGCCTATATGATAAGACATACTCTCGTTAGAGGCTCGTAGACATGTGTATATGGTTAGATGTGTTTGGCCTTGTCGGCCTATATTTTGGATTTCATTTTGTTAGCCTCGTCGGCTTATGTACATTGATATGGACATAGATGCCAATGATGATATAAAGGTATTATTGTCCAATAGGAGTAGTATGATTGATGAATGGAAATGTAAGATTTAGTATGTGGCTCACCTAGATGTAAATGTAAAGGTATGATAAGAGGTGCCCGGGTGGGCTAGCACCGGGTGCCCGTCGCGGCCCTCCTGTTGGGTCGTGACAAAAGTGGTATTAGTTATGGGTGTGTTGCGCGCCACACTTATAAACAAGAGGCTGCGGGCATTTTAGGAATGATTGACCTTCTTTCTTCATAACATCGTGCGATAGAGCTATGATATAAGAACTTTCTTCTCTTTAACCGTGTATTGTGTATTTCAGAGATGCTTGTAAAGAGAAAGGCTACAACAGCTCAAAAAGGCAAGACAGCGGCAGAAAAGCGGGCTGAAAGAGCACCGCCAGCTGTTGTAGAGGAAAGTGAGTCCCATAATGCGGCTCAATCTCAGTCCTCCCAGACAGTGCCTATTTCTGAGGAGCGTGAGGGAGGCTCAGCTCCAGCTCCAGCACCTCCGGCTCCTCCACCGGATGCTTCGGGCCAAGATGTAAAAGAGGCCATTCATTTACTTACTCAATTGGTTGTTGCTCAGACTCAGCGGCAAAGTGCAGGGCAAGGTGATAGGGCTGTTAGTCTAAGGGCCCGTGATTTCATTAGCTTAAACCCTTCGGAATTCTTTAGATCAAAGCCGGATGAGGACCCTCAGAATTTTATTGATGGAATGTTGAGGACGCTTCATTTGATACATGCTTCGGACACCGAATCGGTGGAGTTAGCATCATATAAATTGAGAGATATCTCGATCCATTGGTACACGGTTTGGATGGCTTCAAGGGGAGCCAATGCACCTCCCCCGGTATGGCAAGAATTTGTTGATGCCTTCTTCCGACATTATATGCCTCCAGAAGTTCGGCGAGCTAGAGCCGATAAATTCTTGAATTTGAAGCAAGGTAGCATGAGTGCTTTAGAGTATAGTCTCCGCTTCCATTCTTTGGCCAGGTATGCTTTAGCCATGGTAGCGGATATGGGTGACCGAGTACACCGATTCGTGAAAGGCCAAGGGCCACATTTGATGGATAGGTGTTTGACTGCGTCCCTTCAGGACAATATAGATATTTCTCGCATTCAGTCTCATGCTCAAAATTTAGAAGAAAGTCTACAACAACAAAGAAGCGAACGTGAGCATAATAGGGGACATAGCAAGAGGGCTAGATCTTCGGGTCTGATGGGTGAGTTTAGAGGCGGGCACAGACAGTAGTTTTCTAGGCATTTAGACTATTCTATGCATAGTGTGCCTCCACGGTTTTCAGGCCAGAGATTTGATAGATCCACTCATTCCGGGCCGAGTCAGAGCTTTTCAGGATCTCAGTTTAGAGGTGATTCGGGTCAGGCGAGGTCACACGTGCCACAATGTTCCCAGTGTGGGAAGTTTCATTGGGGTCCATGCCGATTGGGTTCAGAGGTTTGCTATTCATGTGGTTGACCAGGCCATATTATGCGTGATTGCCCCTCAGTTCATGGTGGAGGTATGACCCAGCCTTCAGGGTCGGTAGCCGGATCTTCAGCGTGTGTACGCCCTATGGGGCCAGGTTCACATGCGCCAGTCAGCCATGGTAGAGGCAGAGGGAGATTCCCCAGTTCAAGCAATCCTCAGCACCGTATTTATGCTTTGGCTAGACGCCAAGACGTGAGTCTTCTCCTGATGTGGTCACAGGTATATTATCGGTATTTTCTCATGATGTATATGCTTTGATTGATCCGGGATCTACATTGTCATATGTTACTCTGTATATTGCGGGTCGATTTAGAGTCGAACCGGAGTCGATCAAACCTTTTGAGATGTCTACACCCGTTGGTGAATCGGTAATAGCTAGCCAAGTATATAGAAACTGCATAATCGTGATTTGTGACCCGTCGTACTATGATTGACTTGTATGAGTTACAAATGGTAGACTTTGATGTTATTATGGGCGTGGATTGGTTGGCTTCTTGCTATGCCAATGTTGATTGTAGAATGAAAATGGTTCGTTTCCAATTTTTGGGAGAACCAGTTTTAGAATGAAAAGGGAATACTGCGTCACCAAAAGGTAGGTTTATTTCCTATCTAAAGGCAAGGAAAATGATCACGAAGGGATGTATTTATCATCTAGTTCGGGTTCAAGATGTAGAAGCTGAATAGCCAACTCTTCCGTCAGTTCCCGTGGTGAATGAATTTCCGGATGTGTTCCCGGAAGAGCTTCCAGGCCTCCCTCCTGAGCAGGAGATTGATTTTGCTATTGATGTGTTGCCAGACACTAAGCCTATATCTATTCCTCCTTATAGGATGGCACCCGCAGAATTGAAAGAGTTGAAGGAGCAATTGAAAGACTTGCTTGAGAAAGGCTTTATTAGGCCTAGTTCATCCCCGTGGGGAGCACCCGTGTTGTTTGTCCGAAAGAAAGATAGCTCCTTGAGAATGTGCATTGACTATCGGTAATTGAATAAGGTGATGATTAAGAACAAATATCCTCTTCCAAGGATTGATGACTTATTTGATCAATTGTAAGGTGCCAAATGGTTTTCAAAGATCGATTTGAGGTCCGAGTATCATCAAGTGAGAGTTAGGGAGAAAGATATCCCTAAGACTGCCTTAAGAACAAGATATGGTCATTTTGAGTTCCGGGTAATGTCATTTGGGCTAACTAATGCACCGGCAGTATTTATGGATTTGATGAACAACGTGTTCAAGCCCTTCTTAGATCTATTTGTGATCGTATTCATCGACGATATCTTGGTGTATTCTAGATCCGAGGCAGAACATGCGGATCATTTACGTGACGTCCTTAGAGTTCTTCAAACTCGAGAGTTGTTTGCAAAAGTTTCTAAGTGTGAGTTTTGGTTAAACTCAGTGACATTCCTGGGGCACATTGTTGCAGCCGATGGTATTCGGGTAGATAGCCAAAAGATTGAGGCTATGAAGACTTGGCCAAGGCCCACAACTCCTACAGAGGTTCGTAGATTTCTGGGCTTAGCAGGTTATTACATGAGATTTGTTGAAGGTTTTTCTTCTATTTCGGCACCACTCACAAAGTTGACCCAAAAATCAACAAAGTTTCAATGGATAGATGCTTGTGAACGTAGTTTCCAAGAGTTAAAAGATAGATTGACTTCTGCCCCAGTCCTGACACTTCCAGAGGGATTGGAAGGATATGTTGTTTATTGCGATGCCTCAGGCATTGGGCTAGGTTGTTATATCCCGCATTTTGTACGTTCGGATAATTCGAGATAATCGCGGGAAGTTAAGGACGAGGTTATATTTTGATTTGAGTTTAGCACACAAGTTGCCGAAGAAAATTTTGATGTGGAAATGTTAAGAAAGGTTAGGGGTAAAAAGGGAAATTCGCAAGACGACTCATAGAAATGCGGAGGAAGGCTAAGGGAAAATTTGGAATTTGGAAAATTATTTTTCATGAATTGCAAGACAAAAAAAAAAAAAAAAAAAAAAAAAGAAAGTTAGGCTTGGATAATTTGGGGCCCAAATGGCCGGCCATAGAAGGAGTGGGCCAAGGCCCACATGAACTTAAAATAAATAATACAAAGAGGACCAATTCATATACTCATCTTACCACTTGGAACATTCAAGAAATTAGGAGAAGAAAAAAAAGAAGACAACAACATAAGGCCATTCGGCCATACTTGGAAAAAGAAGAACCTTGAGAAAAATTGTTCAAAAATTATTTTCCTACTAATTGGAAGGTCCCTAGCAAAGTGAAGTACTTGTTGGAGCAAGAGAAACATCTATTCTTGGAAGAAGCAACTTTAGCCAAGAGAGAAGTTGAAGGAAAAAGGTAAGATTTAATCCTCTTTTTATATGTTATGGATGGTTGTGTATGTTGTAGTATGTGCGAATGGGTGAAATTTATGAAAATATGGACATATAGTTGTGGCCGTGTGTATATAGTTGTGGCAGTGTGTGTTGTGTTGAATTAAGGGGCCAATTTTACTTAGTATTTTGGTTGTTGTTGTTATGGCTTCCATGTTGGTAATGAGAGTTTAATGATCCTAGTGAAGTTGTAATGGTTGGAGACTTATTTTAGAAGTTAATGTGAATTGAATATAGTGTTCTTGTAATTATGGAAGATAATGTTGTTAATGTGAATTGTTGGTGTAATTCATGAAGTTGAAAGAAAGAAATGTGTTGTCATTGTTCTTGTTGAGTTTGGAAGATTTTGGGTAGTATGTTGGTTTGGCCGTTTGAAATGTTATGCGGGTTGTGGAAGTGTTCTTGAATATTGTTGAATGGTTTCGGATTAGTATTTGAATATGTGAACAATTATGAATTGAATTTAAAGGAAATGTTATTGAATTATGTAAAGGAGTTACTAATGTTGGAATGTATTTTGAATAAATTGTTGAAGTTGGAAGATATGATTGTTGGTATTGTTATTGATAATTTGGCCGAGTTGCATTCTCGGGTTTGTTGTTAAATTGGCCGAGTTAGATTCTCGGGGATGTTGTATTTACAGGGGAAATGCTGCCGAAATTTCGGTAGAATATAAGTGAATTCATTTGAAAGACCAAGACAAGTATATGTCAATGAATCTAACGATTATGTGAATTCTTTTGTATGTAGACTAGCGAGCTTGGATAAATAAGCGTAGCTAATAGGACGGGGAGCAGGTATGTAAGGCTTACCCTTTCTTTCTTTTGGCATGATCTTTGTGAAACCAATATGACCAAGTATGTGTATGATTTCAAAGAAAACTCTCATTCTTATAGCCACTAGGATGGCTAATATTTTTGATCTCCATAAGTCACTTCATATGGTTTCGATACGTATCCATGATTCCGAAGCTCTATTGATAAGTTTCCGAGTTTGTCTACGATTCTTATTGGTCTACCGATATGAGTATACTTAGCATGGTTGAGATTATTGCATAATTGGATAATGAGCCAAGTATAAGAGTTCATATTCTTAAAATGATTCTGTAAGTATTAATGTCCCTAACTTCTGCATACAGTCTTGGATCGGGCCGAACGTTCCTCGGCAGTAATATATTATATTTACGGATCGGGCTGCACGTTCCGCAGCAATACACTGTATGATGTTCTATGAGTATGCATGCATGAATCTGTTATATGTATATATGATATATGGCGTCGGTATATTGATTTGATCCATAACGGTATTCGAAAGATAATCGATATGACTAAAGTCTTGATTTTCAAATGCTAGCACGTCCGACTATTCCATCGAGTCTTTGATCTACTTGATATGTACATATGACTCTAAAAGTTATATTTGATTTGATCTATACGATATCCGAAGGATACTTGATATGATTATTGCTTCGGTTTTCCAAAAATGGCTTCTGAAATGCTCGTAGAAGGTTCTGTACTTTCAACGTCCGTAACTTTCTCATACTAAGTCGGATTGACCCGAAACTTGTTTCTGAGCCTTCAGGAGTCGGTAAGCATACTTGTCTATCGAGTCTTGATTTATGTGCATATGGTTTCGCATTATTCTGTTCGTGCAAGCCTCAGTTTGGATTTCACTGAGCCCGGGCCAGGATATGTTCTCGTGCGTACTCCTCTGCATTGTTCACCGCGTCCCTCTCACTTGCGGACCGGGGCACGTTATATATGATATGTTGACATGATGATATGATGACGGGGTGGTGGCCAGGATGGCATATGATGACTTTATTCACCGCGTTCCGCAAAAGAGGGTCGGGGCACGTTACATGCATATATGATACATGACATTGACATACATGATGTATGATTCACCGCGTCCCTCACCGAGGGCTGGGGCATGTTATATGCATACATGATATATGATTCACCGCGTCCCTCACTGAGGGCCGGGGCACGTTATATGTTTACATGATATATGATTACCGCGTCCCTCACTGGAGGGCCGAGGCACGTTATATGCATATATGATATATGATTCTGTCATGCATGATCCGTGTCTGGAAAGTGAGCTCTTTTGGCACTCTGGAAGATTCACTTATTTTCTGTACTCTTCTGACATACGACATCGGTATACATGATTTGCGTCTGGAAGGCAAACATCATAGTATTCTGGATGGTGTACCTAGTTCTGTACTGTTATTCCGGTTATGATTCTGTTTTCTGTATTTCATGCCTTACATACTCAGTACATATTCCATACTGACCCCCTTTCTTTGGGGGCTGCGTTTCATGCCCGCAGGTACAGTCGCTTATTGTGGTGATCCGCCAGCTTAGGGTACCCGTTCTGCTACTTGGGAGTGCTCCTTTGATCCGGAGCCCACACTTTTGGTACAGATCTTTCCGTTGTACATATTTATGTATATATGACTATTCAGGGGTACGGCGGGGCCCTGCCCCGCCATATGATTCTGTTATTTTTGTTAGAGGCCTGTAGACATGTATGTGGGTCATGGGTAGTTATGATTCGGTTATGTCTGTGTAGTTTGCGTCTAAGCGGCTCCAGTTGCTGTGACGGCCTCGGCGGCCTCTGTACGATATGTTTGTTATCTGCGACCGCTTAAGACTATGTCCGATCTTAGCATCTATATAAACTTATATATGTTGGACATGAATAAGTTATGGATATGTCGATCTGTTAGGTAAGTGTGTATGGGTGTCCAGTTCGGGCACTAGTCACGGCCTACGGGGTCTGGTCGTGACATAGGTTGTGTATTGATGCAACATGGTAAGGTGAATACGTATGCTTCAAGGCAACTACGAAAACATGAGAAGAATTATCCAACCCATGATCTAGAATTGGCTACAGCGGTTCATGCATTAAAGATATGGAGACATTATTTATATGGTGTCCATGTGGATATTTACACAGATCATAAGAGTCTTCAGTATATCTTCAAGCAGAAAGAGTTGAATTTACGACAACGACGATGGTTGGAACTGCTAAAGGATTATGATGTTGATATCCTATATCACCCCGGAAAGGCAAATGTTGTGGCTGATGCTCTTAGCCGTAGATCGATGGGGAGTTTGTGTGATGTACGACCAGAGAAAAGAGAAATGGCTTGTGAGCTCCAGTAGTAAGCTAGCCTAGGAGTTCGAGTAGTGGACTCAGGTAGCAGGGGAACTACCATTCAGAATTCATCAGTCTCGTCGTTAGTAGCGGAAGTGAAAGAGTGACAATACCAAGATTCCATGCTAATGAATTACAGAGATACACTCCCTCAGAAAGAGGAGTAGTCATTTGAGATTTCAGAAGACGGAGCTTTTCGATGCCAAGGCAGATTATGTGTTCCCGATGTGGCTGGTTCACGCCACCAAATATTGAGAGAAGCTCATTGCTCCCGTTATTCTGTTCATCCCGGAGCGACGAAAATGTACCATGATCTTAGATCTATATATTGGTGGAATGGGATGAAGAAAGATATAGCGGAATTCGTAGCTCAATGTCCCAACTGTCAACAAGTAAAAATCGAGCACCAAAAGTCGGGCGGATTGTTGCAAGCTATAGAAATTCCAACTTGGAAGTGGGAAGTAATTAACATGGACTTCATTACAGGGCTTACCCCGTTCTCGACGTAAGTATGATCCTATATGGATGATTGTGGATAGACTCACGAAGTTAGCTCATTTCTTACCAGTCAAAACGACATATGTGGCGGAAGATTATGCAAAGCTTTATGTTAGAGAGATAGTGCGATTCCATGGTGTCCCAGCATCTATTATCTCTGATAGAGGGACTCAGTTTACAACTAATTTTTGGAAGTCCTTCCAAGAGGGTTTAGGGATCCAAGTGAGCCTTAGCACGACATTTCATCCGCAGACTGATGGACAAGCTGAACGTACTATTCAGACTCTTGAAGATATGTTACGGGCATGTATGATAGATTTTGGGGGTAATTGGGATGATCACTTGCCACTTATTGAATTTGCTTATAACAATAGTTATCATTCTAGCATTCAAATGGCACCGTATGAGGCTTTATATGGGCGAAAGTGCAGATCCCTAATTGGGTGGTTCGAGGCAGGAGAGACAAAAAAGATAGGGCCAGACTTGGTCCAACAAGCCATAGATAAAGTCAAGCTCATACAAGATCGATTATTAGCAGCCCAAAGTCGTCAAAAGTCCTATGTGGATAATCGTCGAAGGGACTTAGAGTTCCAAGTGAAAGATTGTGTATTCATGAAAGTATCACCAATGAAGGGTGTAATGAGATTTGGCAAAAAGGGGAAGCTTAGTCCCCGATACATTGGGCCTTATGAGATTGTGCGCAAAATAGGCAAAGTGGCCTATGAGTTAGAACTACCTCCTGATTTGGAGTCAGTTCACCCAGTTTTCCATGTCTCGATGCTTCGTAAATGTGTTGGAGATCCTACTAGGATCGTGCCAGTAAATGATGTTCAAGTGACGGAAAAGCTGACTTATGAAGAGGTACCCATTGCCATACTAGATACGCAAGTACGGAGGCTTAGAAACAAAGAGGTGGCTTCAGTTAAGGTTTTATGGAGAAGCAATAAACAAGAAGAAATGACATGGGAAGCGGAAGAAATTATGTGATCCAAGTACCAGCATTTATTTCAGCCCTTAGAAGAAATTCAAGATGAGATATCAAGATCATAAGGTATGTATGTTTTCCTTTTATGCTTTTGGGTCGTGTGTGGCCAAATTCTATTTCTATTATGTTGTGGCCCTGTGAGGCACTATTATTATGGGATGTTGTGACAGGATGGTAGTGCCATATTATAGGGGAAACTCTGGTGATATTTGTATAGAATCCCCGACGACTTAACACTCGAGGACGAATGTTCTTAAGGGGGGGGGGGGGAGAATGTTACACCTCGAAAAATTTCCGTTGATGCACAGTGAATAGACTAACGAAGAGCACGAAGTATACGGTATTTCGATAAGTAAGGAATGACATTTGATGACCCTAATTAAGATTTCAAAGACATTCGAGAAAGGGGGAGAAAGTTTCCAAGAGAAGGCAAGACATACGATAGGTATCGAAGAGGAATTACGAGTAACAAGTTAACGAGGATTTAATAATGCTTTGGAGGAGAGTTATAACGTCCCTTAGATTGTTAATGAGGTGGTAAACAAGTGCTAAGAAGGTTCCACAAGGTTGGGGATCAAACGAGTCGACGGGGACGAACTTCGGATCACTGGGGATTATACGGCCAAATATACTGGCCGTATAAAACATACGGACCATATGTTGGACCGTACAATCAGCACAGATTGTCACCATTCTTTGGACCAATTCTACGGCCAGACATACGTTCAGTATAATTTATACGGACCGTATGTTGGTCCGTAGAACTGGCCGGGAACAGATTGGTGTATTTAATGAGGGACCAAGTCTTATTTCATTTCATTTTCATATCACACCCCTTCTCTATAAAACATCTCTCTACATTTATTCCACAAGAATTCAAAAGGTATTAGTGATCAACAACATAAACTAAGTGAATCAACTGTAAGAAACCCATTAAAAGATCATCCAAGTCAAGAAATCTCATTGGAGATGAACTCGGGTTTTGGCTCAAATGAAGTATTTCCACCCAAAGCTTGTTCCTACAACATCTAAGGTAAGATTTATGGTATTTCCATGTTGTTTAAGGCATTTGAAAGCTAAAATACTTGGATTGTAGAAGGATGTAGAAAAATGGGTCATGAATGTGGAATAATGCCATTTTGAGTAATAGCTTGAATTGAGTCATGATTCTTGATGTGTTGTAATATTGATATGTTATAAATGAACTTAAGAACACGGGATAGGTAATGTATATGAATGAACATAGTCGTGGGTTATGACCATGGATATGGGTGATTGGAAGTGCATTGAGAAATATAGATAATGTGGATGAATAAAGGCTATTGTTATGATATTGTGAATATATTATTGACGTCTGGGAGTTGATATACGATATGGAGGAATGTTGTATAAATAAAGGGGATGCTGTCTGATTTCCTCTAGTTTTAGTCGGGTATGCTAGCTTTCAACTTCTAATGATGATATAACTTTAATGAAGGTAGAAACGCGAGCGTGGAAGGAGAACGTGCAAGTGGTAAAATAATTGAACAGGAAGGTATGTAAGGCTAGCCCTTCTTTCATAAGGCATGGTTCTTTGGCCAATCTTCTAAATCTTTTATAAGTCTATGATGTCCTCCATATGAATCTATCTTCAAAAGCTATTAAGATTATGATTCTCGATATGTTACGATTGTACTAAGTTCCTCATATGACGAGTAATCCTATAAGGATAGATGTAATGAACGACGATGATAGTGATAACGATACGATAACGACGATAATAGCGATGACGATAATGATGACGATAATGATAGTGATGTAATAGTAAAGATGCTTATGAGCTATTATGTATATGTATCTATGTATGACTATTATGGAACCTCGAGCTTATAAGGCCGGGTAGTATGTATATATTTATGTAACGCGTGCACACCTCTGCAGTTGGTACGGATAACCCTGAAGCCTTGGTAGGGCCAGGTATGTGTAACCTTGAGCCTTGGTTGGCCAAGTATGTATGATAAACCGAGCCTAGCCATGGTCGGGTACGTGAAACACCGAACCTTCTTGGTCGGGCATGCTATGTAAATGCTATGTATATTCTATGGTTATGTGTATGATATAGATATGAGTATGAACACGGATATGATACGAATATGAATAAGAATATGTATATGGTATGAATGTGAATAAAGGTATGTATATGGATACGAGTATGGATACGAAACGTAAATGAGTACGGATATGAAAACGGATACGAATTCGGATGTATGTACACAACCTCGCATTAGAAATGGAAGGTCCCTATGAAAAGCAAGTAAGTGCTTATGACGATGATATTACTATCTCCCATCTTATGTTATTTCTTATGTTGCTTATTATGCTTCTATATTGATATTGAACATGCTTTACATACTCAGTACATTCTTCGTACTGACGTCCTTTTGTTTGTGGAAGCTGCGTCATGCCCGCAGGTGGCCAGGGAGACAAACTTGATTCATAGCTACATTACTCAGGAACTACATAGCGGAGCTCCATTTCATTCGGAGCTATAGCTTTTGGTACTTATTCTTTTGTGTACATATTTATGGGCATAGTGTGGTCCTGTCCCGCCTATATGATATGACTTACTCTCCTTAGAGGCTCGTAGACATGTGTATATGGTTAGATGTGTTTGGCCTTGTCGGCCTATATTTTGGATTTCATTTTGTTAGCCTCGTCGGCTTGTGTACATTGATATGGGCATAGATGCCAATGATGATATAAAGGTATTGTTGTCCAATGGGACTAGTATGATTGATGAATGGAATTGTACGATTTAGTATGTGGCTCACCTAGATGTAAATGTAAAGGTATGATAAGAGGTGCCCGGGTCGGCTAGCACCGGGTGGGCTAGCACCGGGTGCCCGTCGCGGCCCTCCGGTTGGGTCGTGACACTCTTTTGACAAATTGTCGGGAAATTAGGGAGGAATTGGGGGAGTGTCATCCGGTGATTCTTCTCATACATAGGGACTATGCATTTCACGCTAATGAGCTAATCCCTTCCTTTCCTAGTTCTATTTCTTCTCTTTTGCAGGAATTTTATGATATGTTCCCAACGGAACTCCCAAAAGGGTTATCACCCTTGAGGGGAATTGAACACCAAATTGACTTTGTCCCGGGGTCTCAATTTCCAAAAAAACCGACTTATAGAGCCAACCCGGATGACATTAAGGAGCTTCAAAGGTAAGTGGATGAGCTCCTTGAAAAGGGAGTTGTGCGAGAAAGTATGAGCCCTTGTGCCGTGCTCGTGATCTTGGTGCCAAAAAAAGATGGATCATGGCGCATGTGTGTTGATTGCCGATCCATCAATAAGATAACGGTAAAGTATCGCCATCCCATACGTCGTCTTGACGACATACTTGACGAGTTGAATGGTTCATGCATATTCTCTAAGGTAGATCTTAGGAGTGGGTTTTCACGCCCCAGAAAATTTCGCGTAACGAATGCTGCAGACGACTTAATGTGAGCTCAAGGAGGAGGAAATAATACAAGTATAAAGGATGGAATTCTACTGTATTAGCATGAGGATAGCATGAGTATGATATTTAGAATTCGTACAATATGATTGGAATGATACGTTAGAAGATATATAGCCCTCGTAACCGTAAGCCGAGGTGGGGCCCACATGTTGGGATTTTATAAAGGGCATATGACAAGTTATATGAATAGTACATGGGAAGTTGATCAATTCGCAAGAAGGACGCTTGAGCCAAATCCAAGTGTAAACCCTCTAAAAATATGTTTTTAAGTTACGTTTTCAGGTGATCTGACTTCGGGAGGCCATAACCCCATTATTATTTGGGAATTTGGGAAAACCCCTAAAAGGAAAGTTGTAGATAATTGAAATACCTTTCCAACCATAGGGATAAAACTTTATGGACGTTTTAAGGAAGAAAGGTCAAGCTGGGCAGTGGGCTCAGCCCAACCCGATTCCAAGTCGGGTCAGGCCCACTTCCCTTGCTAGTTAAGGGAAATTTTCACCCTTATCTGAATCATTTTAATACCAAAAGATCCAGAATATTTTAGAGAGAGGGAAGAGAGCCCTTAGAGAGAGAAACCAAGTTTTGATCAAGTTCGAGGTTCCGAATTCCGAGGCTCGTGAAGAGTAAAGTGTAGTACAAGTTATTGCCGTCTTTTTAAGCTAAAAGTTGAACTTGGGGGATGTTGGTTTCGTGGTGGCAGCTCATATAAGGTATGTTTAAGATTTTAATGATGTTCTTACCCTGATCATTGATAGATTTGACGGGTTAGAATAGAGAAAATGACATTGAAAGTTCAGTTATAATTTCTGGATATCAAATGACTTGGGGCTGTTTTGGTATGATTAAATGGATAGGATTAGTTGGATATTGATATAAAATAATTGTTGATATTGTTGTTGATGTTGTTGATAAGTTGCTGTGTCACGACCCAGCTAGGGGCCGTGACGGGTACCCGGGGCTAGCCACCGAGCACCACTCGTGCTACTACTTATCTTGCTCGTTTGATGGTCTTTCGTCAGTTTTATACTCAAATTGTAGGAAAATCATATTTTATATGGAAACATAATTACTCTTTAAATACATTTGCCTCATCAAAATAATATATACATATAATAGCATCTCGTGAGACCATCTAACCCGTACTGCGTATCTACGAGCCTCTACTAGAGTACTGAACATAGGGACGGGACAAGACCCCATCGTGCCCAAAAATACATATACATGGCTATATATATATATACACACACAAAAGAATAATCATAAGCACCTCCGGGACAATGGAGGGCTTCCAGTCAGCTGACAGCTACTACGAATCTGGATCGAGCTCTCCTCCCTGTCTACCTGTGGGCATGAACACAACGTCCAACAAAAACGGACGTCAGTACGAATATTGTACTGAGTATGAGAGGCATAAACAACGAAATAAGACAATTATGTAAAGAAGATACTCATATCGAACATCAGAATCTAACTGTCAAGTATAAGAAAACAAGTCATGCTCATCATCATATCATATATGCATAATGTATAAACTGCCCGTCCCTATCGGATCGGTGTGATAATCATAACATGAGCCTGCGTCCAGGCCTCCCGCGTCCGGGGTACCATCTCATGCCACCCACTAGTAGTGTCTGCCCAGGCCATTTGGCCATGGTGTATCATATAGCTGCCCGCCTTGGCGGTGGCTGCCCGGTCAAATAGGCGCGGTGTAATAGTAATATCATCATATGCTTATCACAACATGCTTAGCTTATCATAATACATACATAAGGATCAAGATCAACCATACTCTATTGGGGTGACGTAAGGTCGTGATCCCCCGACTGCATTATGGAACAATCATGGACATTCTGCCTTACCTTGAAGGAACTAGCATATAAGGTGAGTGTAATAGAGAAATAACATCATTAGAATCCATATACTTTAACTTATTACCTTGTGTAGCTAACTATGGACATAGGATTCATGCCATTAGAAAGAAGGGACTAGCCTCACATACCTTTGTCATTTAGCTAAGCTATCGTTCACTTGTTCTCCTTCAATGTCACGTCGCTACCTTCACGAGAGAATTCGTATTAACATTAGTTAATCAACCATAAGAATGCGTTACCATTTCTAGAGAAAATTGGGCAACACTTCCTTTGTTTCTACTACTTTTCCCGTATTCTATATCGACTCCCAAATGCTCACATCTACATTCACGATATTGCCATCAACAATCATCATTTACATACATTGGCCACAATCCACCATTTCTCCTCGATTTCTCCACATTCATGGTTATAGCTTACTATAGCGTTTTCTTATGTATCACGCTTATTTCATGGTCTAAATGTTATTTATAACGTATTCACAATTTAAGCATAACCGAACCAGAAAGGTTTGCTGTAGGTCATGGTGGTTTACGGTCACAGTTTACGGGCCGTATTTCAATTTACGGTCCGTATTCTGAGTTGTATTTTACCATTTCAACATTGACAGAAAGTTGAAATTTTGATAGTTGGAAGACGATGGCACTTTACGGTCCGTAAATCACATTACGGGTCGTATTCTGTTTTACGACCACTGGGCCAAAATGCAAATCTGCAACTTTTCACAATACGTTCACGGGGAAATTTCTGAGGTGTAACATGTTCTTGAAATTGGGAGAATAAAGTGTATGAAGATATCGTATACAAAGCGTATACTGGGCTGTTTTGGTGTATATCTTTGGGAGTTGATGCTTTGAGTTTAAAGAGGCTTATATGAGATGGTTGTTGTTGTTGTTGGTTGCTGATTGCGTTGTTAAATTAAATTGGAATTAGAGGGAAACGAAGATTTCAGGGAAAATGCTGCCCGAATTTACGGAAGTTAATTACGAGCTTAGAGAAGTATATGAACCTCTTTCAAGTTGTCTACGGTTTCCTTTACCTTGATTGTATATTGGCCAGTGCTTGGAAGCATAAGTGTCACGACCCAGCTAGGGGCCGCGACGGGTACCCGGGACTAGCCATCGAGCACCACTCACTCTCCCACTCATCTTACTCACTTAAGGCCCTTTTTATCACATTTTACTCAAAGCATGGAAAAATCATAGTGCATATGGAAACATAAATACTTTATATATATATATGCCTCTAGGCTATCAAAATAACAAATGTACATGCACATGAAAAATGTGAGACCATACTACCCACACTGCGCATCTACGAACCTCTACTGACATACTTTACATATAGACGGAACAAGACTCCGTCGGGCCCCAAATATACATATGTACCAAAAGAATAATCATAAGCACCTCCGAACAATGGAGTGCTCTCAATCAGCTGACAACTACTAAGAATCTGGATCGATCTCACCTCCCTGTCTACCTGTGGGCATGAACACAACGTCCAAAGAAAACGGACGTCAGTACGAATGTTGTACTGAGTATGAGAGGCATAAACAATAGTAATACATCAAGAAAATGAGGGAGGTATCAAATATGGAGCAAACTATAACAGACTGTGAATCATATAAGAAGTAATGCATGCTGACTTACTTTTATGCTCATCATCATCTCATGTATGCATAACATGTATATATATAAATAAACTGCCCGACCATGTAGGTGCGGTGTGATAATCAATAACGTTAGCCGACGTCCAGGCTTCCCGTGTCCGGGGTACCATCTCATGCCGCCCATTAGTGGTGCTGCCCGTGCCATATAGACACGGTGTAATCCTCTGAAAGCCGCCCGCCTTAACGGTGCTACCTGGCCTTATAGGCACGGTGTAATGTCATCATAATATGCTTATCATAGTACATGCATAAAAACTCTAGAACAACTATCCTTTATCGAGGTGGCGTAAGGTCGTGAACCCTCGATTCCATTATGAACATTTGTGAACATCCTGCCTCACCTTGAAGGGATTAGTATATAACGTGAGTGTATACAAGGAACAACATCATTTACTTTATAATAACGTCATATCCTATCTCTTGACTCATATAGCTATTCATGATCTTAGGCTCTTGGCTTTCCGGGATATAGGAGAATCATGGAAAGGGAGAAGAATCATATTATGGGATTCATGCCATAGAAAGAAAGGATTAGCCTCACATACCTTTGTCGCTTAGTTAAGCTATCGTCACTTGTTCTCCTTCAATATCATGTTGTTACCTTCATGAGAGAAGACGCATTATAGTTAGTCAATCGACCATAAGGACGCATCGTTATTTCTAGAGAAAATTGGGAAGCGTTTGCTTTGTTTCTACTACTTTTCTCATGTTCTATTTCAACTCCCAACATTTACAACAACACTCACAATATCGTATCAACATTCATCACTTATCTATCTTTAGCAAAATCCACCATTTTTCTCCAATTTCTCCACATTTAATGGTTTTAGCTCATCATCATAATTTTGCTTGCTTCACACCTATCCCATGGTCTATACGCCATTTATAACGTATTCATCATCATAACACACTAACATTCATGATTCAACTCAACTACCACTCACTCATGACACTATTCACTCTTGAAGGACCCATTTGCTATGTTCTTCTACAATTCGGGTATCTTAACCTTCCAATAGCTTAAACAACATAAAATGGTCATGAAACGTACCTTGGATGATGGTGGAATAAGTCTAGAGTGGAATTCCTTCCTCTTTCACCAAACCCTACTTCACCTCCTTTGAGATTTCTTGGTTTGGATGAACTTCACTTGAGTTTCATACACTTGGCTTCATGGATTTAATGTTGTTTATCTTGATGTTCCTTTGATTCTCTTGGATGAAGTGTTTGGAGAATATTCTAGAGTGTTCTTGAATTGTGGAGATGAGAAATGAAATAAAATGAGGTTAGGGTCCCTTTTTAATACTCAAAATCTGATTTTTAATGAACAGCAGTCGGGGTGTACAGTGGTCGTAAACCACAGTTTACGGACCGTATACTGGTTAACGGTCCGTCCTCCACGGTCGTATTTAAGCATATCAGAAACAGAAAGGTTGGCTGGAGATCATGGCAGTTTACGACTCAGTTTACGGGCCGTATTTCGATTTACGGTCCGTATTCTGGGTCGTATTTTACCATTTCAACATTTAACAGAAAGTCAAAATTTTGAAATGTTGAAGGACGATGGCACTTTAAGGTCCGTAAATCACTTTACGGGTCGTAATTCACTTTACGACCACTGGGCTGAAATAAAATTCCACAACTTTCTTATTTTAAAAAATTCATAATTAGTCATTCCCTACTTAGTAAAACATCGCACACTCATACCCTTCATTGGTCTATTCATTATAGGCTCGCGGAAAATTTTCGAGGTGTAACATTCTTCCCCCCTTTTTGGAACATTCGTCCTCGAATGTTAAACACTCGGGATTCTACGAAAATTCGGCCAGAGTTTCCCCTGTAATTTGACACTACCAACCTGTCACAACAACCCATAATATCATCGCCTCACGGGGCTACATCACAATATCAACATCTCCGTGGCCACACATGACCAAAAGCATAAAAATGAACCGTACATACCTCATATCGTCGGCGTTTCGTCTTGGATCTCTCCCGGGGGTTGTAATAAGTGTGGGTACTTGGATTTCATGCTCTCTTCTGCTTCCCAAGTCATTTCTTCCCAATTGTTAGTTCGCCACAATACTTTGACTGACGCTACCTCTTTATTTCGAAGTTTGCGCACTTGTCTATCTAGGATGGCAATAGGTACTTCTTCATAGGTTAGCTTTTCCGTTATTTGCACATCGACTACCGGGACAATCTTGGTGGGGTCATTAATGCTGATGCCTGCACTACCTGAATCAATTGCTCGTATTCCAAATTTGCTAATCAATGGAGCTCCCGAACCATTTCTTTCTTTTCTGATGGAACTCCACATAAAATACCCATTGATCGATGGCTAAGCGCATCGGCTACTACGTTAGCTTTGCCGGGGTGGTACAAAATGTTCTCATCATAGTCTTTCAACAATTCTAGCCACCGCCTCTGCCGCAGGTTCAACTCTTTCTGTTTGAAATTGTGTTGGAGACTTTTGTGATCTGTGTAGATATCAACATGCACACCGTACAAATAATGCCTCCATATTTTTAAGGCATGAATAACCGCGGCCAATTCGAGATCATGAGTTGGATAATTCTGTTCTTGTTTCTGCAACTGTCTCGAAGCGTATGCATTAACTCTGCCATGCTGCATTAATACACAACCTAGTCCCACACCGGAAGCATCACAATACACAACATAGCCATCTGGTCCTTCTGGAAGTGTTAACAATGGAGCTGAAGCTAATCTGTCCTTCAACTCTCAGAACTACGCTCACAAGCATCGTTCCATTGAAATTTCGCCGACTTCTGGGTTAACTTCGTCAGTGGGGCTGAAATAGATGAGAAGCCCTGATGTGATTCTTCGAGTTAACAAAGAACCAATCGACCAGGATCTTGTTCTTGAAGTGATTTGATGGGCAGATTCAAGAAACGGGCGTATCTCAAGTTATAGGCGTTGGATTAAAGTGATTCAAAAGCTATGTGAAAGATGACAATCTGAACTATAAAAATAACTATTGAATTGTTTAAATCAAGTAAGTATTAAAGGCGGAATGATGGAAAGAAAATTAGGGTTCTGGATATGAACTAGAATGAATTTTAATCAAGAAACGCGTCCTTGAATGATCAAGAACAAATAAAGTTCCTAAGTCACCACTTGAAATCAACTTACGTGATAAAGAAACACCACACGCTATTGAAAACAAGATAAAGACTATCACCACCTTGCTTGGAACCAAAAACAAGGATAAAGAACACCAAATAGAGAAAATAACTCTATTGCAAAATTTAGGTTTCTGCTCAAAACGTGAATAGCATATTTACAAGTAATGAGAACCCTTTATATAGGCCTAGGGTCTCTTCTTTTATGACTACAAATCCCTATTCTACTCTAGAAAGGAAATAGCTAAAAACAAGGAAAGTAAAATCCCTATTCTATAAGGAAAAGAATAAAGAAAACAAGAATCCTACTAGAACTAGAATAAAGATCCTACTAATGATAGGAAATTAAATCCTACTATAATATAAATCAAGAAACAAGAAACCTATTTAGAAAAGGATTCAAGAAACAAGAATGGGAAATAATCTTCAAACTTGAGCTTCTTGGGCTTTTCTTTTTCTTGAATTTCAATCTTGTGTTTCTTGATTTTCTTGGATTTCTTGATCTTCTTCATCTTTCATCAAGCCCTCTACAAATCTTCTATAATAGCCTGCCAAACCCAGAAAACTACAAACTTCTGTGGGCGTCGTAGGCCTTGGCCAAGTCTTCACAGCTTCTATTTTTTTTAGTGTCAACTCGGATGCCGTCATCTGAAATAACATGACCTAGAAATGTCACCGAATTCAGCCAGAACTCGTACTTTGAGAACTTTGCATATAATTCTCGAGCTCTAAGAATTCCAAGGACAATTTGCCAGTGATCTGCATGTTCTGATTCCGTGCGAGAGTACACCAAAATATCATCAATAAATGCTATCACGAATAAGTCCAAGAGTGGCCCGAATACATGATTCATCTGTTTCATGAACACCGCCGGGGCATTTGTCAATCCAACGACATCACTCGAAACTCATAGTGGCCATACCTTGTTCTGAAAGCAGTTTTGGGAATATCCACCTCTCTGACTCTTACTTGATGATAACCCGACCTCAAGTCGATTTTGAAAACCATTTGGCACCCTGTAGTTGATCAAATAAATCATCGATTCTGGGAAGAGGGTATTTATTCTTTATTATCACTTTGTTCAATTGCCTGTAATCGATACACATTCGGAGAGATCTGTCTTTCTTCCTTTCAACTCATCACTTCATATACTTTACTTGCTCTAACTTGGTATAGGATATTCATAGGAGATACATTTTCCTTTAATCGTAACACGACTACTTCTCAGGCGCGCGTACTTTACAGCGCCTTTCCTTCTCTTCCTATTCCTATCCTTATTCCTCTACATTCCTTTCCCCCTTCAATTTATCTTGTTTTCTCCCGTTTATGATCAATCCTTTACTCTTCCTAATCAGTTCTATTACATTTACCATATATGTCGTTTTATCAACGTGTTCTCTTTCATCATAACCCTTTGTTTTCGTACCTCTGTCTCCAGGTACTGTCACTTTATTCGCTAGTAAGCTTATCACGTCTTTCTGGTGCTTATCCCTCCAATCAATACCTCGGTATCGTACTCTATTGGAGTTACCTTTTCTCTTCTACGATGTGCTTCAGCACTACCGGTCTTCCTAATTTACCCTAGTATTTCTCTCTACCATATCATTGTCGATCTCATAATTACTGTTACTAATCTCTTGTAGTTGTCAATGATACTCCTAACTTAATCTCATCCTACCATTGCCCTGTTGCACATCATCATTTCTCGTCAAGACATGTCACAAGCTTATACCTTATTTCCCTTAGATTCTAGGAAAATTTGGCAGAGTTTCTTTCGTAAGCATAATGATCCCAAACCATTAAAGAATATATATAGTGGAGTTTGTCCCATAAGTTGTTCCTGCACACTGGGTCTAGAACTCCGATATCTATATACATACACATATCATAAGGGGATACTAACAACATACCTGGAACAATATTAGGGGAAGTCTCAGGATCCTGTCGCTCAGCTAACGCATGCATGTGATGCTGGAATCCACTTGGATTGGGTGTTCCTCTTTGGTCTCTATCTCTACTTACTATCATCTGTGGCCTTGGCCTTAGGGGACGTACCGATGGCGAAGAGCCAGCTACTAACCCCATAGGTCGAACCTTATCTCTACCACGCCTCCATGGGCAGTCGCGCATGATATAGCCTGGTCGAGCACAGGTATAACAAACATCCGAGCCCAAGCGGCACGGTCCCCAATGTAACTTGCGACACTGAGTACATCGTGGTACCGGGGATATCGTCTGACTAGAACCACTCCAAATCCGAGAACCGGAAACTCTGAGACTCTAGGGTGACTTAGAATAAGTAGATCCATCAAATCTGGGTCTAGGAAACTGCGGAGGAGCACCACTTGTTGCACGAACCGAGTGACTAGAGAATTGTTGCCTCGGAGCACCCCTATACTCATGATCAAACGTTGAAGAACTAACCCTCTTTCTCCAAGCCCTGTTATCGTGGCCCACATCCTGTCGCTGAGCTTGAGCGGCTACCAACTGAGTCAGTAGAAGAATAGCCTGTCTCATCTCTTGGCCCGAGGCGTCCGGAGGAGGAACGGGGGGTGCTGGAGCTAAAGTTGAAGCTCCGCCCGGATCTTCAAAAGTGGGCGAGGTATGGGAAAACCGAGGTGGGGCCTTACTCTGGGGTTCGCCCTCCTCTACATCTACAGACGGCTCTCGATCAAGCCCTTCTTCAGCCACCATCTTGCCCTTCTGGGCTGCCGTAGCCTTTCCTTTCATCAGCTTTGCTGAAATTATAACGCACCATTAGGGAGGGAATAATCCAATAATACAGCTCTATCGCACTGTCACGACCCAACCCCGTGGGTCGTAACTAGTGCCCGAGCTGGACACCCAGACATACTTACTTACCAGAATCGGCATACAACTGGCAAATCCAGATTCAGCGTACACTGACTTATACAGATACAAAGATCAGATGTCGTCTTAAGCGGTCACATATAACAAACATATCATACAGAAGCCACCAAGGCTGTCGTAAAACATATCGTCCAAAACGTATACATACGTATACATACATACAAGCCATTAAGGCTGTCATAGCAAATGCAACCGCTTAGACGCAAGCCACACAGACATAACTGAACCATAACGACCCACGACCCACATACATGTCTACAGGCCTCTAACAAAGACAACAGTCATATGACGGGACGGGGCCCCGCCGTACCCCTGAATAAATATACATACATATATACAACGGAAGAGTCTGTACCAAAATGTAGGCTCCAGAACAAGGGAGCATTCCAAAGCATCAGAACGGATGGCCTAAGCTGTCGGGTCACTCACGTGAACGTCTGTACCTGCGGGCATGAAACGCAGCCCCCGATGAAGAGGGGGTCAGTACGAAATATGTACCGAGTATGTAAGGCATGAAGTACAGTACAGGGGATCATAGCCAAAATAGAAACTCACCAGAACCAGTATGACTGTTAAAATAATCAATACGTTTCCCTTATGAAATGAAGTCCTGCATTTCAAATCATGAATCTACACATATATATAACGTGTCCTGGCCCTCTAGTGAGGGACTCGGTGAATAAGGTCATGCATGTCAACATCATATATCATGTATACATATAACGTGTCCCGGCCCTCTAGTGAGGGACTCGGTGAATAGAATCATGCATGTCAACATCATATATCATATATGCATAACGTGTCCCGGCCCTCTATTAAGGGACTCGGTGGATAGAATCATGCAGGTCAACATCATATATCATGTATGCATAACGTGTCCCGGCCCTCTATTGTGGGTCTCGGTGAATGAAGTCATCATACGCCAACCTGGCCGCCATCCCCGTATCATCATATCATCATATACATATACATATAACGTGTCCCGGCCTGCAAGTGAGAGGGACTCGGTGAACAATGCAGTGGAGTACGCACGAGAACGTATCCTGGCCCGGGCTCAGTGAAGGACATATTGAGGCATCCACGAGCAGAGTAGTGAGAAACTATATGCACATAAATCAAGACTCGATAGGTAAGAACGCAAATCGACACTTGAGGATTATAAACACGTTTCGAGTCAATCCGAGTTAGTATGAAAAAGTTATGGACGTTTTAGTACAGAACCTTCTACGAACGTTTCAGAAGCCATTTTTGGAAAATCAAAGCAACAATCATGTTAGGTACCTTTCGAATATCGTTATGGATCAAATCAAATAGACCTTTTGGAACCATATGTACGTATCAAAATATATCAAAGACTCAATGGAATAATCAAACGTGCTATCATTTGTAAATCAAGACATTAGTCATATCAATTATCTCTCGAATGCCATTCGGAAACATATCAAATAGATCTTCGGACATCATAGATACGCATCAAAACCATATGAAATAGCTTATAGAGGTCAAGAATATTAGCCATCCTAGTGGCTCTAAGAATAGGAATTTCTTTGAAATCATACATATACATTGTCTGTTAGTTTCACAAAGATCATGCCAAAAGAAAGAAAAGGTAAGCCTTACATACCTTGCCCGCTTCCTACGCTAATCCGAACTTAAGTCTTTGGCTTCGCAAGATCTACAACAATATTAATGTGTACCAAACATTAACTATAGATACCTAGAAGTTCAATCTTCAACCAACACTTTATTTACAGAAATTTTGGCAGCATTTCCCCTGTAAATACAACTAACCCCGAGAATCCAACTCGGCCAAATGATCAATCAAGAATCCGAGAATTCAACTCGGCGAAATTATCAACAACAATACCAACAGTTATTCTAACAATATCCATGTCACGACCCAACCCCGTAGGCCGTGACTATTGCCCGAACTGGGCACCCGAGCACACTCATCAAATTCGAATCACATACAGATAGCGTATACGGGCATAAATATCACACGCTGCCTCAAATTATATCAAACTGTCTCAGACACATTTCAAACACAACCATATATGTACATATATATCAGAAGCCGACAAGGCTATCAAATGACGCAACGGCCCAAAACATATACAAACGCACGCCGACAAGGCTGCCATGGCAAGTGGGATCATACAAGCCCTGTTATCGTGGCCCACATCCTGTCGCTGAGCTTGAGCGGCTACCAACTGAGTCAGTAGAAGAATAGCCTGTCTCATCTCTTGGCCCGAGGCGTCCGGAGGAGGAACGGGGGGTGCTGGAGCTAAAGTTGAAGCTCCGCTCGGATCTTCAAAAGTGGGCGAGGTATGGGAAAACCGAGGTGGGGCCTTACTCTGGGGTTCGCCCTCCTCTACATCTACAGACGACTCTCGATCAAGCCCTTCTTCAGCCACCATCTTGCCCTTCTGGGCTGCCGTAGCCTTTCCTTTCATCAGCTTTGCTGAAATTATAACGCACCATTAGGGAGGGAATAATCCAATAATACAGCTCTATCGCACTGTCACGACCCAACCCCGTGGGTCGTAACTAGTGCCCGAGCTGGACACCCAGACATACTTACTTACCAGAATCGGCATACAACTGGCAAATCCAGATTCAACGTACACTGACTTATACAGATACAAAGATCAGATGTCGTCTTAAGCGGTCACATATAACAAACATATCATACAGAAGCCACCAAGGCTGTCGTAAAACATATCGTCCAAAACGTATACATACGTATACATACATACAAGCCGTTAAGGCTGTCATAGCAAATGCAACCGCTTAGACGCAAGCCACACAGACATAACTGAACCATAACGACCCACGACCCACATACATGTCTACAGGCCTCTAACAAAGACAACAGTCATATGACGGGACGGGGCCCCGCCGTACCCCTGAATAAATATACATACATATATACAACGGAAGAGTCTGTACCAAAATGTAGGCTCCAGAACAAGGGAGCACTCCAAAGCAGCAGAACGGATAGCCTAAGATGTCGGGTCACTCACGTGAATGTCTGTACCTGCGGGCATGAAACGCAGCCCCCAAAGAAGAGGGGGTCAGTACGGAATATGTACCGAGTATGTAAGGAATGAAGTACAGTACAGGGGATCATAGCCAAAATAGAAACTTACCAGAACCAGTATGACTGTTAAAATCATCAATACGTTTCCCTTATGAAATGAAGTCCTGCATTTCAAATCATGAATCATACACATATATATAACGTGTCCCGGCCCTCTAGTGAGGGACTCGGTGAATAAGGTTATGCATGTCAACATCATATATCATGTATACATATAACGTGTCCCGGCCCTATAGTGAGGGACTCGGTGAATAGAATCATGCATGTCAACATCATATATCATATATGCATAACGTGTCCCGGCCCTCTACTGAGGGACTCGGTGGATAGAATCATGCAGGTCAACATCATATATCATGTATGCATAACGTGTCCCGGCCCTCTATTGTGGGTCTCGGTGAATGAAGTCATCATACGCCATCCTGGCCGCCATCCCCGTATCATCATATCATCATATACATATACATATAACGTGTCCCGGCCTGCAAGTGAGAGGGACTCGGTGAACAATGCAGTGGAGTACGCACGAGAACGTATCCTGGCTCGGGCTCAGTGAAGGACATATTGAGGCATCCACGAGCAGAGTAGTGAGAAACTATATGCACATAAATCAAGACTCGATAGGTAGGAACGCAAATCGACACTTGAGGATCATAAACACGTTTCGAGTCAATCTGAGTTAGTATGAAAAAGTTATGGACGTTTTAGTACAGAACCTTCTACGAACATTTCAGAAGCCATTTTTGAAAAATCAAAGCAACAATCATGTTAGGTACCTTTCGAATATCGTTATGGATCAAATCAAATAGAGCTTTTGGAACCATATGTACGTATCAAAATATATCAAAGACTCATGGAATAATCGAACGTGCTATCATTTGAAAATCAAGACATTAGTCATATCAATTATCTCTCGAATGCCATTTGGAAACATATCAAATAGATCTTCGGACATCATAGATACGCATCAAAACCATATGAAATAGCTTATGGAGGTCAAGAATATTAGCCATCCTAGTGGCTCTAAGAATAGGAATTTCTTTGAAATCATACATATACATTGTCTGTTCGTTTCACAAGGATCATGCCAAAAGAAAGAAAAGGTAAGCCTTACATACCTTGCCCGCTTCCTACGCTAATTTGAACTTAAGTCTTTGGCTTCGCAAGATCTACAACAATATTAATGTGTACCAAACATTAGCTATAGATACCTAGAAGTTCAATCTTTAACCAACACTTTATTTACAGAAATTTCGGCAGCATTTCCCCTGTAAATACAACTAACCCCGAGAATCCAACTCGGCCAAATGATCAATCAAGAATCCGAGAATTCAACTCGGCGAAATTATCAACAACAATACCAACAGTTATTCTAACAATATCCATGTCACGACCCAACCCCGTAGGCCGTGACTATTGCCCGAACTGGGCACCCGAACACACTCATCAAATTCGAATCACATACAGATAGCGTATACGGGCACAAATATCACACGCTGCCTCAAATTATATCAAACTGTCTCAGACACATTTCAAACACAACCATATATGTACATATATATCAGAAGCCGACAAGGCTATCAAATGACGCAACGGCCCAAAACATATACAAACGCACGCCGACAAGGCTGCCATGGCAAGTGGGATCATACAAACACACCCGTACAGAAGTAGGCACAAAACTCATATAAATATCTGTAAGTAAACTGCCCGACCATATTGGTAACTCCGTCTTCCAAAATGTCAAATGATGACTCCTCCTTCTGAGGGAGTGTATCTCTGTACTGCATTAGGATGGGATCCTCATATTGTCGCTCTTTTACTTCCGCTACTAACGATGAAACTGTTGAATTCTGAATAGTAGCTCCGCTGCTACCTGAGTCCACCACTCGGACTCCTTGGCTAGCTAGCTGCTGAAGATCACGGGCCATCTCTTTCTTTCCTGGTCGTACATCACTTAGACTTCCCATCGACCTACGGCTAAGAGCATCAGCCACAACATTTTCCTTTCCGGGGTGGTACAGGATTTCAACGTCATAGTCTTTTAGCAACTCTAGCCATCGTCGTTGCCGCAAATTCAACTCTTTCTGCTTGAAGATATACTGAAGGCTCTTATGATCTGTAAAAATATCCATATGGACACCATATAAGTAATGTCTCCATATCTTTAAAGCATGGACCACCGCGGCCAATTCTATGTCATGGGTAGGATAATTCTGCTCATGTTTCCGTAATTGTCTAGAAGCATATGCAATCACCTTACCATTTTGCATCAATACACAGCCTAGCCCGACGCCTGAAGTATCACAATAAATAACATATCCTTCCAATCCCTCTGGAAGTGTCAAGACTGGGGCTGAAGTTAGTCGGTCCTTCAACTCTTGGAAACTATGCTCGCAAGCATCTGTCCATTGAAACTTAGCTGACTTCTGAGTCAACTTGGTGAGCGGTGTAGAAATAGAAGAGAAACCCTCAACAAATCTTCTGTAATAACCGGCTAAGCCCAAAAAGCTACGAACCTCCGTAGGGGTCGTGGGCCTTGGCCAAGTCTTCACGGCCTCAATATTTTGGCTATCCACTCGAATACCGTCAGCTGCAACAATGTGGCCCAGAAATGCCACTGAGTTCAACCAAAACTCGCATTTGGAAAACTTCGCGAATAACTCTCGAGTTTGAAGAACTCCAAGGACAATACGCAGGTGATCCGCATGCTCTGCCTTGGATCTAGAATACACTAGGATGTCATCGATGAATACAATCAAGAATCGATCCAGAAAAGGCCTGAATACATTGTTCATTAAGTCCATAAACACTGCCGGTGCATTAGTTAGCCCAAACGACATTACTCGGAACTCGAAATGGCCATATCTTGTTCTGAAAGCTGTCTTAGGGATATCTTTCTCCCTAACTCTTACTTGGTGATACCCGGACCTCAAATCAATCTTTGAAAACCATTTGGCACCTTGCAATTGATCAAATAAATCATCAATCCTCGGGAGGGGATACTTATTCTTAATTGTCACTTTATTCAATTGCCGATAATCAATGCACATTCTCAAAGAGCCATTCTTCTTCCGGACGAACAATACGGGTGCCCCCACGGGGATGAACTAGGCCTAATGAAGCCTTTTTCAAGCAAGTCTTTTAATTGCTCCTTCAACTCTTTCAATTCTGCGGGTGCCATCCTATAGGGAGGAATAGATATGGGATTAGTGTCTGGCAGCACATCAATCGCAAAATCGATCTCTCGCTCGGGAGGAAGGCCTGGAAGCTCTTCCGGGAACACATCCGGAAATTCGTTCACTACCGGAACTGACTGAAGAGTCGGCGACTCAGGTTCTACATCTTGAACTCGTACTAGGTGATAAATGCACCCCTTCGTGATCATTTTCCTTGCCTTTAGATAGGAAATAAACCTACCTTTTGGTGATGCCGCATTCCCTTTCCATTCTAAGACTGGTTCTCCCGGAAACTCGAAACGAACCATCTTCATTCGGCAATCAACATTGGCATAACAAGAAGCCAACCAATCCATGCCCATAATAACGTCAAAATCTACCATTTCTAGCTCATGCAAATCAATCATGGTACGACGATCACAAATCACAATCACACAATTCCTATATACTCGGCTAGCTATTACCGATTCACCCACGGGTGTAGACACCTCGAAAGGTTTGATAGACTCCGGCTCAATTATAAATCGACCCGCAATATATGGAGTAACATATGATAATGTGGAGCTCGGATCAATCAAAGCATATACATCATGAGAGAATACCGATAATATACCTGTGACCACATCAGGAGAAGACTCAAGATCTTGGCGTCCAGCCAAAGCATAAATACGGTGCTGAGGACCGCTAGTACTGGGAGCTCTGCCTCTACCTCTACCATGGCCGGCTGGCGCATGTTAACCTGGCCCCGTAGGGCGTACAGATGCTGATGATCCGGCTGCCGACCGTGCTGGCTGGGTCCTACCTCTACCCTGTACTGAGGGGCAATCACGCATGATATGGCCTGGTTGACAACATGAATAGCAACCATCCGAGCCCAATCGACATCGACCCCAATGCAACTTCCCACACTGGGAACATCGTGGTACAGGTGGTCTTGACTGGCCTAAATCACCTCTAAACTGAGACCCCGAATAACCCTGACTCGGCTCGGAACGAGTAGATCTGTCAAATCTCTGCCCCGTTAACTGTAGAGGTGTACTGGTCATAGAATAGCCTAAATGGCTGGGAAACTGTTGTCTGTGTCCGCCCCTAGACTCGCTCCTCGAACCCGAAGGTCTGGCCCTCTTGTTATGGCCCCTATCCTGCTCACGTTCATTTCTCCGCTGCTGTAGGTGTTCCTCTAATTCCTGAGCATGTACCTGAATGCGTGCAATATCCATGCCATCCTGAAGGGACGCAGTCAAGCATTTATCCATCAAGTGGGGCCCTAGGCCTTTCAAAAACCGGTGCACCCGATCGCCCATATCCGCTACCATGGCCGAAGCATACCTAGCCAAGGAATTGAAGCGGACAGTATACTTTGTAGCACTCATGCTACCTTGCCTCAAATTCAAGAATTTATCGGCCCTAGCTCGCCGAACTTCTTGAGGCATATAATGACGGAGAAAAGCATCAACAAACTCTTGCCATACCGGTGGAGGTGCATTGGCTCCCCGCGAAGCCATCCAAACCGTATACCACTGGATTGAGACATCCCTCAATCTATATGACGCTAGCTCCACCGATTCGGTGTCTGAAGCATGTATCAACCGGATTGTCCTTAGCATACCATCAATAAAGTCCTGGGGATCCTCCTCCAGTTTTGACCAAAAGAATTCCGGGGGTTTCAAAGCAATGAAGTCACGGGCCCTTGCACTAACAGTCCTGTCACCTTGCCCTGCGCTTGTCCTCTGAGTCTGGGCCGCAACCAACTGAGTCAACAAATTAATGGCCTCTCTCACGTCTTGGCCCGAAGCATTCGGTGGAGGAGCTGGAGCTGGGGTTGAGGCTCCCACGTGCTCCTCAATAATAGGCACTGTCTGGGAGGACTGAGATTGAGCCGCACTCTGGGACTCATCTTCCTCTACTACCGGTGGCGGTGCTCTTTCAGCCCGCTTTTCTGCCACCGTCTTGCCCTTTTGGGCTGCTGTAGCCTTTTTCTTTTTAGGCATCTCTGAAATACACAACACACGATTTAGGAACAAGAATTTCTTACATCATAGCTCTATCGCACGATTCTTATGAAGAAAGAAGGTCATATATTCCTAAAATGTCCGCAGCTTCTCGTTTATAAGTGTGGCGCGCAACACACTCATAACCAAGACTCTACTAGACACGGCTCGTAGACACATCCTAGGACAGAACTGCTCTGATACCACTTTTGTCACGACCCGGCTAGGGGGCCGCGACGAGCACCCGGTGCTAACCCCACCCGAGCACCCCCTTATCGTACATAACACAACATCTAGGTGAACCATAAGTCAATTTGTGCTTTTCTTATCGTTAATCATATTGATCCCATTAGACGACCATCATCATTTAACATATCATAGGCATCTATGCCACATCATCAGTACAAGGCTGACGTGGCTAACAAAAGATATACAAAACATGGGCCGACATGGCCGAACATCTCTACCCACATACACATTACTACGAGCCTCTAAGAGTATGACATATCGTATGAGCGGGACAGGACCCCGCTATGCCCATAATTTTATATACACAAAAGAATAAGTACCCAAAAGCTACGGCTCCGAAAGAAATGGAGCTCTGCTATGCAATCTCTGAATAAGCAGCTATGGATCAAGTCTGTCTCCCTGTGCACCTGCGGGCATGACGCAGCGTCCACAAACAAAAGGACGTCAGTACGAAGAATGTACTGAGTATGTAAAGCATGATCAACATCAATATAGAAGCATAATAGTTATCAAATGAAGATACCATAGGAGGGGAGACAGTAATATCATCATCATCATGTCGCTTACTTGCATACATCGTCGTTCGTATCCCATAATAATACTCGTACCATACTTGTGCTCCTATTCGTATACATGTCCTTATTTGTATTCTTATACATAGTCTTATCACATTCATATTCATATTATATACATAGACATACACTTATATACATACATAGCGTACCCGACCATAAGGTTCGGTGTTTCATACGTACTTGGCCAACCAAGGCTCAATGTTATTTCTACCTGGCCCTACCAAGGCTTCAGGGTTATCCGTACCATCTGCAGACGTGCGCGCGCGTTTCCTAATCGTATACATACTTCATACATATTCATATACATATATTCTACCCGGCATTATAAGCTCGGGGTTCATTATAGCCCTTCATAGGCACATATAAATATAATAGCCCGTAGGCACCTTTTTCATCATTTTTGATATCATTATCATTACCATTCTCATCGTTATCGTTACATCTAAATTATGGACTTACTCGTCATACGAGGAACATAGTATAATCATAGTATATATCAAGGGTCGTGAGCTTATGAGCTCGGAATGTCAACCATGTGGAGACAACATACTCATATAGAGGAATTTAGGAATTTGGCCAAGAACCATGCCTTATGAAAGAAGGGTTAGCCTTACATACCTTTCCGTCGAACTATTCTACACTTGCACTTTCCCTTCCAATGCTAGCGTTTATACCTTCATTAATATCATAACAATGGCCATTAGTCATTCACATTAACCACATTACCTAGATTCCTCAATTTGCCTCTAATTCACCCACATTCATGATTATAACACCCATCTTCGTCCATTCGTCTAAAGTGTTTAGTTCATGATCTTTATACCATTTATAACACATTCATATCACAACACAACAACATTCATAACTCAATTCAAACTATTTCTCAAAATGTCCCTATTCATCATTCATGACCTAGTTGACCACATTTTCTACAATCTATGTATTTTAATTCTCCAATACCTTAAACATCTTGTAAAAATCATGAATCTTACCTTAGAAGTTGTAGGAACAAGCTTTGGTTGATAATACTCTTCTTTGAGCAAAACCCTAGTTTTTCTCCATTTGGATTTCTTGACTTGGATAATCCTTGATGATTCCCTTATCCTTGATTCACTTGTCTTAATGTTATGGATGACTTATAATCCTTGGAAACTCATATAATAAATGTAGAGAGAATTTTTAGAGAGAAGTGGTGTAATGTTGTAATGAAATAAAATAAGTCTTGATCCTCATATTTAATGAATTGGAAAATTTGTGCTCGGTGAACAGTGCTCGTCCATGGAGGTTTACGGTCCGTATTTCAGTTTACGGACCGTCCCTCGTGATCGTTTTTAAGCTTAAGCAGAACCAGAAACTTTGGCCTGCATGCATGGTGATTTACGACCATGGTTTACGGGCCGTAAATCACTTTACGGTCCGTCCACCAGGTCGTATTATACCTCTTCCTCAGCTGGCAGAAAGTTGAAGTTTGGTATGCCAGTTTACGACCTGGCAGTTTACGGACCGTATACCAGTTTACGGTCCGTATTTGCACTATACGACCACTGGCAGAAAGTTGAAGTTGGACATGCCAGTTTACGACGTCAAGTTTACGGACCGTATTGCACTTTACGGTCCGTATTTTGCACTATACGACCACTGGGCAGTTTT
Organism: Lycium barbarum; assembly: GCF_019175385.1. NCBI lineage: Eukaryota > Viridiplantae > Streptophyta > Magnoliopsida > Solanales > Solanaceae > Lycium > Lycium barbarum. The sequence goes on along the minus strand of NC_083337.1, from coordinate 80,399,879 downwards.
GCCAACTTTCAATATTTTCTCATTTCTCGACTTTTCATTCGAATCATCCACATCCCTTTACATACATTTCTCATGAAACATTATACACTCGCACTCCTCGCACACATCATTAGTTCATTTACTTGCGTACCAACGGGAAATTTTCTGAGGTATAACAGTGGTCGGGACTGGCTGGAACCCCTGGTCATCTGCGAACCTGATGCTCTGGAACTCTGGCCTGCTCCTGAGTATCTGACACTATCAAATCCCTCTCCGATGGACTGCGGGAGTGCACTCTGCGCCGGCTGAGAAGACTGTCTAACATACTGTTGAGGATGCCCGCCTTGAGACTCCCCAGAATACCCAGCTGACCTGGCCCGCTTGGGCGGCCTCCTATCACGATCTCTGCCCGACTGATCCTCTCTGTGCCGGTCCTCCATACCCTGCGCGTAGGCCTGTAACCGGGCGATGTCCATATCAGTCTGCGATGCCACAGCCATGCAGCCGTCAACTAAATAACGGTCCAGCCCTATCACGTACCGGTGCATCCGGTCAGCCATCTCAGCAACTATAGCAGGTGCATATCAAGCCAAAGAATCAAACTCCAAATTATACTCACAAACACTCCGACCTCTCTGCTGCAGCTGTAAAAATCTATCAACCCGTGCCCGTCGTAACTCCGGAGGCAAAAAGTGGCGGAGAAAAGTGGCCACAAACTCATCCCATGTAGCTGGGGGAGCACCCTCACCTCTGGACAGCTCCCAGGACTCATACCAATTAGCCGCAACATCTCGTAATCTGTGCGAGGCTAACTCAACGGACTCGGTCTCTGAAGCCCTGACCAGTCCCAATGAGCGCCTCATCCCCCGAATGAAGTCGTGGGGGTCCTCCTCAGGCTTAGACCCAAAAAACTCTGGGGGACTACATGTCAGAAAATCACGAACCCTCAGGCTATCACGCCTGTCATCATCATCATCACCTCTCAGCCCGCGTCTGCAAGCCTGTCCCGCTACCAAAGTCGTCAACAACTGTACGGCCTCCCTCAACGTCCTATCCTCCGCCCCTGGCTGAGGAGCTGGAGGCTCGGGCGCTGGAGCTTCTGGAGCTAATGATGGACCGGCTCCAGGCTTCTCCGGTGGTGTAGCAGAACCCTCCGACTGGGAACAACATCGGGCAAATCCTGAGCACGAGCCCGGGTAACTCTCTGCGCCTGACTAGTCTCTCCTACCACCGCCTTGCCCTTCTGGGCAGCCGTTGCCTTCTTCGGAGGCATCACTGAAAAACACAACAACTGATCAGAAAAGAGTCATCCTAACGGCACAACTCTATCGCACGATCTAAGATTCAAACAAAGGTAACACCCTAAATGTCCTGTAGCCTCCTGTTTATAGATGTGGTGCACAACACACCGATAAACAAGACTCTACGAGACACGGCCTGTAGACATTCCGAGGACAAACCGCTCTGATACCACTTCTGTCACGACCCAACCCCGTAGGCCGTGACTAGTGCCCGAACTGGGCACCCGAACATACTCATCAATTCCGAATCGCATACAAATAGCGTATACGGGCACAAATATCACACGCTGCCACAAATCATATCAAACTGTCTCAGACACATTTCAAACACAACCATATATGTACATATATATCAGAAGCCGACTAGGCTATCAAATGGCACAACGGCCCAAAACATATACAAATGCACGCCGACGAGGCTGCCATGGCGAGTGTGATCATACAAACACACCTAAACAGAAGTAGGCACAACCCACGTATACGTCTACAGACCTCTAAACAGACCAACCGAATCATATGGTGGGACAGGGCCCCGCCGTACCCCTGAACAAATATATACATATACAACGAACGAAGATATATACCAAAATGTAGGCTCCGGAATCAGAGGAGCACTCCAGACAGCAGAAGAGGGTGTCCTAAACTGGTGGATCACCAAACAGTGCGTCTGTACCTGCGGGCATGAAACGCAGCGCCCCCCCGCGAAGAAAGGGGGTCAGTACGAAATATGTACTGAGTATGCAAAGCAGAAGATACAGGAATCCAACCATAACTGAAGCATAAGGTACAGAAGGGAATACCAAATCAGTATATCAAAACCGGTACGGAAATCATATGTATAAGAATGCAAATCAAAATCATGCATAAGGCTCAGGAACGTGGTCACCACTCCGACGCTAATGCCACAACACAGCATAACTCTAGAAGTTTTCAAATCTCTGTACAACCCCGTACATAACACATCATCACAACAAATCATAAGCCATATCACATCATAAATCCATAAACGGAACCCGGCCCTATGGCGAGGTCTCGGGAATCGTAACACAGCATACTGCCGAATATATCATAGTGCACACGATCACAAAACCGGCCCGGGAACCGGCGAACGATATCATAGTAATAGGCACGAGCAGAGTAGTGCGGAAACCATATGCATATACACAATTTAATTCCCAGACTCGACAAATAAATACACGTATATATATATATATAGAGAGAGAGAGGTCAGAAGGTGCAAAATAGGTATCGAGTCTGTCAGAATTAGTATACAAAAATATGAGCCTTTAAATTTACAAAACTTTCGAAAAATACTTCATAAGCCAATTTCTGAAAATTGTGAGTCGTTCACATTTAGGAGCTTTCAAATCTCTTATGGAACAAATAAAACGGAGCCTTAAATTCATAGGCAAAAGTCCCATCTTTATATCATACGAAAGTAGATAAAGTAAGACAAACGAAGGACGTCTCGGGACTAGTGGGCCCACCTCGGTCAAATCGAGGTGGCGAACATAAATCACGAACATTATACTCTATGGAGTCATCCAAGAAAGTTTCTAGGAGATTCGGTTACGCTTATGAAATATAAGAATGTTTGATCACTTTTCCAACTAAACATAAGAATTGTGATTCAATTACATTGAATGAATAGTACCCAAAATCTAGCTCGGGTTTCTAAGAACAGGATCATCCCCGAGGTTCACATCTCAACCTAGAATAACTAGGACATGCCAAAAGAAGAAAAGGGATAGCTTTACATACCTCACTTGCGCCTTACGCTCGTCCAAACTCAATCCCCGTTTTAAATCTACAATTGGTCATAGTTGCCAAATATAAGTTTCAAGCTTTTTGTTATATCCCGTATTTTCGCGTATTCGGGAAAATTCGAAATAATTTTGATTTGTAAGGAATAAGGTCATAATTGATTTTATTTAACTCATGAGTTGTTCATGAAAGAATATTAATGTGGAAGTGTTGAGGGAGGCCAAGGGCAAAAATTGGAATTTTGGAAATTAGTTTCGGGAATTACAAAATGTGATCCATAAGTCTTTGGGCTCAAAAATGGATGAAAAATCTAGGCCCAAAATGAGAAGGGTGGCCGGCCACATGGCCAAGCCCACACAAAATTTTAAATAATTCCCATGTGTCAAATTAATTATAAGAAGTCATTATCCTTTAGAAGTTTCAAGAGAAACAAGTGAAGGAGAAAAACAAGAACAAGAGGAGCAACATGAAGGGCATATTCGGCCCTTGCTCTCCATTTTTACCCCTAAAAAATTTTGATCCAAAAATTATTATCTTGTGGTATTTCCACTAAATTGAGGGTTCTCTACAACTTGGTGCAATTGTTTGGGAAGAAAGAGCACTTATTCCTTCAATATGGCAACATGTTTGAGTAAAGAAGATTGGAGAAAAAGGTAAGAATTTATCCCAAGTTATTATGTTATGAAAGTTTGTTTGTGTTGTAGTGTATGGAAATGATTAAAATTCATGAAAATATGGAAGTTTGCAAAGTGGGTGTGCATATGTATGTGTGGTCGTGTGTGTGTATTAATGTACAAGTGTGATGAGTTGAAATTTATGTTGTATTCTAGTTGTGTGTAGGATGGAATTCTTATTGAGAATGAAAGTGGAATGAATTTGGTTGAAGTTGGAAAAATGGAATGTGGCCGTGTGGTATTTGAAGTTTGGAAGGAGAATGAATTAATTTGGTTTAACATGTTAGTTGTGTTGTTGTGATGCTTGCAATGTAAATAAAGATAAAATGATGTAAGTTTGCATTGAAATGGAATGTAGAAGTTTATGTCGTTTTAGTATGATTTTATGACATTATGGAAATGGAGTTGTTAAGGTGCAAATTATGATGATTGTTGATGAACTTGGGATATGAAAACATGTTATGAATAAGTATGTTAAAAGATTAGAAGTTTTGAATGAATTATGACTTCGGTGGAAAGTTTGTATATTATGTATATCTCATGAATATTTTGTAGATATGATATGAAATGCTTCTAAATTGTATTGTAATGATCTTGAGTAGTGATGAATATGAAAATATTGAGCTTAGTTTGGAAGTGCGAAGTCGGAATGAAAGTTATCGTATTACGTCGGAAAGAAGGCTAGTTGTGCCATATTGTGTGTTTTGTTGTTATGGTTAATGTTGTTAGTGTTGTTGTTGGGTTGTTGTTGATTATTTTGGCCGAGTTGAATTCTCGGGGATGCTATATGTATAGGGGAAATGCTGCCCAAATTTCTGTAGAAAAGTGTTGACTTTAGATTTAAGCCTAAAGCCTTATGGTTAACATTTGGTAAATGTGACCATTTGCAGATTTTGGACGAAACGGGAGGTGAACTTGGAAAGGCGTAAAGTGCGTAAAAGGTATGTAAAGCTATCCCGATCCTTCTCTTGGCATGTCCTAGGTATACTAGGATTTGATTTGAACCTAGGAAGATATTCTGCCCCTTTGGAATCCGCAATTGAAAATGCTCCTTTTTCGTTCAATAGAATTGAACCCTCTAAGTAGGCTTTGCTGAAAAATTGTTCAAACTTCTCCAAACTGCCTAGAAAGTTATGGAATACCCCTAAGACCTCTGTAGGTGACTCCATAAGCTTAATATACGTAATTTGAGCCCGCCGCTTTGGTTGTCCTGAGGTGGGCCCACTATTTCCGATTTTACCCTTATGACGATTTGTAACTTGATTTCAAGCGATTTTTAAGAAAACGTCTTAACTACTTTTCCAACTACTAATGATACGTATTCTGAATACTATATTGAGTCTCTGTAAAGGTACGATATTTCGTATTACAATTAGTTTCCCACTATTCCCGCTTTGCTCTTTTATTATACTATTGCCTTATTTTCGAACAATATAAAACGAAATGTTTTAACTATCCTTCTAACTACTGAAGGAAAATTATTTTAATGATTCCCTCGAGTCTGGTAAACCATTTTTGGAATATGAAAACGAACCCAGAGGGATTATTTTCCGTAACTCATTATGACATACACTTACTATGGGTATGTCCGATCTCATTGATTTGATTTGTCCTTCGATATGCCTCATTGAGTCTCTTGAAATCTATGATATTTTTATTGCATTTAGTTTCTCACTACTCCATTCGTGGATGCCTCAATATTTCCCACACTGAGCCCGGGCCAGGATATGTTGTCAAGCGTATTCCACTGCATTGTTCGCCGTGCCTCGATGTGAGGGGGCAGGTATATATGTACATGGGTTTTGGAGTATGTTGTGCCATGTACACACATTCTGATATGCTATGATCTGATATGGCCATCTGATATGATATGTTATGTTACGGGGTTATCCCCTACTCTGTTCCTTATGTATGGTGGCACCAACGTCGGGGGGGTGGCCACGTTCTGTTTCGCCGAGCCCTTGTCAGGGGCCGGACATGATATGGTATATGTTTCTGAACACACTCCTCATGTTTTGCAAATATGCATTTGATACTTCGGATGTCATACTCACTTCTCGGTAAGTCCTGTTTCGGTTATGATCTTGTTCTGTATTGGGACCAGGTACGACATATGTTTTTCAACAAATACTATTTATGCTTTATGATCAATATTTTACTAATCTGGATATTCTGTCCATTTTCTGTACCTTCTGTTCTGATTATGACTTTGTTTACTACGTTATGTGCTTTACATACTCGGTACATATTTCGTACTGACCCCCCTTTCTTCGGGGGCTGCATTTTCATGCCGCGCAGGTACAGAAGATAGATTTGCTGACCTCCTGCCTAGGACATCTATTCTGCTATGTTGGGAGAGCTCTTTTGTCCAGAGCCTATATGTTGGTATAGTCCGTCGCTATTACATATATGTATGCTATTCAGGGGTATGACGGGGCCCTGTCCCGTCTTATGATTTTGTTATGATCTGTAGGCATACTTGTGTGGGTTCTGTATATGTTTGGGTATGATATGATCTGTGACAGCCTCATCGGCTTCCATGTACGGTGTCGGTTCATTTATGGTTATTATGAACGCCAAGAGACTTCTATATTTGAAATATTCTGTCGTTTGCTAATTTGGGTTATTGGGTACGTTTGAGTGTCCAGCACGGACACTAGTCGCGGCCTACGGAGTTGGGTCGTGACAAAAGTGGTATCAGAGTGGTTCGTCCTCGGAATGTCTACAGGCCGTGTCTAGTAGAGTCTTGTTTATCGGTGTGTTGTGCACCACATCTATAAACAGGAGGCTACCGGACATTTAGGGTGTTACCTTTCTTTGATTCTTAGATCGTGCGATAGAGCCAGCTGTAGGAAATGAATTCCTTCCTTTACTAACCCTTAATTGCAGCTGGTGAACGGTATCGACGTAAGACAGCGCCTGCTGATATTGGAAGCTACACAGTACTCCGGTAAGCAATGGTATGAGAGATGTATGCTGGGTAAGGTATCCTAAAGTACGATTAAAACATAAAGTCGATTATTAAAAAGAGAAATAAACATGGAAAGTGTAGTAGGTGCAGTTCGAGTTGGGCATGTGAGGTAAGCCCCGGCATTCTGATACTTTTATTTGAAATTGTTAGCCTCGTGTGGCTGTGATGCGTTATGATACGATATGTATATACGTATATGTGTTGGCCCTGTGAGGCATGGTTGGTATTTCCTGTGTACAGGTTTTGAGATAGTAAGAAATACAGAGGAACCTCTGCCCAAATTTTTCCAGAACTATAAACAGGAAAATAAGGTTTAAATTCTTAGTATGTCTTGAAAGTCGATATCGATAGGGTAAATCTCTTATGTTGGGTTAAAAGTTTAAGAGATACCCTCCATGTCATTCGTAAGAAGCGTTATCCTCATATGGAAAATTTTATCTCGAGAAAGCATATACGAGTAGCGAATTCAATTTATTTGGAGGGACCAGAAATATGTTCTAACCCCATTTTGTTTTAGCATAGCCCATGTGACGGGCAAAAATATGCGGAAGGGCAAAAATGTCTGACGATCAAGTTTCGTTTAATTGGAAGAATACAAAGTGTATGACAAGCAGTCGGGAATTGAGCGGTTCACGCACGACTCAAATATATATATATAAACGTGGAGGTAATTAGGTGAATTAAGTACTAAAAGATTCCGCGAAGTTCGTCGGACTCTAGCTTCTTTTGCTGGTGGTCGGAAGATACCCTACAGTAACATTTTATCAGTTTTCCTCGACTGGTTGGAGATGGAATTTGTGGAATAAAAACTTAAACTCGTGGGCTGTCTAGAAACATATATATGCATGAAGGTAAATATTGAGGGTTTACAGGGGCGACACGGTAACCATATAGTCAGAAAGGTAAAAGAATTCTCGCTAGGTCGGGGTGGGACCCGCTACGAGAACATTTTGAAAAGGTGTTAAGACCCCGATTTGTCTTAAATTACGTGACAAAGGTTGTGCGGGGCAATCGATGTAATTATACCGGTCTTAACGTGCCTAAATGCATTAAAGTTGTAAGGTTAAGCGTGCCAGGGTCAGAGCAATTCTGGGATGGGTGACCCCCTGGGAAATGTGCAAAAATTTTTGCATAGGTATAAGAGACGAATAGGAAATTCAGGGTAACCTAAAGGGAATTAGGATATGTGGAATGGTTAGAAACTTTATAGGGGTCACACGAGCTGAGACGGGTTAGATTGTTAAAAAGAAAGAAAAAGCAGCGCAACCCTGAAATTAGAGTAAATTCGAACAAGTGATTGAAGATGTGTTGTAAAAGAAACGATAGTGATATATATATGTATGCGTAGGGCCCCCATTTATGACTGTGTCTATTGATTGGTGAACCCTAATAGCCAGTGTTGTAACTTACGGGAAACATTAACTGGATAGAATTTATGAGAAAAAGGGAAAGGTGTGGTATCAATGTACGAAATCGATTGATACTCGGTTTGCTACCGGTTGGGATTGAAAGATCCTAATACAATGATGTTTGGAAAGAAAGGAGAATAATCGAGTGGAAGGTAAGGAGATCCAAATGTTAGAAGAAGTGAACCGTGAGAAACGTAATTAAGCGGAGCCTCTGAAAGAGTCGACGGGCAAAGTACGAAGTCAATTGCAAAAGCAAACAAAAATGGAATAGTACAGGGCGAAGGAAAACTTATGGCATGAAATGATGAATTATGTGAATATCGAATGATTCGATTGTCGAGCAAATAGAATGACAAGTAAGGAATGAGTATGAAGGAAGAATATGATTATTATGAGATAAACAACTACATTAAGTATATTACTCGAGTACCAGCTATCGGATAAGATTGCGTACTATATACTTGTGATTCCGTTAATGTCTCGAAGAGAAAATTAAGTTGCAGGTCAGAAAGAAAAGACATGAATATGGTAGGAGTATAACCCTAAAAAGGGGGGGAGCCGAATTCGCGGCAGAGAAGATGGTTCAAATTATTGAAAGATTATGATGTTAATATTTTGTGCCACCCTAGAAAAGTTAAAGCTGTGACAGATGCACTTAGTCGTGAGTCTACGGACGGCTTGACCGGCGTACATTCAGAAATAAAGAATTGGTTTGTAAAAACCCTTTAGTCAGCTAGCCTTGGAGTCCGTTTGGTCGGTTCTGAAGATATTGGAATTTCGTCCGAAGAAGTTACCGAATTATCGATCATGGGAAAGGGAAAGCAGCGTCAGTTTGAGGATCCTATTCTGGTGTCGTACAGAGATACGACCTTTGACAAGGAAAAGGTCCAGCTCGAAGGTTTACCGGATGAGTATTGTTATACCGAGGCAGATTATGTGTGACCGACATCGTAAGGCCTGTTGACCAGTGCCCAAATTGTCAGCAAGTTAAAATTAAGTATCAGAAACCGGGTGGACTGTTTCAGGAAATGGAAATTCCGACTTGGAAGCGGGAGATAATTAATATGGATTTCATTACAGGTTTGCCTCGCACCCCACAGAAGTATGATTTCCATACGGGGTATGGTTGATAGGCTAATAAAATCAGCCCATTTTCTCCCCTTCAGAACCACTTATTCAGTTGAGGATTATGCCAGGCTATATGTATTAAAGGAATAGTGAGACTCCACAGAGTTCCTATATCTATTGTCACTGACGGAGATACTCAGTTTATGACTAATTTCTGGAAATTTGCTTTCAGGAAGAATTAGGGGCTCAGATAAGTCTGAACACAGTATTCCACCCTCAGGGCGACAGACAGGCCGAGCACACTATACAGACGTTAGGAGATATGTTGTGGGCCTGTATTATTGATTCCAGAGGTAGCCGGGAAGACCATTGTCGTTGATCGAGTTTTCTTATAATAACCCCTACCATTCTAGCTCAATGCGAGGCTTAGTATGGCAGGAAATACAGGTCACCGATCGGCTGGTTTAATATTGGCGAAACATAATTAATAGGCCCGGATATGATCCAACGGGCTGTTGATAAGGTGAAACTCATCCGAGAAAGACAATTATTAGCCCAGAGTCGACGGAGATCGTGTGCTGACAAACGGCGTCGACCCTTGGAGTTCCAGGTCGGCAATTGGGTATTTTTGAAAGTATCGTCTATAAGAGGCGTAATGCGATTCGGCAGAAAGGGTAAGTTCAGTCTGCGATATATTGGACCTTATCGGATTGTTCGAAAAATGGGGAATGTCGCCGATGAGCGAGATCTACCATCTGATCTGGAAGAGGTATATCCGGTATTTCATGCATCCATGCTCCGTAAGTGTGTCGGTGATCCCTCCAGAATATTTCCAGCAAATGATATTCAGGAGACGGAGGAACTATCGTACGAAGAGCAGCCCGTATCCATTTTGGTCCGCCAGGTAAGAAGATTACGGGACAAGATGTAGCTTCCGTTAAGGTCTTATGGCAAAACAATAATGGAGAAGCAATGACCTTGGAAGTAGAGGTTGGAATGAAAAAGAAGTGTCCTCACTTGTTTCTTATGCCCACCGGTAATCTAAATATATTCAAAGACGAATGTGTATCAATTGTGCTGACTGTAAAAGAAACTCCCCCGAAGTATTTACGGACCCTATAAGACTAATCTAACATTCGAGGACGAATGTTCTAAAGGGGGGGAGGATGTTATATCCCGTATTTTCGCGTATTCGGGAAAATTCGAAATAATTTTGATTTGTAAGGAATAAGGTCATAATTGATTTTATTTAACTCATGAGTTGTTCATGAAAGAATATTAATGTGGAAGTGTTGAGGGAGGCCAAGGGCAAAAATTGGAATTTTGGAAATTAGTTTCGGGAATTACAAAATGTGATCCATAAATCTTTGGGCTCAAAAATGGATGAAAAATCTAGGCCCAAAATGAGAAGGGTGGCCGGCCACATGGCCAAGCCCACACAAAATTTTAAATAATTCCCATCTGTCAAATTAATTATAAGAAGTCATTATCCTTTAGAAGTTTCAAGAGAAACAAGTGAAGGAGAAAAACAAGAACAAGAGGAGCAACATGAAGGGCATATTCGGCCCTTGCTCTCCATTTTTACCCCTCAAAAATTTTGATCCAAAAATTATTATCTTGTGGTATTTCCACTAAATTGAGGGTCCTCTACAACTTGGTGCAATTGTTTGGGAAGAAAGAGCACTTATTCCTTCAATATGGCAACATGTTTGAGTAAAGAAGATTGGAGAAAAAGGTAAGAATTTATCCCAAGTTATTATGTTATGAAGGTTTGTTTGTGTTGTAGTGTATGGAAATGATTAAAATTCATGAAAATATGGAAGTTTGCAAAGTGGGTGTGCATATGTATGTGTGGCCGTGTGTGTGTATTAATGTACAAGTGTGATGAGTTGAAATTTATGTTGTATTCTAGTTGTGTGTAGGATGGAATTCTTATTGAGAATGAAAGTGGAATGAATTTGGTTGAAGTTGGAAAAATGGAATGTGGCCGTGTGGTATTTGAAGTTTGGAAGGAGAATGAATTAATTTGGTTTAACATGTTAGTTGTGTTGTTGTGATGCTTGCAATGTAAATAAAGATAAAATGATGTAAGTTTGCATTGAAATGGAATGTAGAAGTTTATGTCGTTTTAGTATGATTTTATGACATTATGGAAATGGAGTTGTTAAGGTGCAAATTATGATGATTGTTGATGAACTTGGGATATGAAAATATGTTATGAATAAGTATGTTAAAAGATTAGAAGTTTTGAATGAATTATGATTTCGGTGGAAAGTTTGTATATTATGTATATCTCATGAATATTTTGTAGATATGAAAATATTGAGCTTAGTTTGGAAGTGCGAAGTCGGAATGAAAGTTATCGTATTACGTCGGAAAGAAGGTTAGTTGTGCCATATTGTGTGTTCTGTTGTTATGGTTAATGTTGTTAGTGTTGTTGTTGGGTTGTTGTTGATTATTTTGGCCGAGTTGAATTCTCGGGGATGCTATATGTATAGGGGAAATGCTGCCCAAATTTCTGTAGAAAAGTGTTGACTTTAGATTTAAGCCTAAAGCCTTATGGTTAACATTTGGTAAATGTGACCATTTGCAGATTTTGGACGAAACGGGAGGTGAACTTGGAAAGGCGTAAAGTGCGTAAAAGGTATGTAAAGCTATCCCGATCCTTCTCTTGGCATGTCCTAGGTATACTAGGATTTGATTTGAACCTCGGAAGATATTCTGCCCCTTTGGAATCCGCAATTGAAAATGCTCCTTTTTCGTTCAATAGAATTGAACCCTCTAAGTAGGCTTTGCTGAAAAATTGTTCAAACTTCTCCAAACTGCCTAGAAAGTTATGGAATACCCCTAAGACCTCTGTAGGTGACTCCATAAGCTTAATATACGTAATTTGAGCCCGCCGCTTTGGTTGTCCCGAGGTGGGCCCACCATTTCCGATTTTACCCTTATGACGATTTGTAACTTGATTTCAAGCGATTTTTAAGAAAACGTCTTAACTACTTTTCCAACTACTAATGATGCGTATTCTGAATACTATATTGAGTCTCTGTAAAGGTACGATATTTCGTATTACAATTAGTTTCCCACTATTCCCGCTTTGCTCTTTTATTATACTATTGCCTTATTTTCGAACAATATAAAACGAAATGTTTTAACTATCCTTCTAACTACTGAAGGAAAATTATTTTAATGATTCCCTCGAGTCTGGTAAACCATTTTTGGAATATGAAAACGATCCCAGAGGGATTATTTTCCGTAACTCATTATGACATACACTTACTATGGGTCTGTCTGATCTCATTGATTTGATTTGTCCTTCGATATGCCTCATTGAGTCTCTGGAAATCTATGATATTTTTATTGCATTTAGTTTCTCACTACTCCATTCGTGGATGCCTCAATATTTCCCACACTGAGCCCGGGCCAGGATATGTTGTCAAGCGTATTCCACTGCATTGTTTGCCGTGCCTCGATGTGAGGGGGAAGGTATATATGTACATGGGTTTTGGAGTATGCTGTGCCATGTACACACATTCTGATATGCTATGATCTGATATGGCCATCTGATATGATATGTTATGTAACGGGGTTATCCCCTACTCTGTTCCTTATGTATGGTGGCACCAACGTCGGGGGGGTGGCCACGTTCTGTTTCGCCGAGCCCTTGTCAGAGGCCGGACATGATATGGTATATGTTTCTGAACACACTCCTCATGTTTTGAAAATATGCATTTGATACTTCGGATGTCATACTCACTTCTCGGTAAGTCCTGTTTCGGTTATGTTCTTGTTCTGTATTGGGACCAGGTACGACATATGTTTTTCAACAAATACTATTTATGCTTTATGATCAATATTTTTCTAATCTGGATATTCTGTCCATTTTCTGTACCTTCTGTTCTGATTATCACTTTGTTTACTACGTTCTGTGCTTTACATACTCGGTACATATTTCGTACTGACCCCCTTTCTTCGGGGGCTGCGTTTTCATGCCGCGCAGGTACAGAAGATATATTTGCTGACCGCCTGCCTAGGACATCTATTCTGCTATGTTGGGAGCGCTCTTTTGTCCAGAGCCTATATGTTGGTATAGTCCGTCGCTATTACATATATGTATGCTATTCAGGTGTATGACGGGGCCCTATCCCGTCTTATGATTTTGTTATGATCTGTAGAGGTCTGTAGACATACTTGTGTGGGTTCTGTATATGTTTGGGTATGATATGATCTGTGACAGCCTCATCGGCTTCCATGTACGGTGTCGGTTCATTTATGGTTATTATGAACGCCAAGCGACTTCTATATTTGAAATATTCTGTCGTTTGCTAATTTGGGTTATTGGGTACGTTTGAGTGTCCAGCACGGACACTAGTCGCGGCCTACGGAGTTGGGTCGTGACACTTTTAGAATTTCAAGTCTTAAATTCATATTGTCTACTGAAATTTCGGCAGCATTTTCCCTGTAAATACACCATCCCCAAAATTCAACTTGGCCAATTCCAATCAACAACAATGCCAACAACCATACTAACAATTCCAATAATCTACCCAAGATACATTCTAACAACTCAATCAATATACTACTTCCTTCAAGACCTTCCAACTCCAATAAGAACAATAACAACCTAATAACTTACGCACTAACAACATCATACTAGCAACATTACATTCCATACATGGAAGAACATCATATTCAATTTTCATAAACTTCTAAAACAAGTCTCCAACTACTACAACTTTGCTAAGCTCATTAAGCTTTTATTAGCAATATAAAATCCACAACAACAACAACAACAACAACAACAACAACCAAAACACTAAATAAAATTGACTCATTCTCTCCTATGTTTCCCCACAACCACACGGCCACTTCTAACACATATACACGGCCAAACATCATGCACACACACACGGCTGCAACCTCCCTAGAATCATCCAACCTCCATTATCAACATGGCACCCACAATAACAACAACCAACCACTAGATAAAATAATTAAAACATGATTCCTACACACACATACATGCACGGCCACACATGCTTTCACTCTCTCATGAACTTCATCCTCTTTCACATGCTACAACATACAAAATCATCCTTATCATACAAGAAAAGAATTAAACCTTACCTTTCTCCTCAATTCTTCAGTTGGCTAGAACTTCCAACTTGCAAGAATATGAATTTTTCTTGTTCCAATGAACACTCCAACTTGCTAAGGACCCTTCAATTAGTAGGAAATTATTTTTAAAGAAAATTTTTCCCAAGATTCTTGTTGATTTTTACTATGGCCGAATGGCCTAGAGCTTTTCTCCTTCTTTTTTGTTCTTGAGACTTCTTGAAATTTCTAGAGAGTTAATGGATTAAGATGACTTGGTCATCTTTTATTTGACTCATTTAACTCTCATGTGGGCTTAAGCCCACCACTAGGTGGACGGCCTTCTTCCTTATTTCCGCATCCGTATTTCTCATGAATATCACACATATGTTAAATAACATAAAAACATAGTCTCATTTCCTACAAGACAACATTATTTCAAATTTCTCAAACGCGCAAAACACGGGATATAACAGTAGTGCGGAAACTAATGCAATTTACATATCAAAACATTTATGAAACTGGATATAATCATATGACAACCCGTTAGGCAAACTAGTCCGGACAACTGATCAATACGGGGTTTATCTCACAAAAGTACTTCTGAAATCGTATTCATAGTTCAAAATGTAAATCAGAATATCATGGAGTAATCAAAACATTATTCTTTAATAGCTAGAGTCATAAGAAAAGACTCTTTCCGATATCGTACAAAGTTAAGTCAATTAAGACAACGAAGGAGACTCGGGGCTAGTGGGCCCACCTCGATCCAAGTCGAGGCGGCGTACAAATTTTTACAGACATTTGACCTTATTGAATCAACCATGAAAGCTTAGGGGTGATTCGATCATGTTTACGAAAGTTACGAATGTTTGAGCATTCCTTTTCAACAAAGCATAAGTTTCTAATTCAATTTCGCTGAATGGAATAGTGCTAAAAGTAAACTCGGGTTTCTATTCATAGGATGATCCCCAAGGTTCAAACTCAAACCTAGGACATCTAGGACATGCCAAGAGCAGAAAAGGGATAGCTTTACATACCTTTCGCGCTTCTTACGCTTACCCAAACTCAATCTCCGTTTCGCCCAAAACCTACAATTGGTCGTAGTTACCAATTATGAGTTGCAAGCTTTTAAGAATTCAAACTTAAGTCTATATTTGTCTACCGAAATTTCGGCAGCATTTCCCCTATACATATAGCATCCCCGAGACTTAGCTCGGCCCAATATATCAACAACAACAACCCAACAATCCAACAACGTCAACAATTATCATAAAGCACACTATAACATAAATAGTCCTCTTTTCTACATAGTTCAACAACTTCCATTCCAACTTCCCGTGATCAAACTAATATTAACATTTTCCATATCCATCAACTAATTCAAGATTATTCAAACATATTTCAATAACATTCCTAACAATATTCATGAATTTAAGCGGTTCCGCCAACTCCATATTCCATCCGAAACTTCAACGAATGCAACAACGCTACCAACTCGCATTGTTTTCTCCCAAATTCATTAACAACAACCATAATTCACATTTAAAATCTTACTTTCACAATTATATAAAAATCATATAAAATCACATAATTTCCCATAATAACATACAACCAATTTCAATGCTAACTCAAATCGTTAAACCTTTATTTACGTCACAAAGGTCACAACGACATAACTAACCAACTAAATGGACTTTAATTCACCTTCCCTTGACCACCCTATGGCTCACGGCCACACATACCACTCCACACACACACGGCTTCACACGCACACATCACAACCCCATAATTCTCATCTAATTCCAATCCTTACAACATATATACTTATTCCATAACACAAAAGAATATATTTCTTACCTTTTCCTTCAAACTTCAATCTTTCTGCAAACGTTGCTCTCTCGCTAAACCAATTATATCACGTCGGAGAGCGTCCTGAACTTAACAAGGATTCAACAAGAAAGAGATTCTTAGGATGAAGATTAAAGAACTAGAATTTTTCTTTGTTGTTGTTGAAAGGGGTTCGGCCGAGAGCCTTATGGAGGGGCTTTCCAATTTTTTTTTTTTTTTTTTGTTTTGTTGTCTTGAAGCTTCTATTGGATAATCACTTATATACTTATCCTTTATACTAATTGATCACATGGAAATTAATTCATACTTGGGCTTGGGCCAAGGCCTCTTGGCCGGCCACCCCCCTTATGCTTGGGCCTTTTTTTTTTGTGTTGAGCCCAATTCATTAGAAATCTTATTTTGTAATTCCCGAACTAATTTTCCAAAATTTCAATTTTGCCCCTAGCCTTCCTCAACACTTCCTCACTAATATTTTTCTTTCATGAACAACTCATATGTTGAATAAAATTAATTATGACCTCATTTCTTACAAGTCAACATTATTTCAAATTTTTCAAGTACGCAAAAACACGGGATATAACAACTAGAGTACTAGACATATGGACGGGACAGGACCTTGTCGTGCCCAAAACATACATATACATATATACCAAAAGAATAATCAATGGCACCTCCGAAAAATAGAGTGCTCTTCAAATCAGCTAATAGCTCCCACGAGTCTGGATCGCCTCCCTGTCTACCTGTGGGCATGAACACAACGTCCAAAGAAAACGGACGTCAGTACGAACATTGGACTGAGCATGTAAGGCATAAAAAATAATGAAACATCAATGAAATGAGGAGGTATCAAATGAGGAGCAATTTGTAACTGACTGTGAATCATAAAAGAAATAATGCATGCTGGCTTACTTTCATACTCATCATCATCTCATGTATGCGTAAATATATATATAAGCTGGCCGACCATATAGGTACGGTGTGATAATCAATAACGTTAGCCTGCGTCCAGGCTTCCCGCGTCCGGGGTACCATCTCATGCCGCCCACTAGTGGTGTCTGCCCATGCCATCTGGCCATGGTGTATACGCTGCCCGCCTTAGCGGTGACTGCCCAGCCATATAAGCACGATGTTATATCATCATCATCATAATATGCTCATCATAATATGCTCATCATAGTATATTCATCATAATACATGCATAAAGACTCAAGGATAACTATAATTTATCGGGGTGACGTAAGGTCGTGATCCCCCGATTTCATTATGGAGCATTCATTGACATTCTGCCTCACCTTGAAGGAATTAGCATAAAAGGTGAGTGTACACAATAACGACATCAATGGGTTATAGAGAGCATCATTAGCTTTATAGGATTATCATATCATGGATTCTAGATTCTTTAGACTCAAACTTATCATACTCATAGTCTATCTCTTATTTCATATGGCTATTCATGAACAAGGGTATCACGATCCAGCCCCGTGGGCCGTGACTAGTGTCCTAATTGGACACCCAAACCCATTCGCTCACCAAATCGACATATCAAAGACTTATTCAAATTTAGCATACGTTAATTTGCACAGATACTGAGAACAGACGTCATCTTAAGCGGTCACCTGTACAGAAATATCATACAAAAGCCGGCAGGCTGGTGGAATACAAATCACCCGAATATACATACATATACAAACATATGGGGCCGTTTTGGCCATAATAGCAAACAGGACCGCTTAAGGCATAAGTCACGGACATAATCGAACAAACACGACCCATGAACCACATATATGCCTACAGGCCTCTACAAACCATAACAGAAACATATGACGGGACAGGGCCCCGCCGTACCCCCAAATAGTCATATATACAGAAACATGTATAACAAAAGATATGTACCAAAAATATGAGCTCCGGATCAAAGGAGCACTCCAAATAGCAGAATAAGTGTCCTACACTGGCGGGTCACCAGAACGAACGTCTATACCTGCGGGCATGAAACGCGGCCCCCGAAGAAAGGGGGTCAGTACAAAATATGTACTGAGTATGTAAAGCATGAAATACAGTAATCCGAAGTATAACTGAAGTGAGAAGTACGGAAAATGGATACAGAATTAGTATATCAAATGACCCGTGCTGAAAATATAAATAATGCAAATAAAAATCATGCATAGGGCTCAGGAACGTGGTCGCCACCTCGACGCTGGTGCCACGACACATCATACTCCAAAAGGTTTCAAATCTCCGTACAATCCCCGAACATATCGTATCATCAAAACATATCACAACATCAGAACACATCATATGCCATATCACATCATAACTCCGTATATAAGCGGTACCCGGCCCTATGGCGAGGAACTCGGGAACCGTAACACATCATACTGCCGAATATAACATAGTGCGCACGATCACAAAACCGGCCCGGGATCCGGCGAACGATGTAATAGTAGTATGCACGAGCGGAGTAGTGAGGAAACCATATGCATACAAATAAATAAATTTCAAAACACGGTGGACAAATATATTTACCGACATCTGAAGGCTCAGAAACAAGTTTCGGGTCAATCGGAATTAGTATAAGAAGGTTGCGAGCTTTTGAAGTACAGAACCTTCTAAAAACATTTCATAAGCCATATTTGGAAATTCAAGTATCATTCATATTAGGAAACTTTCGAATAACATTATGGATCAAATCAAATGGAGACTTTAAGACCATATTTACGTATCAAAATATTCATCAAAGACCTTAATCATCTCGATTTTCTTTCGAACAATATTCGGAAACATAACAACTAGAAACTTCGAAGATCATAAAATACGTATCAAGCCATATGGAATAGCTTATGGAAGTCAAGTATGTTAGCCATCCTAGTGGCTCTAAGAATAGGATTTTCCTTAGAAGCATACATATACGTTATTCGTTCATTTCATAAAGGTCATGCCAGAAGAAGGAAAGGTTGGCTTTACATACCTCGATCGCTCGCTAACCAAATCCTGACTCAAGTCTCGGGCTCCCCAATATCTACAATAACGTTATCGATTACCAAACATTAGCTACAAATACTTAGAAATCCAATTCTAACTAGTACTTGTCTACAGAAATTTCGGCAGCATCTCCCCTGTAAATTCAACATCCCCGAGAATTTAACTCGGCCAAATTTATCAACAACCATACCAACAATACCAACAACCATACTAATAATCATCAAGAATCAATTTAAACGCATTCTAACATTAGTAACTTTCTTCTCTACGTAGATTATCATATTCAATTCAACTACGTACATTCAATCCAACATCAACGCTCACATATTCATTGCTAATCTGAGATCATTCAAACACAATTCAAGAACATTTTAAACAATTTATACAATATTCAAACAATTCCACCAACACACCATGCTCTACCCGGAACTTTCAATTCCAACGAGGATGATAACAACACATTTCTATCTTTCAAATTCATGAACTACACTTAACAATTCACACGTTAGCAATGTTATTCCCGCCAATACAAGAACTACGTTAATGACCACGGTGGCTTCCAAAACGGCCCACAACCATCACAACTTCAACTTAAATCATCAAATTCTCATTTTCATCATAGAATACATATCAACAACAACCAAATTACTACATAAAAATTAGTTCATCTTCCCTACACTACACACACATACACGGCCACATACAGTCACACACACCCACACGACCACACCCACAACACACAAATTTCATACTTTTCATTCATTTCTACATACTACAACATATATAAATCTTCCATAACATGTAAAAGAATAAAAATTCTTACCTTTTCTTCAATTTTCCAGTTGCCACCAAGAATGGTTTTCTTGCTTAAATAATTATACCACGTTGAAGAGGGCCCTTGAATTAGTAAGAATACTAGAAAATTATAATTTTTGGGTCAAGGATACACTCACACACACCCACACGACCACACCCACAACACACAAATTTCATACTTTTCATTCATTTCTACATACTACAACATATATAAATCTTCCATAACATGTAAAAGAATAAAAATTCTTACCTTTTCTTCAATTTTCCAGTTGCCACCAAGAATGGTTTTCTTGCTTAAATAATTATACCACGTTGAAGAGGGCCCTTGAATTAGTAAGAATACTAGAAAATTATAATTTTTGGGTCAAGGATTGATGGCTTAAATTTTTTTATTTCTCTCCTGCTTGGCCGAATTTGCTTCTTGCTCTCACTCTTCTTTTGTTTTCTTGAATGTTCTAATTGATGACAAATAATAGGCCCTCTTTATTTATTTGGTCAATTTAATTTCACATGGGCCTTGGGCCATGCCCTATGGCCGGCCACATTTGTTGGGCCTCTTTTTTTTTTCAAGCCCAATTACTTTTGGTTCATATTTTGTAATTCACGAAACTAATTTCCAAAATTCCAATTTTTCCCTTAGCCTTCCTCGATATTTCCGCATCAATATTTTTCATTAACAACATATATATTAAATAAGATCAAAATATTTCCTTATCTCTTATTAGTCACAATTATTTCGATTTATCCAAATGTGCAAAATACGGGATATAACATCCTCCCCCCCTTTAGAA
This sequence comes from Lycium barbarum, assembly GCF_019175385.1. Taxonomy (NCBI): domain Eukaryota; kingdom Viridiplantae; phylum Streptophyta; class Magnoliopsida; order Solanales; family Solanaceae; genus Lycium; species Lycium barbarum. Next base: position 80,379,179 of record NC_083337.1, on the reverse strand, counting down.
CATTCGTCCTCGAATGTTAAACTAGCCTTATAGGGTCTTGCACGCATTTCGGGGGAGTTTATTTTTATGGACATCACATATAATTCATTCACCAATCAATATAACCAATTAAGGAATTTAAATTACCTTTAGGCATAGGAAACAGGTGAGGATACTTCTTCTTCATCTCGTCCTCCGCTTGCCAGGTCACTTCTTCTCTGTTATTATTCTGCCACAAGACCTTAACAGAAGGTACATCTTTGGTACGTAGTCTCCTCACCTGACGATCCAAGATAGCTACAGGCTGTTCTTCATAGGACAGTTCCTCTGTTACCTGGATATCTTCTGTGGAAAATATTTTGGAAGGATCACCAATACACTTACCGAGCATTGATACATGGAATACTGGATGTACTGCTTCCAGATCGGATGGTAAGTCTAACTCGTAAGCGCCCTTGCCTATCTTTCGAACAATCTGATAAGGCCCAATATATCTCGGACTGAGCTTTCCTTTTCTGCCGAATCTCATTACACCTTTCATAGGCGACACTTTCAGGAATACCTAGTCACCAATCCGAAACTCTAAAGGTCGACGTCGTTTATCTGCATATGATTTCTGTTGACTCTGGGCTGCTAATAACCGCTCCCGAATGAGTTTCACCTTATCGACTGCTTGCTGGATCATATCTGGACCACTCAATTTAGTTTCACCCACGTCGAACCAACCAATCGGAGATCTGCATTTTCTACCATATAAGGCTTCATACGGCGCCATCTGAATGCTGGAATGATAACTATTATTATAAGCAAATTCAATGAGCAGAAAATGATCATCCCAACTACCTCTGAAATCAATAACACAGGCCCGTAGCATATCTTCCAGCGTCTGAATAGTACGCTCGGCCTGTCCGTCAGACTGAGGATGGACTGCTGTACTAAGACTCACCTGGGTCCCTAATTCGTTCTGAAACGATCTCCAGAAGTTAGCTGTAAACTGTGCACCTCTGTCAGATATAATAGATGTAGGAACTCCGTGAAGCCTTACTATTTCTTTAATATACAACCGGGCGTAATCCTCAGCCGAATAGGTGGTCCTAACCGGAAGAAAATTGGCTGATTTTGTCAGCCTATCAACAATAACCCATATAGAATCATATCTTCGTGGAGTACGTGGTAAACCTGTGATGAAATCCATATTAATTATTTCCCATTTCCAAGATGGAATTTCCATTTCCTGTAACAATCCACCGGGCTTCTGATGCTCGATCTTAACCTGTTGGCAATTTGGGCACTGAGCAACGAACTCTGCGATATCTCTTTTCATACCATCCCACCAATATAAACATCTGATATCATTGTACATTTTTGTGGATCCCGGATGAACAAAATACCGAGCATAATGTGCCTCTCCCATATTCTGTCGCCGCAGCCCTGCAACGTCAGGTACACATATCCGACCTCTATATAATAATACCCCGTCAGGTGAAATTTTGAACTGGGTCTTTTCCTTATCAAGGGCCGCATCTCTGTACTGTACCAGAATAGGATCCTCGAACTGACGTCGTTTTGTTTCTTCCATAATAGATGATTCAGCAACTTCTCGAACAGAAACCCTAATATTTCCAGAATCGGCCAAACGGACTCCAAGACTGGCTAGCTGATGAATCTCACAAACTAATTCTTTCCTCTCTGGCTGCACGTCAGTCAAACTGCCCATAGACTTGCGGCTAAGTGCATCTGCTACAACATTGGCTTTTCCCGGATGATATAAAATGTCGACGTCATAATGTTTCAACAACTCGAGCCATCTTCTTTGCCGCAAATTCAACTCCTTTTGCTTAAAAATATACTGAAGGCTTTTGTGGTCCGTATAAATGTCAACATGAACCCCATATAACTAATGCCGCCATATCTTCTGTCACGACCCAGCTCCGTGGGCCGCGACTGGTGCCCTATTTGGACACCCCAAACAGACTTACATACTAACTCGTCATATTCTTATTTAACTCAGATTTCATATTAATCATTTTAAACGGATCTGAGATCAAATATTATCTTAAGCGGTCGCACATGCAAAGATATCATATCAAAGCCAAAAGGGGCGGCGGAATACACATCGTCGAATGTATGCACATATACAAATATATGGGCCTCCATGGCCGCCATAACAGATAGGACCGCATTAAGACGCAGATCATAAACAAAGCGAACACACATAGGACCCACGACCCACATATATGACTACAGGCCTCTACAAACCATACCGGAAACATATGACGGGACAGGGCCCCGCCGTACCCCAAATAGTCGAATATACAGAAACATATACATGACAGAAGATATGTACCAAAAGACGGGCTCCGAATCAAAAGGAGCACTCTGTAGTAGCAGAATGTGTGTCCTGCTCTGGCGGATCACGAACCTCTGCACCTGCAGGCATGAAACGCAGCCCCCGAAGAAAGGGGGTCAGTACGAAAGATGTACTGAGTATGTAAAGCATAGAGTACAGAAATTCAAATCACAACTGAAGGGAAAGATACAAAAAGAGAATACCGAATCAGTATACCATAACCTGTGCTGAAAACATATGTATACATATAATGCAAATAAAAAAATCGTGCATAAGGCTCAGGAACGTGGTCACCACTCCGACGCTGGTGCCACAACACAGCATACTCCAGAAGGTTTCAAATCTCCGTACGAACCCTAAATATAACATATCATCACAACATATCATATCATCAAAACATATCATAAGCCATATCACAGCATAACTCCACAAACGGTACCCGGCCCTATGGCAAGGTCTCGGGGACCGTAACACATCATACTGCCGAATATGTCATAATACGCACGATCACAAAACCGGCCCGGGAACCGGCGAACGATATCATAATAGTAGGCACGAGCAGAGTAGTGCGGAAACCATATGCATATACACAATTAAATTCCAAGGCTCGACAAACAAATACATATAAATGTATTGATGCCAGAAAGCTCAAAGTAGGTATCGAATCTGTCAGAATTAGTATACGAAAGATATGAGCCTTTAAGTTTACAAAACTTTCGAAAAATACCTCATAGGTCATTTCCTGAAAATTTTAGTATCAATCATATTAGGGAGCTTTCAAATAACTTATGGAGCAAATCAAACGGAGCCTTGAATTCATAGGCAAAAGTTCCCCTTTTGGTGTCATACAGAAATAGGTTAAATAAGACGAACAAAGAAAGTCTCGGTACTAGTGGGCCCACCTCGGGTAAAGTCGAGGGGGCGTACGAAATTTACAAATATTAGACTCTATGGAGTCATCCATGAAAGTTTCGAGGCAATTCAGTTACGTATGTGAAAGTTACGAGCGCTTGAGCATTTCTTTCCAACAAACATAAGATTCTAATTCAATTTCATTGAATGAAATAGTACTAAAAGTAAACTCGAATTTCTATGAACAGAGTATTCCCCGAGGCTCAAATTCAAACCTAGTGCATCTAAGACATGCCAAAAGAAGGAATGGTAGGGCTTTACATACCTTATTCGCGTTTTACGCTCGTCCGAACTCAACTCCCGTTTCCTCCAAAATCTACAATTGGTCATGGTTACCAAATATGAGTTTCAAGCTTTAAGAATTCAAACTTAAATCCCTATTTGTCTATCGAAATTTCGGTAGCATTTCCCCTATAAATTCAACATCCCCGAGAACTTACTCGGCCATAATATCAACAATCAACACCCACAACAATACCAACAACATCAACAACCACAGTAAAACACATTCTAATGTAATTATTCTTCCTTTCTACATAAGGCGACAACTTCCATTCCAACTTCACAATATCAAGCTAATATCAACATTTTCATATTTATTAACTAATTCAAGATTATTCAAACATAATTCAATAGCATTTCAAGCAATACTCAAGGATTCAAACAATCCTGCTAACTCCATATTCCATCCGAAACCTCTACAAATGCAACGGAACTACCAAGTCGCATTGTCTTCTTCCAAATTTAATAACAACAATATTAATTCACATTCTAGAATTCTTCTTCCATAATTACATAAAAACTATACCAAAATCACATAATTTCCCATAACAACCTATAACCAATTTCAATGCCGACTCGAATCGTTTAAGCCTTTATTTACATCGTAAACGCCACTATGACACAATTAGCAGGCCAAATAAAATCTAATTCATCCCCCGTTCACTCCCACACCACACGGCCTCACACACACCACACGGCCATGCACACACTCACACCAATTTCATGATTTTCATACAATTCTAATCATTTTAACATACATACATCTTCCATAACATAAGAGAATAAAATTCTTACCTTTTTCTTCAATTTCCAACTTGCCGCAAACGTAGTCCTCTCGCTTAACTAATTATACCACGTCGGAGAGCGTCTTGAAATTACTAAGAATTAGAGAAGAACAAGATTTTAGGATCAAAGTTAAAGGCTAGGAATTTTGTTTTTTTTCTTTCTTTAGGGGGTTCGGCCGAATGGCCCCTTAAGTTCTCACTCTCTCGTTTTGTTTTAATTTCTTGAAACTTCTATGGATGAACATGTATATATAATTACCCCCTTATATTAATTGATCACATGACCAATTAAATGGGCTTGGGCTAAGGCACATGGCCGGCCACCCCTATACACTTGGGCCTCAATTTCTCTTATTATTTTTTTAAGCCCAATTCATTAAGATCTTATGTTTTGTGATTCACAGAATTAATTTCTAAAATTCAAATTTTTCCCTTGGCCTTCCTCCGTATTTCCGCAACAATATTTTTCATGAACAACACACATATATGAAATAAAATAAAATATAGCCCTCATTTCCTTCAAAGCAAAATTATTCCAAATTTTCCAAATGCACAAAATGCGGGATATAACATTCTCTCCCCCTTTTAGAACATTCGTCCTCGAATGTTAAATTAGCCTTATAGGGTCCCACAAGCATATCGGGGGAGTTTCTTTTTATGAGTAGCATGTATAAATCATTTACCCATCAATGTAACAAATTTAAGAATGTAGATTACTTGTAGGTGTAGAGAACAAGTGAGGATATTTCTTCTTCATTTCGTCCTCTGCTTCCCAGGTCATTTCTTCTCTATTATTGTTTCGCCATAAAACCTTGACAGAGGGTATATCCTTAGTCCGCAGCCTCCTCACCTGACGATCCAGAATAGCCACAGGTTGCTCTTCATATGACAAGTCCTCCGTTACCTGGATCTCATCTACTGGGAATATTCTATCAGGATCACCAACATATTTACGGAGCATGGATACATGAAATACCGGGTGTACTGCCTCCAGATCGGATGGTAAGTCTAGCTTATAGGCGACCTCGCCTATCTTCCGGATAATCTGATACGGCCCGATATACCGCGGACTAAGCTTACCCTTTTTACCGAATCTCATTACCCCCTTCATAGGCGATACCTTCAGGAATACCCATTCGCCAATCTGGAACTCCAACGGTCGACGTCGTCTATCTGCATATGATTTCTGTCGACTCTGGGCAGCCAATAACCGTTCCCGGATAAGTTTCACCTTATCAAACTACTTCCTGAATCACATCTGGCCCAATTAATTTAGTTTCGCCCACGTCAAACCAACCAATCAGAGATCTGCATTTTCTACCATATAGGGCTTCGTACGGTGCCATCTGGATGCTGGAATGATAACTATTATTATAAGCAAATTCAATAAGCGGCAAATGATCATCCCAGCTACCTCTGAAATCAATAACACAGGCCCGCAACATATCTTCCAGTGTCTGAATAGCGCGCTCAGCCTGTCCGTCGGACTGAGGATGAAATGTTGTGCTAAGACTCACCTGAGTCCCCAATCCTTCCTGGAACGACCTCTAGAAGTTAGCTGTAAACTGGGCACCTCTGTCGGTTATAATAGATACAGGAACTCCATGAAGTCTTACTATTTCTCTGATATACAATCTAGCATAATCCTCAGCCGAATAAGTAGTCCGGACCGGAAGAAAATGGGCTGATTTCATCAATCTATCCACAATAACCCAAATAGAATCATATCTGCGTGGAGTGCGCGGCAAACCTGTAACGAAATCCATATTAATCATTTCCCATTTCCAAGCTGGAATTTCCATTTCCTGTAGTAATCCGCCGGGCTTTTGATGTTCGATCTTGACTTGCTGACAATTTGGGCATTGGCCAACGAACTCAGCAATGTCTCTTTTCATACCGTCCCACCAGTATAAACATTTAAGATCATGGTACATTTTAGTAGAACCAGGATGGACAGAATACCGAGCATTATGTGCTTCGCCCATGATTTGCCGTCGTAGCCCTGCAACGTCCGGTACACATAATCTACCTCCATATAATAATACCCCTTCAGGCAAAATTTCAAACTGAGTCTTTTCTTTATTAAGGGCCACATTTCTGTACTGTACTAGATCAGGATCTTCGAACTGACGCTGCTTTACCTCTTCCATAATTGATGATTCAGCAATTTCTCGAACATAAACCCCAGTATCTCCAGAATCTGCTAAACGGACTCCGAGGCTAGCTAACTGATGAATTTCACGAACCAATTCTTTTTTATCAGGCTGCACATCAATCAAACTGCCCATGGACTTGCGGCTAAGTGCATCAGCTACCACATTGGCTTTCCCAGGATGATACAAAATATCAACGTCATAATCTTTCAATAATTCAAGCCATCTTCTCTGCTGCAAATTCAGCTCCTTTTGCTTAAAAATATACTGGAGGCTCTTATGGTCCGTATAAATATCAACGTGGACCCCATATAAGTAATGCCGCCATATCTTCAAAGCATGAATCACCGCGGCCAATTCCAGATCATGAGTGGGATAATTTCTTTCATGCGGTCTGAGCTGCCGAGAAGCATAGGCTATGACTCGACCGTGCTGCATTAACACACAACCTATCCCAATACCAGAGGCATCACAATAAATAACGTACCCGTCTGACCCTTCTGGAAGAGCCAAAACTGGAGCTGTAATTAATTTTTCCTTCAGCATCTGGAAGCTGCGTTCACAGGCATCAGTCCACTGGAATTTTTCTGCCTTCTGAGTTAACTTTGTTAATGGCGCCGCAATAGAAGCAAAATTCTCCACAAATCTTCTGTAATATCCGGCTAACCCCAGAAAACTGCGTACCTCTGTCGGTGTAGTAGGCCTGGGCCAATTCTGTACAGCTTCAATCTTCTGTGTATCGACCCGAATACCATCCGCGCCGACGATATGCCCCAAGAATACCACAGAGGTTAACCAGAATTCACATTTGGAAAATTTAGCATATAATTTCTGTTGCCGAAGTGTGCCAAGTACTGTTCTCAGATGATCTGAATGCTCCTCCGCTGATCGTGAATAAACCAAAATATCATCAATAAATACAATCACGAACATATCAAGGAACGGACGGAATACCCGATTCATCAAATCCATGAATACTGCTGGAGCATTAGTCAGCCCAAAAGACATCACTCTGAATTCATAATGCCCGTATCGGGTCCTAAAAGCAGTCTTCGGAATATCTGCCTCTCGTACCCGTACCTGATGGTAGCCTGAACGCAAATCTATCTTCGAAAAGTATTTAGCACCCTGCAACTGATCAAATAAATCATCAATCCGGGGGAGGGGATATTTATTCTTTATAGTCACCTTATTTAGTTGTCTGTAGTCAATACACATCCGCAGTGACCCGTCTTTCTTTCTTACAAATAATACCGGGGCTCCCCAGGGCGATGTACTGGGTCTGATAAAGCCTTTATCCAATAGATCTTTCAGCTGTTCCTTCAATTCTTTTAGTTCTGCCGGTGCCATTCTGTATGGAGGAATGGATATGGGCTGCGTATCTGGCAACAAATCTATCGTGAAATCTATCTCCCGTTCGGGAAGAAGACCTGCAAGCTCATCTGGGAATACATCTCGAAATTCATTGACAACCGGAACCGACTGGAGAGTAGGTGTCTCGGCCTTAGTATCGTGCCCACAGACCAAATGATAGATATAGCCTTTCTGAATCATCTTCTTAGCCTTGAGGTATGAAATAAACTTACCCCTCGGTGATGCTGTACTCCCTGACTACTCTATAACTGGTTCCCCTGGAAACTGGAAACGGACTACCTTTTTCTGGCAGTCAACATTAGCATAAAAGGAAACTAACCAGTCCATGCCCATAATAACATCAAATTCCAGCATATCTAATTCTACCAAATCAGCTTTAGTGCAACAATCACATATAATCACAGAACAATCTCTATATCCCTGCCTCGCTATAATAAAGTCCCCAACCGGTGTAGCCACTTCGAATGGTTCTATAGGTTTTGGTGTTATTCCGATTTTACTAGCAACGAGCGGGGAGATATATGATAAAGTAGAACCAGGATCAATCAATGCATATACAGATCGGGAGAAAACCAGTAATGTACCTGTAATAACATTTGGTGAGGCCTCCTGGTCCTGGCGGCTAGCCAATGCATATATGCGGTTCGAAGGACCGCTAGAATCTGGAACACCGCCACGGCCTCGACCACGGCCTGCCGGTGCCGGCATACCTCGCCCCGCAGGGTGCATAACTGGAGGAGTAGAGGATGAACCAGCGGCTGATCCCGTCGGCTGAACTGTACCACCAGATACACTGGCCAACGGACAATCTCGCATAACATGACCCTGACGACCGCAAGAAAAACAGGCTCCTGTAGCTCGGTAGTACTCCCCTGGATGCGATCTCCCACAATAAGAACAACGGGGCCTGGGTGGTCTGGACTGGCTGGAACCTCTGGTCATCTGCGAACTTGGTGCTCTGGAACTCTGACCGGCTCCAGATGGTCCTGCACTATCAAATCGTCTGCCGGCGGACTGTGTACCCCGGCCTGACGGAGGAAGATATCTGCCTGACTGCTGTGACTGAGGCTGTCCGCCTCGAAAATCTCCAGAATATCCCGCTGATCTAGCCCACTTGGGCTGCCTCCTATCTCGATCCCTACCAGGCTGATCTCCCCTATGCCGGTCCTCCATGTCCTGAGCGTAAGCCTCTAACCGAGCGATGTCCATATCAGTTTGTGATGCCATCGCCATGCAGCTGTCAACCAAGTAGCGGTCCAACCCTATCACGTACCGGTGCATCCGGTCAGCCATATCCGCTACTATAGCAGGTGCATATCGAGCCAGAGAATCAAACTCCAAATTATACTCACGAACACTCCGACCCCTCTGCCGCAACTGCAAAAATCTATCAACCCTCGCCCTCCGCAACTCCGAGGGCAAAAAGTGGCGGAGAAAAGCGGCCACAAACTCGTCCCATGTAGCTGGGGGAGCACCCTCACCTCTGGACAGCTCCCAGGACTTATACCAATTCGCCGTGACATCTCGTAATCTGTGCGAGGCTAACTCAACGGACTCGGTCTCTGAAGCCCTGACCAGTCCCAATGAGCGCCGCATCTGCCGAATGAAGTCCTGGGGATCCTCCTCGGGCTTAGACCCGAAAAACTCTGGGGGAATACATGTCAGAAAATCACGGACCCTCAGGCTATCACGCCTGTCATCATCATCACCTCTCAGCCCGCGTCTGCGAGCCTGTCCTGCCACCAACGTCGTCAGCAACTGTACAGCCTCCCTCAACGTCCTACCCTCCGCCCCTGGCTGAGGAGCTGGAGGCTCGGGCGCTGGAGCCTCTGGAGCTAATGATGGACCTGCTCCAGGCTCCTCCGGTGGTGGTGTAGCTGAACCCTCTAACTGGGGCACAACGTCAGGAAAATCCTGAACACGAGCCCGGGTAACTTTCTGCACCTGACTAATCTCTCCTACCACTGCCTTGCCCTTCTAGGCGGCCGTCGCCTTCTTTGGAGGCATCACTGAAAAACACAACAACTGATCAGAAAAGGGTCATCCTAATAGCACAGCTCTATCGCACGATCTAAGATTCAAAGAAAGGTAACACCCTAAATGTCCTGTAGCCTCCTATTTATAGATGTGGTGCACAACACACCGATAAACAAGACTCTACGAGACACGGCCTGTAGACATTCCGAGGACAAACCGCTCTGATACCACTTTTGTCACGACCCAGCTCCGTGGGCCGCGACTGGTGCCCTATTTGGACACCCCAAACAGACTTACATACTAACTCGTCATATTCTTATTTAACTCAGATTTCATATTAATCATTTTAAATGGATCTGAGATCAAATATTATCTTAAGCGGTTGCGCGTGCAAAGATATCATATCAAAGCCAAAAGGGGCGGCGGAATACACATCGTCGAATGTATGCACATATACAAATATATGGGCCACCATGGCCGCCATAATAGACAGGACCGCATTAAGACGCAGATCATAAACAAAGCGAACACACATAGGACCCACGACCCACATATATGACTACAGGCCTCTACAAACCATACCGAAAACATATGACGGGACAGGGCCTCGCCGTACCCCAAATAGTCGAATATACAGAAACATATACATGATAGAAGATATGTACCAAAAGATGGGCTCCGAATCAAAAGGAGCACTCTGTAGTAGCAGAATGTGTGTCCTACTCTGGCGGATCACGAACCTCTGCACCTGCGGGCATGAAACGCAGCCCCTGAAGAAAGAGGGTCAGTACGAAAGATGTACTGAGTATGTAAAGCATAGAGTACAGAAATTCAAATCACAACTGAAGGGAAAGATACAAAAAGAGAATACCGAATCAGTATACCATAACCTGTGCTGAAAACATATGTATACATATAATGCAAATAAAAAAATTGTGCATAAGGCTCAGGAACGTGGTCACCACTCCGACGCTGGTGCCACAACACAGCATACTCCAGAAGGTTTCAAATCTCCGTACGAACCCCAAATATAACATATCATCACAACATATCATATCATCAAAACATATCATAAGCCATATCACAGCATAACTCCACAAACGGTACCCGGCCCTATGGCGAGGTCTCGGGGACAGTAACACATCATACTGCCGAATATGTCATAATACGCACGATCACAAAATCGGCCCGGGAACCGGCGAACGATATCATAATAGTAGGCACGAGAAGAGTAGTGCGGAAACCATATACATATACACAATTAAATTCCAAGGCTCGACAAACAAATACATATAAATGTATTGATGCCAGAAAGCTCAAAGTAGGTATCGAATCTGTCAGAATTAGTATACGAAAGATATGAGCCTTTAAATTTACAAAACTTTCAAAAAATACCTCATAGGTCATTTCCTGAAAATTTTAGTATCAATCATATTTGGGAGCTTTCAAATAACTTATGGAGCAAATCAAACGGAGCCTTAAATTCATAGGCAAAAGTTCCCCTTTTGGTGTCATACAGAAATAGGTTAAATAAGACTAACAAAGAAAGTCTCGGTACTAGTGGGCCCACCTCGGGTATAGTCGAGGGGGCATATGAAATTTACAAATATTAGACTCTATGGAGTCATCCATGAAAGTTTCGAGGCGATTCAGTTACGTATGTGAAAGTTACGAGCGCTTGAGCATTTCTTTCCAACAAACATAAGATTCTAATTCAATTTCATTGAATGAAATAGTACTAAAAGTAAACTCGGATTTCTATGAACAGAGTATTCCCCGAGGCTCAAATTCAAACCTAGTACATCTAAGACATGCCAAAAGAAGGAATGGTAGGGATTTACATACCTTATTCGCGTTTTACGCTCGTCCGAACTCAACTCCCGTTTCCTCCAAAATCTACCATTGGTCATGGTTACCAAATATGAGTTTCAAGCTTTAAGAATTCAAACTTAAATCCCTATTTGTCTACCGAAATTTCGGCAGCATTTCCCCTATAAATTCAACATCCCCGAGAACTTACTCGGCCATAATATCAACAATCAACACCTACAACAATACCAACAACATCAATAACCACAATAACACACATTCTAACGTAATTATTCTTCCTTTCTACATAAGGCGACAACTTCCATTCCAACTTCACAATATCAAGCTAATATCAACATTTTCATATTTATTAACTAATTCAAGATTATTCAAACATAATTCAATAGCATTTCAAGCAATACTCAAGGATTCAAACAATCCCGCTAACTCCATATTCCATCCGAAACCTCTACAAATGCAACGAAACTACCAAGTCGCATTGTCTTCTTCCAAATTTAATAACGACAATATTAATTCACATTCTAGAATTCTTCTTCCATAATTACATAAAAACTATACCAAAATCACATAATTTCCCATAACAACCTATAACCAATTACAATGCCGACTCGAATCGTTTAAGCCTTTATTTACATCGTAAACGCCACTATGACACAATTAGCAGGCCAAATAAAATCTAATTCATCCCCCCTTCACCCCCACACCACACGGCCATGCACACACTCACACCAATTTCATGATTTTCATACAAATCTAATCATTTTAACATACATACATCTTCCATAACATAAGAGAATAAAATTCTTACCTTTTTCTTCAATTTCCAACTTGCCGCAAACGTAGTCCTCTCGCTAAACTAATTATACCACGTCGGAGAGCGTCTTGAACTTACTAAGAATTCAAGAAGAATAAGATTTTAGGATCAAAGTTAAAGGCTAGGAATTTTGTTTTTTTTCTTTCTTTAGGGGGTTCGGCCGAATGGCCCCTTAAGTTCTCACTCTCTCGTTTTGTTTTAATTTCTTGAAACTTCTATGGATGAACATGTATATATAATTACCCCCTTATATTAATTGATCACATGACCAATTAAATGGGCTTGGGCTAAGGCACATGGCCGGCCACCCCTATACACTTGGGCCTCAATTTCTCTTATTATTTTTTTAAGCCCAATTCATTAAGATCTTATTTTTTGTGATTCACTGAATTAATTTCTAAAATTCAAATTTTTCCCTTGGCCTTCCTCCGTAATTCCGCAACAATATTTTTCATGAACAACACACATATATGAAATAAAATAAAATATAGCCCTCATTTCCTTCAAAGCAAGATTATTCCAAATTTTCCAAATGCACAAAATGCGGGATATAACATCTTCAAAGCATGAATTACCGCGGCTAGTTCTAGGTCATGAGTAGGATAATTTCTCTCGTGCGGTCTGAGCTGCCGGGAAGCTTAGGCTATAACTCGACCATGCTGCATTAGTACACAACCTATCCCAATACCGGAAGCATCACAATAAATGACATACCCGTCTGACCCCTCTGGAAGAGTTAGAACTGGAGCTGTAATCAATTTTTTCCTTCAGCAACTGGAAGCTGCGTTCACAAGAATCAGTCCACTGAAATTTTGCAACCTTCTGAGTTAGCTTTGTTAATGGTGCTGCAATCGAACCAAAATTCTCCACAAACCTCCTGTAATACCTTGATAATCCCAGAAAAATGCGTACCTCGGTCGGTGTCGTAGGCCTAGGCCAATTCTATACAGCCACGATCTGCTGTGTATCTACCCGAATACCATCTGCTCCGACGATATGCCCCAAGAATGCCACTGAGGTTAACCAGAATTCACACTTGGAGAACTTAGCATATAATTTCTGTTGCCGAAGTGTGCCAAGTACTGTCCTCAGATGATCTGAATGCTCCTCTGCTGATCGGGAATAAACCAGAATATCATCAATAAATACGATCACAAACATGTCTAAAAACGGCCTGAATACCCGATTCATCAAATCCATGAACACTGCTGGAGCATTAGTTAGCCCAAAAGATATCACTCTGAACTCATAATGCCCGTATCGGGTCCTGAAAGCAGTCTTGGGAATATCTGCCTCTCATACCCGCACCTGATGATAGCCCGAGCGCAAATCTATCTTCGAAAAATATTTTGCACCCTGCAACTGGTCAAATTAATCATCAATCCGGGGGAGGGGATATTTATTATTTATAGTCACCTTATTCAGCTGTCTGTAATCAATGCACATCCGCAGCGACCCGTCTTTCTTTCTTACAAACAATACCGGTACTCCCCAGGGTGACGTACTGGGTCTGATGAAGCCTTTTTCTAATAAATCTTTCAGCTGCTCTTTCAATTCTTTCAATTCTGTAGGTGCCATTCTGTAAGGGGGAATAGATATAGGCTGAGTATCTGGCAGCACATCTATCGTGAACTCGATCTCCCGTTCAGGTGGAAGACCTGGAAGCTCATCCGGAAATACATCTGGAAATTCATTAACAACCGGAACTGACTGGACAGTAGGTGTTTCTGCTTTAGTATCATGCACACGGACCAAATGATAAATATACCCTTTTTGAATCATCTTCCTGGCCTTGAGGTATGAAATAAACTTACCTCTCGGTGATGCTGTATTTCCTGCCCATTCTATAACTGGTTCCCCTGGAAACTGGAAGCGGACTACCTTTTTCTGACAATCAACATTAGCATAACAAGAGGCTAACCAATCCATGCCCATAATAACATCGAATTCCAGCATATCTAATTCTATCAAATCGGCCTTAGTGCAACAACCACATATAATCACAGAACAATCCTTATATACCTTCCTCGCTATAATAAAGTCCCCGACCGGTGTAGCTACCTCGAACGACTCTATAGGTTTAGGTGTTATCCTAATTTTACTAGCGACGAGGGGAGAAATATATGATAAAGTAGAACCTGGGTCTATCAATGCATATACAGCTCGAGAGAAAACCAATAGTGTACCTGTGACTACATTTGGCGACGCCTCCTGATCCTGTCGGCTAGCCAATGCATATATGCGGTTCGAGGGACCGCTAGAATCAGAAATCCCGCCACGGCCTCTACCGCGGCCCGCTGGTGCTGGCATACCCCGCCCGCAGGGCGCATAGCTGAAGGAGTAGAAGACGAACCAGCAGTTGATCCCGCCGGCTGAGCTACACCACCAGAACCACCCACCAACAGACAATCTCTCATAATGTGGCCCTGGCGGCCACAAGAAAAACAGGCACTTGTAGCTCGATAGCACTCTCCTGGGTGAGACCTCCCACAATAGGAACATCGAGGCATAGGTGGCCTCGCCTGGCTGGAACTTCGGCTCACCTGCGAACCTGAAGCCCTGGAGCTCTGGCCCGCTCCTGAGTGCCCTGCACCATCAAACCGTCTACCTGTAGACTGTGAATGTGCACTCCGGCCTAACTGAGGAGGATATCTGCTATACTGCTGCTGAGGCTACCCGCCTCGAGACTCCCCTGAATAACTGGCTGATCTAGCCCTCTTGGGCTGCCTCCTGTCACGATCTCTATCAGGCTGGCACCCTCTGTGCCGATCCTCCATACCCTGCGCGTAGGCTTGTAACCGGGCAATGTCCATCCCAGTCTGCGACGCCATCGTCATACAGCTATCCACCAAGTAATGATCCAGCCCTATCACGTACCGATGCATCCTGTCAGCCATATTCGCCACAATGGTAGGTGCATATCTGGCCAAAGAATCAAACTCTAAGTTGTACTCTCGGACACTCATGCCTCTCTGCCTCAGCTGTAAAAATCTGTCAACTCTCGCCCGCCGCAACTCTGGGGGCAAAAGGTGGCTGAGAAAAGTTGTTGTAAACTCATCCCACACGGCTGGAGGAGCATCCTCGCCTCTGGACAGCTCCCAAGACTCGTACCAATTAATCGCTACGTCCCGCAATCTGTGTGAAGCCAGCTCGACAGACTCAGTCTCGGAAGCCCTGACCAGTCTCAGTGTGCGCTGCATCTGTCGAATGAAATCCTGGGGGTCCTCTTCGGGCTTAGACCCGTAGAACTCTGAGGGATTACAGGTCAAGAAATCACGGACCCTCAAACTATCACGTCTGTCACCATCATCACCCCTAGCCCGCGTCTGCTAGCCTGTCCTGCTACTAATGTCGTCAATAACTGCACAGCCTCTCTTATCGCCCTATCCTCCGCCCCTAACTGAGGAGCTGGAGGCTCGGGCGCTAGAGCCTCTGGGGCTACTGGTGAAGCCGCCCCCTGATCCATGGTTGTAGCGGCTGCTGCTCCAGGCTCCTCCAATGGTGGGGGTGTAGCAGAACCCTCCGACTGGGGTGCAATATCAGGCATAATCTGAGCACGAGCCCGAGTAACTCTCTGTATCTGGCTGGTCTCTCCTGCCACTGCTTTGCCCTTCTGGGTAGCCATCACCTTCTTCGGAGGCATCACTGTAAACATAGCAATCGGTCAGAAAGAAATCATCCTAATAGCACAGCTCTAATGCACGATCTAGGATCGAAAGAAAGGTAACATCCTAAATGTCCTGTAGCCTCCTGTTTATAGATGTGGTGCACAACACACCGATAAACAAGACTCTACTAAACACGGCCTGTAGACATTCCGAGGACAAACCGCTCTGATACCACTTTTGTCACGACCCAACCCCGTGGGCCGTGCCTAGTGTCCTAATTGGACACCCAAACCCATTCGCTCACCAAATCGACATATCAAAGACTTATTCAAATTTAGCATACGTTAATTTGCACAGATACTGAGAACAGACATCATCGTAAGCGGTCACCTGTACAAAAATATCATACAAAAGCCGACAGGCTGGTGGAATACACATCGCCCAAATATACATACATATACAAACATATGGGGTCGTTTTGGCCATAATAGCAAACAGGACCGCTTAAGGCATAAGTCACGGACATAATCGAACAAACACGACCCATGACCCACATATATGTCTACAGGCCTCTACAAACCATAACAGAAACATATGATGGGACAGGGCCCCGCCGTACCCCCAAATAGTCATATATACAGAAACATGTATAACAAAAGATATGTACCAAAAATATGAGCTCCGGATCAAACGAGTACTCCAAATAGCAGAATAAGTGTCCTACACTGGCGGGTCACCAGAACGAACGTCTGTACCTGCGGGCATGAAACACAGCCCCCGAAGAAAGGGGGTCAGTACGAAATATGTACTGAGTATGTAAAGCATGAAATACAGTAATCCGAAGTATAACTGAAGTAAGAAGTACGGAAAATGGATACAGAATTAGTATATCAAATGACCTGTGCTGAAAATATAAATAATGCAAATAAAAATCATGCATAGGGCTCAGGAACGTGGTCGCCACCCCGACGCTGGCGCCACGACACATCATACTCCAGAAGGTTTCAAATCTCCGTACAATCCCCGAACATATCGTATCATCAAAACATATCACAACATCAGAACACATCATATGCCATATCACATCATAACGCCGTATATAAGCGGTACCCGACCCTATGGTGAGGAACTCGGGAACCGTAACACATCATACTGCCGAATATAACATAGTGCGCACGATCACAAAACCGGCCCGGGATCCGGCGAACAGTGTAATAGTATATGCACGAGCGGAGTAGTAAGGAAACCATATGCATACAAATAAATAAATTTCAAAACACGGTGGACAAATATATTTACCGATATCTGAAGGCTCAGAAACAAGTTTCGGGTCAATCGGAATTAGTATAAGAAGGTTGCGAGCTTTTGAAGTACAGAACCTTCTAAAAACATTTCATAAGCCATATTTGGAAATTCAAGTATCATTCATATTAGGAAACTTTCGAATAACATTATGGATCAAATCAAATGGAGACTTTAAGACCATATTTACGTATCAAAGTATTCACCAAAGACCTTAATCATCTCGATTTTCTTTCGAACAATATTCGGAAACATAACAACTAGAAACATCGAACATCATAAAATACGTATCAAGCCATATGGAATAGCTTATGGAAGTCAAGGATGTTAGCCATCCTAGTGGCTCTAAGAATAGGATTTTCCTTAGAAGCATACATATACGTTATTCGTTCATTTCATAAAGGTCATGCAAAAAGAAGGAAAGGTAGGCTTTACATACCTCGATCGCTCGCTAACCAAATCCTGACTCAAGTCTCGGGCTCCCCAATATCTACAATAATGTTATCGATTACCAAACATTAGCTACAAGTACTTAGAAATCCAATTCTAACTAGTACTTGTCTACAGAAATTTCGGCAGCATCTCCCCTGTAAATTCAACATCCCCGAGAATTTAACTCGGCCAAATTTATCAACAACCATACTAATAATCATCAACAATCAATTTAAACGCATTCTAACATTAGTAACTTTCTTCTCTACGTAGCTTATCATATTCAATTCAACTACGTACATTCAAGCCAACATCAACGCTCACATATTCATTACTAATCCGAGATCATTCAAACACAATTCAAGAACATTTCGAACAATTTATACAATATTCAAACAATTCCACCAACACACCATGCTCTACCCGGAACTTTCAATTCTAACGAGGATGATAACAACACATTTCTATCTTTCAAATTCATGAACTACACTTAACAATTCACACGTTAGCAATGTTATTCCCGCCAATACAAGAACTACGTTAATGACCACGGTGGCATCCAAAACGGCCCACAACCATCACAACTTCAACTTAAATCATCAAATTCTCATTTTCATCATAGAATACATATCAACAACAACCAAATTACTACATAAAAATTACTTCATCTTCCCTACACTACACACACATACACGGCCACATACACTCTCACACACCCACACGGCCACACCCACAACACACAAATTTCATACTTTTCATTCATTTCCACATATTACAACATATATAAATCTTCCATAACATGTAAAAGAATAAAAATTCTTACCTTTTCATCAATTTTCCACTTGCCACCAAGAGTGGTTTTCTTGCTTAAATAATTATACCACTTTGAAGAGGGCCCTTGAATTAGTAAGAATACTAGAAAATTATAATATTTGGATCAAGGATTGATGGCTTAAATTTTTTTCTTCCTCTCTTGTTTGGCCGAATTTGCTTCTTGCTCTCACTCTTCTTTTGTTTTCTTGAATGTTCTAATTGATGACAAATAATAAGCCCTCTTTATTTATTTGGTCAATTTAATTTCACATGGGCCTTGGGCCATGCCCTATGGCCGGCCACATTTGTTGGGCCTCTTTTTTTTTCAAGCCCAATTACTTTTGGTTCATATATTGTAATTCACGAAACTAATTTCCAAAATTCCAATTTTTCCCTTAGCCTTCCTCGATATTTCCGCATCAATATTTTTCATGAACAACATATATATTAAATAAGAGCAAAATATTTCCTTATCTCTTATTAGTCACAATTATTTCAATTTATCCAAATGTGCAAAATATGGGATATAACAAAGGGCTCTTAGTCTTCTTGAAGGTAGGAAATTTATGAAGAAGGAGGAAATTCATGCCATAAGATTCATGCCTTAGAAAGAAAGGACTAGCCTCATATACCTTTTTCGTTTAACTACTCTATTGCTTGCTCGTTCTCCTTTAATGCTCACGTCTTTACCTTCAAAAGAATTTGCATTAACATTAGTTAATCGATTACTTAGACGTACTTACTAAAGGTAAAGAAAATTGGGCAGCATTTCCTTTGTTTATACAAATTTTCCCATATTCTATATCAACTCCCAAACAACCATAACAACATTTACAATATCATAGGCAACAATCATCATTTGTCCACATTATCTACATTTCATAATTTCACCTAAATTTCCCCATAATCATGATCATACTTCACTATTACGTTCTTTCACGTATAATGCTCATTCCATGTTCTAAATGTCATTCATAATCTACTTACAATCACAACATATCCGTATTTCATGATTCATTCCAAACTACTACTCAACAATAGCACTATTCCCACATTTATGACCCATTTTCTATATTCTTCAACAATCCGAGTGTTTCAACTTCTCAATATCTTAAACATCATTAAAATATCATAAAACTTACCTTAGATATTGTAGGAACAAGCCTTGAGTATCAATACTCTTCTTGCACCAAAAACCCTAATTCACTTCCTTTGAAATTTCTTGGCTTAGATGACTTTAATGGGTTTCATACTCTTGATTCCGTGGGTTTGATGTATTTGATCATGGATTTCCTTTGATTTATTGTGGATGAAATGTATGGAACCTTCTAGAGGTCTTGAGAGATGAAGATGGAATGTGGGAAATGAATTTAATGAAGTGGGAACACATTTATATAATCAAAACTTATTCAGCTCGTCGGGACTTCCACGGTCCATGGAATATTGTACGGCTCGTACAATCAGTCGTGGTTCACCACCAGGAGACCATCACCTCTGCTGGGTATTCTACGGACCAGTATACGGTCCGTGAAACATGGTCGTGAACTCACAGCGTTTTTCGAAGTTGTCTGCGTCGTTTCGTTTGATCTCCAATCCTTATACAACCTTCTTAACACTTGTTTAATACTTCATTAATGATCTAAACATCCCTATAACTCGTCCTCAAAACCTTGCTAAACAATTCTCAACGCAATTAATTTATGAAACCTTTCCTAAATCTCACTTATACTTCACTTATTCTTATCAATCCTTATTCCATCAATCCATATAACTTCTAGATCTTAACGTACGCGTTCTAAGACTACCAAATATTCGTCTTATAGTCTTAAGAACTTCCTGTTACCCTTAAGCTCGCATTGGTTCATTCACTATGCGACGTCTTGAAATTTCCAAGGTGTAACAAATAGGAAGCCTTCGAACCCATTGAGGACGAAGAACCCATAGAGGAGGAAGAGCTAGAAGAGGAAGAAGAAGAACCTCAAGATATGGAGGAAGAAGAATTGGATCCTATCGACATAAAGGTTAAGGAAGAAGAGGAACCATTTGCAATGTTTCTCGAGTTTCAAGAAGAAGAGAATCATAGGAATAATGAATGTGACTATTATGCCCCGACCAATCAGGGATCTGACTTCTATGCACCCTCACCCGCGCTAGTACCTGTGTCACGAGCCAAATTACGGGCCGTGCGGGCACCTACCATATTATTACCTAGTAAGCGAACCCTTACCAACCAACCCAATTTTTAACACATTTTTATTAACAATAATATAAATGATGATCACAATTTAAAATAAGGATTCATAATTACCATGTTATTAATACAAGAAAACTGAAAAGTTCCTGGAATCTAGTCTAGACAGGTACAAGAGCTCCTATTACACAAGAATAAAACCCAAAATAAATGACACAACCTCTTCCTGGAATGAGATGAGCAAGGCTGTAGGAAGATGTCCAGTAATCCACTAAGAGAAACTTCAAGTAATAACCTGCAACACATCTACACCCAAAAAGGACGTAGCAGGAGTAGTATCGGTACACCACATGTACTGATAATCATCATAGGTCGACTAAGATTAGTTCACGCAACACAATATAAAATCAACAAGATAAAAATATAAGTCAATGTGCATCCTCGAGACTTCCAATATAGACAACTACAGAGGTATGAACTCACCTTTCTAACTCCTGGTTATTTCGGTTCCCTCATTACCACATTAACACCAGCTACCCGACTAGTCAAAGTGTAGTGTAGTCCTGCCTCATATTTCTTTTAGGGACAATTAATTAGTCTTAACCTCATCAATTCCATTAACGTCTACCCTTTTATTATTAGTCTTAGAGTTTTCTATTTGGTTCACTCGCTAGGGTATGAGGCATCCACGAAAATGTACTCAACACACTTATCACCAAACACTGTGACTCTCTAAATCCATTAGATGTAACACAGAAATTCTAGAACTCAGTAACTCATTCTTATGCCAACACCTTCATGCATGATCAAAACCCCTCAGACAGTTCAACGCAATTATAGGAGATGCATAATGCAAATATAGTAGAATGACAACATATAAACATGAGGATATGAAGGTATGTAATGCAATGCAATGGCCCAATACACAAACTGTACATACATGCTAATTGGTGTCTTTGCCTAATAGTCATGTCCTGCAGGGGACCCATGGTGTCCATGTACCACTCGTTCAGAAACGAAACTTGGACCACGAGCTCACAACTAGGCCATATCCTCATCCTTTGTCAAATGTGCCTTTAATCTAGGTTACGTCCTCACCCCTTGTCAAATGTGCCTTTTCATAAATATATATGCATATTTATTGTCACATCACTTTGAATGATCGATTATCAAGTAGTACCTCATATCCAACCCAACTCGGCCATAAAACCAGGTAGTACAACTGATATTTACTCAGACTTTTCGCTCCATGTAGCGTTCAATAAATGCAAAAAATATATGCAATGATGCTAATAAATAAACTCAATATCATAGAATGCCCTGGACAAGTGTAACACTATTATGCCTTAGCTTCAACCCATCCAATACAACCCTTTTTATTAACAAGAACGAACAACATACGAATATTGCAAATAACTCAATAATTTATCGCGGAAACTAAATATACCTCAGAATAATTATGCTAACCTACAGGGTAACCTTCCTTAGTAGTGACAAGTGATCTCTCCCAAATCTGTAACACACAGACATCAACAACACTTAGAACTTAGTATCCATTTATACACTCGATGTTATCCTAATTACTATATATATACACACTTCAATTAAATTATGAGTATATCCATCTGAACTTCGTGTTCGAAGACCTAATCATGCTTTCTCCCGTGAGGGTCATACCGATGTTGTCACAGGTACTATCACTGTTTTTAGTTATGATGTTTTTGCACTTAAGGACCCAGGATCTACCCTTTCTTATGTAACCCCTTTTGTTGCTAAGAAGTTTGGAGTCAAACCAGAACTATTGTCCAAACCTTTTGAAGTGTCTAACCCTGTCGGTGAGACAATTCTAGGCTGATATGTGTATAAGGGTTCTCCGGTGAGAGTGTACCATAAGTTGACAATAGCAGACCTTCACGAGTTAGAAATGGTAGACTTTGATGTGATCATGGGGATGGATTGCTATATTCATATTATGCGTCAGTTTGTTGTCGGACCAAAACAGTCAAATTTAAATTCCCAAATGAGCCAGCCTTAGTTTGGTCCGATGATTCAGTAGCACCCAGAGGTCAGTTTATCTCTTATCTGAAGGCCCGAAAAATGATTTCCAAGGGCTATATCTATCATTTAGTCTGAGTTAGAGATGCAGATACCCAGACCCCAACTTTTCAGTCAGTTCCAGTAGTCTGTGAGTTTTCAGAAGTCTTTCCAGAGGACCTTCCAAGGATCCCTCCTGATAGGGAAATAGAGTTCGAAATTGATCTACTTCTTGGCACTAAGCCTATCTCTATTCCGCCATATAGAATGGCTCCAGCAGAACTCAAAAAACTTAAGGCTCAGTTAAAAGACCTCCTAGATAAGGGATTTAGCCGCCCTAGTATTTCTCCATGGGGCGCATCAGTTCTATTCGTGCGAAAGAAAGATAGTTCCTTGCGTATGTGTATAGACTATCGCCAACTTAATAAAGTCACTATCAAGAACAGATATCCCCTTCCTAGAATAGATGACTTATTTGACCAACTTCAGGGTGCCCAGTTTTATTCTAAGATAGACCTTAGATCTGGTTACCATCAGTTAAGGTCAAGGAAAAAGATATTCCTAAGACAGCTTTCAGAACCAGATATGGGCACTATGAGGTTTGTGTCATGTTTTTCGGGTTGACGAATGCGCCAACAGCCTTCATGGATCTTATGAACAGAGTGTTTAAGACGTATCTCGATCTCTTCATGATTGTCTTCATCGACGATATTTTAGTATACGCTCGCAGTGAGTCAGATCATGCTCAGCACCTTAGAGTAGTATTGCAGACACTTAAAGACCGTGAGCTATTCCCAAAATTTTCCAAGTGTGAATTTTGGCTCAAGTACGTGGCATTTTTAGGCCATGTTATTTCCGGAGAGGGTATTCGAGTTGATAACACTAAGATTGAAGATGTCAAGAGTTGGCCCAGACCTACCTCTGTTACAGATATTCGTAGTTTCTTGGGTCTGGCTGGTTACTACAAGCGTTTCATAGAGGGATTTTCCTCTATCTCAGCTCCGTTGACTAGATTGACTCAAAAGAAGTCTAAGTTTTGGTGGTCAGATGCTTGTGAGCGCAATTTCGAGGAGTTGAAAACAAGGTTGACTTCAGCTCCGGTTTTGACCTTGCTGGAATGGACCAAGGGGTTCGTAGTTTATTATGTTGCTTCGGGCATAGGACTCGGTTGTGTCTTAATGCAACATAGTAAGGTTGTAGCTTATGCATCTCGTCAGCTCAAGGTTCACGAGAAGAATTATCTGACTCATGACCTAGAGTTGGCAGCTGTAATTTTTGCACTTAAGATATGGCGTCATTATTTGTATGGAGCGCATGTTGATATTTTCACAGATCATAAGAGCCTGCAATATTTTCAAGCAAAGAGAGTTGAATCTTAGGTAGAGAAGATGGCTCAAATTGCTTAAGGACTATGACGTGGATATTCTCTATAATCCACGGAAGGCGAATGTTGTAGCCAATGCTCTCAGTGAGCGTTCCATGGGAAGTTTAGTTCATGTCGATGGAAATAAGGAAATTTTGAACAATGAAGTCCACCGTTTGGCCAGTCTTGGGGTTCGACTATTGGACTCAGAGGATGGCGGTGTGTTATTTCAGAATAGAGCTCTTTCCTCCCTAGTCGTTGAAGTTAAAGAGAAGCCGTATAAGGATCCCTACTCGTTGCAGCTCAAAGAGGGGATTCACAAGCATAAGACGACGACTTTCAAACAAGGGGGAGATGACGGCAACTTGAGATATCGAGGCACATTATGTGTTCCAGATGTAGATGGGCTCAGAGAGCAAATTATGTCTGAAGCTCACCACTCCAGGTATTCCATTCACCCAGGTTCCACAAAGATGTATCACGATCTTAAGAAGATTTCTTGGTGGAATGACATGAAGAAGAATGTAGCAGATTTTGTGGCAAAGTGTCCAAATTGTGAGCGCACTTCTTATCAGTTAAGACCATAGATGCAGCGGAGGACTATGCCAAGTTGTATCTTCGCAAAATTGTCAGACTTCATGGGACCCCAATGTCCATTATTTCAGATCGTGGTGTTCAGTTCATAGCAAAAAAAATTAAATCCTTTCAGAAAGGATTGGGTTCAAAGGTTAACCTCAGTACAACTTTTCAGCCTTAGACAAATGGCCTGGCAGAGAGCACCATTCAGACCCTTGAGGATATGTTCAGAGCATGTGTCCTTGATTTGAAAGGTAATTAGGATGATCACCTACCTCTTATTGAGTTTGCTTACAATAATAGTTACTATGCTAGTATCGGGATGGCACCATTTGAAGCTCTTTATAGGTGGAAGTGTAGATCACTGATTGGTTGGTTCGAAGTTGGTGAATTAGAGTTGTTGGGACCAGATTTGGTCTATCAGGCTATGAAAAAGGTCAAGTTAATCCAAGAGCGTTTGAAGACAGCTCAGAGTCGCCAGAAGTCTTACATAGATGTGAGACGGAGAGATTTAGTATTTGAAGTTAATGATTGGGTATTTCTCAAAGTCTTGCCTATGAAGGGTGTCATGAGGTTTGGTAAGAAGGGGAAACTTAGTCCCCGCTATATTGGACCATACAGAATTCTGCGAAAAGTTGGTTTAGTAGCTTATGAGCTTGAATTGCCACAAGACTTGGCTACCGTATACCCAGTATTTCATGTGTCCATGTTGAGAAAGTGTGTGGGGGACCCCTCATTGGTTATCCCGACTGATGGCATAACAGTCAATGATAGTTTGACTTACGAGGAAGTCCTACTGAAAATCCTTGATCATCAGGTTCGCAAGTTGTGAACTAAAGAGGTAGCCTCAGTAAAGGTCTTGTGGAGAAGTCAGAAAGTTGAAGAGGCTACATGGGAAGTCGAAGAAGACATGAAGTCAAGATATCCCTATCTCTTTGAAGAATCAGCAGAAACCGGTGGAGGTATCGTACTTCCCCTCTCAGATCCTTCCTCCTATAGTTTCCATTATCAGTATTCAGCCTATTTGACAGTCAGTTTAACAGTTACTCAGTTCAACAGATAATTCAGTTCAGCCCCTTTAAGTTCAGTTCTCATGTGCTCATGTCAGTTAGTGTGCACATGTCTCAGCAATTCCATTTGACCAGAATCCATCATTCGAGGACGAATGATCCCAAGGGGGAGATATTTTAACACCTCAGACTTTTAACTTAAGCTTTGACCATGAATCCAGACTTAGAAAACCAGATAAGGAATGTGAGAATTGGAAATTTCTCGTCAAATGTCAGATGGGGATTTATGCCCCTGAATACGTATCGTAAACCAGTATACGGCCCGTATTTCAAGTCGTAAAGTGACAACCAAAATCACTGTGCATTCTAAAATTTGTCTAGTGGAATTTCATATTGTTAAAAACGGATCATATTTTGAAATACGGCTCGTAAAGTGGGATCGTATTTAAGAAGAAACATAAAACAGTGATCCTATTTGAAACCTATCGAATTACGGTCCAGGTTTACGGACCGTAAACCAGTTTATGGACCGTAAACCAGTTTACGGACAGTATTTCCCAGCCCGCACCAGAACCTATAAATACCAGCCTTCAGTTGTTTTATTTCGTTTTTCATAATTCCAAGCCCTAGAAACAAAGTGTTCTTCTCCCAACAATCCAAAACAACAAGGTAAGTCATTCCAAGCTCTTCTAAATCAATTCTATCATATATGCTCTTAACCTAATCATGGAACCATGTTCTTAACATAGGGTTTTCAAGAAAACCCAATTAAGGAATATAAAGAGCAAAACCTTGGAACACTTTTTCTAAGGCCAGGTCATTATTCAAGTTTGGGAGCAGTTTCCAGGTATGTTAAGCATACTATCTACATGAGGAACATTGTTTAATCATCCTCATACCTCAATAATCATAATTCCCAGAAATCCAGCAAGTTCTTGATTTTCATAACCTAGGGTTAGAGCTCAGTTTTCTTATTTTGTTCATACTTGTTATGCATGATATGGACCATAGTTTAATCTAAAAGACTTGTAATTCAATCTACGAGTCTCAGAATGCAGTCTAAGTCATCAATCATGATAAAGAGTTAGTAGTCGGTTTTACACCTATTGCTTCATGTTTGTTTGGGCCCAAGGCCATAGTTATGATTCATATGCTTATGTAATTATTTTTGGCCTGAGCCCATAGCTTTGAGATCTCATTATTTATTGGGCCTGAGGCCATAGTTACATAATTTTTGCACAGGTGGTTTCTATATAGA
Organism: Lycium barbarum; assembly: GCF_019175385.1. Classification (NCBI taxonomy): domain Eukaryota; kingdom Viridiplantae; phylum Streptophyta; class Magnoliopsida; order Solanales; family Solanaceae; genus Lycium; species Lycium barbarum. The sequence goes on along the minus strand of NC_083337.1, from coordinate 80,352,136 downwards.
TCAGCTCATGAAATGAGTACTCAGTTTCTTTATGCTTTATTTTTCATATATCCCATATCATAGCTTCAGTTGCTTATCATACTTGTTCATTTCAAATGTACTAACGTCCTTATGCATGGGCCTGCACTTCACGGTGCAGAGTTTGACTTTCAGGAGGATACAACAGCCGCTTAGCTTCCAGCACTTTGAGTACATCAGCTAGTTGGTGAGCCCCTCTCATCCAGGGCTTCCCGTCCATTCCCAGTTTTTCGAGTATTAGCTAGTTCATTAGTATTTGAGGCATGTCAGAGTCTTGTCCTGATCTAGTTATTCTTTTAGTATTTTGATCATAGAGGTTTCATAGACACAAACTTTAGTCAGTTATGTTTGTTATGCCTCACAACATTTATTTCCGCATTCATTATTATATTTGAGTTAGAGCATTCTCTTACTTCGTGTTATATCTTGCATGCCTTCATGATACAACTGTTAGATTCAGCAGCCATGGGTTCGCTCGGTCATAGATAGTCAGGAACCGAGTGTTGTGTCCTAGGCCATGGTTCGGGGCGTAACAGTTATAGACGTTCCAAGTTAGGCCGCCAGAGCAGAATTTAACCCTTTGCGAACGTGACCAAAGGGCTGCGAATGCGAAGAGGAGAAGGGATTAACCCTTCGCGAAAGTGACCTAAGGCCGTGAACGCGAAGGGTAAATTTTAAGTCAGTGCCAAACCGACTTAAACACCCTATATAAGGGGCAAAGCCCTCATTTTTCACCCATAATTTTCCCCAAAAGTTCAGCCAACATACATGGGTGTGTGTAACATAAAAGTGAGGGATTGGAGTGATTTCTAGTGATAGGATTAAATATGAGGCTCGGGAAACATGTAGCTGTGAGTGTAGTCTCATTTTGCGGTGGATTTTGGCTAGGATTCAAAGTGAATATTGAAGATATTGCTGCTCTAGCAAGAATAAGGTATGAATCTTTCCTTATTGATATTGATTTCGGTTTACTTACAAAGATAGAGTTATTAAATAGTCGTATAATGAATTGGTTGGTTGAGAAATTGGATAAACATCGTGTGGGGTGTTTATTGAGTATATTGACATTGATAATGATGTTGTTGATGTTGGTATTGGTAGTGTTGTTGTTGGTTGTTGGTATTGTGAATTCGGGCTAGGGATATAAACAGGGAAGATGCTGCCCGAATTTTGGCAGATTCTAAATGGATTTAAATTGAAGGCTTAAGACGAGCGTATGATGATGAGCCTAACAATAGTATGAATGGTTGTATATGTAGATTACGAGACTACAAATGATCTTAAGTGAATTGCAAGACAAGAAGTAAGTTGGAAGTCGAGAAATTATCTTCCAGGTATGTCAAGGCTAATCCATTTCTTTCTAAAGGCATGATTCTCTTCTTACGAACCCATGCATGAATTCCATAAAATCCTCATTTCCAAGAACGTTAAAATTTTATGATTCTCCAAGTTTTTATGATACCAAAGACGAATGTTTTCTATAATGACCATGATGATGATTATGATGATCCCATTTCTGGAGATTCCAAAGTTATGGTTTTAATTTCATTATGAGATTACTGAGCTGGTTGCAAGATTATTGATTATATTTGTTGATGTTGATCTCATCTTATGATTTTGTTCTTTCAAGGTGAGATATATGCATGATGTTAATTCCATAATGAAAATCGGAGGTTACCGACCTTACGTCACTCTGATGTATTTATAGCTTTTATTTGGTTCTCATGCATGTATATGTAAGTATTTTCTCACATTGAGTCGCACTATAGTCGGCCGGGTACGGCACCTATTGATACAAGAAAGGATACGCGGAATCGAGAAATTAAGAATACAAACAAAAAGGGAAAGAAAAGATTGATAATTTGACACAACTTAAGATTCAATTTAGCAACCAAAATTATATAAAACTAAGACCTCTAAATTATCATCAAAAGAAACACCAAATTCTTAAGTTGACCTCAAGGGAATTGAATTCCCAAGCAACCAACCTCTCAACAATACAAGATTCAACAAGAGCCTACCAAAGACATCTCACAAGTTTCTCTCTCTAGAGATAAACCTAAAAACACTCAAAATATTCATAATTCATCAAAAGCTTCAACAAGCTCTCATCTCTCATGCTCCCAATGGAGTCTCACAATTTTAACATTTCATATCATAAATGTCTACCTAATGAAATAAACTAAGGTAGTATTTATACTAGATAGAAAAGGAAGAAAACTACATTATTACAATAATACCCTTAATGAAGTAAGGGCCTTGTTTGGTTGGTAGTCTTCTCAAAAGATGAGAAAAGGCCTTTTTCTCCCTATTTCATCCAAGTGAGGCCTATACTTCCATTTTAGCATATTCTTGAGCTTCATGCCTTCAATCAAAGCACCTAATAAGTCTCCAAAGATGTGATCCCTAGCTCGGCTTGATGTGGATATTCTTGATGAAGCTTGTATCATTCTCCCCTTCTTGAAAAGGATTCGTCCTCGAATCTAAACCTTGCAAAACCATAGGGAAGACAAGCAATAACAAGGTCCTCAACGAATGAGGGTTAGTGTTAGAGTAGCCTACTCTACTAACATGCCAAGTATGCACACACTTGAGATATAACCAAGTATCAACCATGATTAAGAAGAACAAGCTCTCATATAGAGCACTAAGAACTTTGTTATCGCAAAGAACATGAAATGAAGATATCATAGAGGAACTAATGGTCTCAAAATACCGAAAGGGAAATAACACATTGCTTTTAATAGACATGACACACAAATGATCCTCAACTTCATAGTGATACCACCCCAAAGGTTACACTATGACCAAGTCACACCAATTTAAAACATCACCGGGGTCAAAAGGGAAGAATATCCACACATAGTGGCCAAGAGAATGACTATCTACCCCATTAGATCCCCTCCCAACATAAGATGCACCCCCCAACACAAGCATGAATGTCATCATATGCAAATAGATGGTAAAGAAAGGTTTCACACAAAACAACTTCATCTATGGTGTCCTCACATGTAGCTTCACTATTAAATTCAAGTACATGATTAAGCATACTACTAAGACTCGAAACACACAAGGAAGAGTTAACAATTTGCAAGCAAGTATCACCTCTCTTTTCAAAACACTCCTTCCCCACAAGTGTATTATCATTTCCCAAGGGGAGTTTTCTATCATAGGGAAGAGCGTCATCATTCCATAGTGGATTTTCAAATACCATGCAGTCCCCAAAAGTGGCTACATTTTCAATATTACAATACATTCCACTAGAAACTTCACTCTCATTAGTCATGTTATCATCAAATAAGACATTATCTTTAAAGAGAGAATAATCAATGAACAATGGTAAGCCAAAGCATGTAATTTCATTCTTAAAAAGGCAAATGTCATTTTTCAAAGTACCTTCATTTACATGACTATCCACATGACACTCATCACCATCGCAAACGGGAGTCTCATCACTCGACATAAAGATAAAGCCAAGAGACTCATTTCCACATGTCACGACCCAACCGGAGGGTCATGACGGGCACTCGGTGCTAACCCACCTGGGTACCACTTATCGTACCCTCATATTCACATCTAGGTGAGCCACATGGCTTACTCTTAATTTATATGCATGAATAGTGCTAATCTCGTTGGGCAACAACACATTCATAACATCATTAGCAACTATGCCCATATCAATGTACATGAGCCGACGAGGCTATAAAAATGATATACAAAATATAAGACGACAAGGCTAAGGACATCTAATCTGTCACGACCCAACCCCGTAGGCCGCGACTCGTGTCCGAGCAGGACACCTTACGTACCCAATAACCCCAAACCAACATATAAATTAGATACGCATATATAAAAGCCAAACGGAGTCGCAAGCTATCGTACATAAGCAGATGTAGCGCACGAAAGCCGATAAGGCCGTCACAAAATACATATTCTCAGAACATATATACACAACCCACGTATGTGTCTACAGACCTCTACAAACAATACTAACAGAAACATAAGACGGGATAGGGCCCCGTCATACCCCTGAATAAACATATACATATGTGATAGAAAAGTCTATACCAAAATATAGCTCCGGACAAAGGAGCACTCCAAAACAGCAGAGCAGATATCCTAAGCGGGCGGATCTCTGAAGTGGGTATCTGTACCTGCGCGGCATGAAAACGCAGCCCCCGAAGAAAGGGAGTCAGTACGGAATATGTACTGAGTATGTAAAGCATGAAGTACAGTAAACAAAATCATAACCGGAACAGAAAGTACAGAAAATGAGTGCAAAGTCCAGAATATCAAAATTCATACTTACAAAACATAAATAGTGTATGCAGAAACATATATCAAATCCGGCCCCAATACGGGACTCGGTGAACAGAACGTGGCGCCACCCCATCACTGGCGCCACAACACATCATACTTCAGAGTAGGGAATAGCTCCGTAACATATCATAACATATCAGATGGCCATATCATATCATATCATATCACCAACATCAGAACATAGATGTACATGGCACATCATACTCCGGACCCATGTACATGTCATACCTGCCCCCTCACATCAAGGCACGGCGAACAATGCAGTGGAATACGCTTGATAACAAATCCTGGCCCGGGCTCAGTGAAAGAAGCATTGAGGCATCCACGAGCAGAGTAGTGAGAAACCAAATGCAGGGTAAAGTATAAAAACATTTACACAGACTCAATCGAAGAACCCAAACAACAGATCATTAGAAAGACGTCAGACGATAATCGTAGTGCATACCTTTCGGATGTCACGGTGGATTATGTCAGAACAGAACTTCCGGATTCGTGGTACATATCAAAACATTTCATAGGACTTAATGGAATATTTCAAACAGTTGTCGTTTAGGAATTAGAAGAGCAGCCAAGCGTTTGCTTTAGATATCGTTCGGAAACAATTCAATAGCACAATAGAAGTGGATTCAGAAATAGTGGGCCCGCCTCGGGTCAACCGAGGTGGCGAGCACAAATTATGTGTAATAAACTTTATGGAGTCGCTTATGAGGGTTTTAAGGTAATCGGATTTTATTTACACAAGTTCTAGGTATTTAGACAACTTTTCTAACCATTTGCAACAGAATTAGTTCAATTCCACTGAATGGAACAAGGACAAGTTTACACGCAGGTTCCGAAGAGTATAGTAGTCCCCGAGGTCCAAATTCAAACCTAATACATCTAGGACATGCCAAGAGAAGGAAAGGTGGAGCTTTACATACCTTTCTTGCCTTTTACGCTCGCCAAACCTCAAATCTCGTTTCGTCCGAAACCTACAAATGGTCACATCTACCAAATGTTACTATAAGGCTTTTGGCATCCAATCTTGAATTAGTACTTGTCTACCGAAATTTTGGTAGCACCTCCCCTATAAATACGACACCCCGAGAATTCAACTCGGCCAAAATAATTCAACAACAACCCAACAACAACACCAACAATAACAACAATCACTACTGTCACGACCCAACCCCGTAGGCCGTGACTAGTGCCCGATCTGGGCACCCAAACCCATCTATCAAACGTATTCAAATATATAGCGGAAGCCGACAAGGCTATATTCCAAATACAGATAATTTCCAGAAAAATTTCGACAGAGTTTCCTTTGTTTTTCGGACTAACCAGAATAACCCTGTACACAGCAAACACCAACAGAGGCCACACAGGGCTAATCAAAGCAATGCACAAACATATGCGGACCGGACGCCTCGGCGTATGGAATCGCCCAAACAGCATATACACATAAGCATACAGACAGACCATAACCCACAAACATGTCACAGACCTCTAAACTAACCGACAGAATCATATGACGGGACAGGGCCCCGCCGTACCCACATAGTCAGATATGCAGAAATATATACATGGCGAAAGATATATATACCAAAAGTGGACTCCGAATCAAGGGAGTACTCTGAAATAGCAGAAGTGAAGCCTACAGTGGTGGATCACCGGCGTCTGCACCTACAGTGAAGCATGGAGTACAAAAATATAGGCCGCAACTGAAAGCGAACAGAATACCAAAGAGAGAAATGCCGAACATTATATCAAAATGTTTATCAAAATCATATATACATAATGCAAACAAAATCATGCAAAGCTCAGGAACGTGGTCACCACTCCGACGCTGGTGCCACACACAGCATAACACCAGAAGGTTCAAATCTCCGTACATCCCCGAACACACACATATGAGCGTATCACATCACAGCCATATCACAGCATAACTCCAAACGGAACCCGGCCCTATGGCGAGGCCTCGGGGAACCGTAACACAACATACGGCCGAATCATCATAGAGCGCACGAATCATAACCGGCCTGGGAACCGGTGAACGAAGTCATAATAAGGCACGAGCGGAGTCGTGAGCAAACAATGCAATTTGTATATCAAAATAGCCTTTCAAAACTTGATTACTTCATAAGTCAATTCATTAACCAAAATAGTCAAATAATTAATTAGTACGAAAGTCTATTTCACAAAATATTTCCAAAGTGGTACATATGGCTCAAAACATAACTTAGTATCTCATGGTGTTCAAAACATTATTTCATAAAAGATAAATTCCAAATTCGAAGATTCTTTATCGAAGCTTATCAAAAAAAAAAGAGCCTAGTAGGACAAATAAGGCATCTCGGGGCTAGCCGGCCCACCTCGGGTCAAGTCGAGGTGGCAAACATAATTTATGAGCATTTCGGGTCTATAGGATCATACATAAAGATTTCAAAGCAATCCGATTGCATTTTCATAAGTTTCGGACGTTTGATTGCTTTCTAGCCAAAATAGGAACATTAGGCTTCAATTGAATTGAATGAATAGTAGCCATTCTATAAATCGGATTTTGAGGAGCGGAAATGCTCCCGGGGTTCCGATATCAATCTAACATACTAAGACATGCCAAAAGAAGAAGTGGGAAGCATTACATACCTTATAAACGTCTTATGCTCACCCCAAACTCAAATCCCGATTCGTCCAGAATCTGCAAATGGTCAAAGTTACCTACTAGAGATTCTTAAGCTTAAAAATCCCATTAACTTCATTTTTTGCCTACCGAAATTTCGGCAGCATTTCCCCTATATATCTAACACCCCCGAGACTTAGCTCGGCTCAAAATACATCAACAACAACCCAAACATCACAAACAACACAAACCACAACTAAAGCACTTTAACTTCAATATTCTTCCTTACTATATAAGTTGACAACTTTCATTCAAACTTCACAATACCAAACTAATGTTCACCTTATTGTATTCATTCACCCATTCAAGGTCATTCAAACACATCCCAATTATATTCCACACATTATACATAATTTCAAGAAGTTCCTTACTTTCCATATTTCATCCAAAACATCAACACTTACGACGAACGTACTAACTCGCATTGTTTCATTCCAAATTCATTAACAACAACCATAAATAACATTAAAAGCCTTAATATCATAATTATACAACGATATACACAAATATACCGAAATTATATACTTTCCCATAATAATCCGCAATCATTTTCAACACCAACTCAATTCGTTAAACATTCATTTACGTTATAAAGGTCACAACGACGCAACTAACGAACTAAATAGAATTCGATTCGCCTTCCTTTCCAAACCGTATAAGTCACGGCCACAACAACATATATACACACACCCACGGTTTTATTCACACATCAATACTACGGAATTCTCGTCTATTCTCAATCCTTAACACATTCATACCAATTCCATAACATTAAAATAGCAAAATTCTTACCTTTTCTTGAATTTCCGACTTGCCGCGAACGTGCTCCTTTCACCAAACTAATTGTACCCCGTTGAAGAGCGTCTTGAGTACTCTACAATTATGGAAAGAACAAAACTTTTGGATCAAAATCAAGGCTTGGAGAATTTTTTTTTTGGTTGGCAAAGTGAGGTTCGGCCGAGTGAGCTTTTGAGCTCAAAGTTGAGTTATGATTTTTTTTCTTGATAATTCCAAATGAATTCATTGATATATATCCACATAAAGGTCATGTGCATAACACATGACTTTTAAAAGTGGGCTTGGACCAAGCCTAGTGGCCGGCCACCCCACCTCTTTGGGCCTAAATTTTTGTTCAATTTTCCTTGGCCCAATTCATTATAATCCCGTTTTGTAATTCCCGAAACTAATTTCTGAAATTCCAAATTTACCCTCGGCCTTCCCCAATGTATTTACACCAATAATTTCGCAACCAACATAGTCATATTATCTAGAATCATAATATTTCCTTATAACACACAAGTCTTATTCATTTTTCTCGATTTCCAAATATGCGAAAACACGGGACATAACATTCTCCCCCCCTTAAGAACATTCGTCCCCGAATGTTAAATTAGTCTTATAATATAACGGGGGAGTCTCCCTTTATAGTCAGCACACACAATTCCTTCGTCAATCAATACAACAAATTTGAAGGGTTTAGATTACCTGTGGACGTCGGGAACAAATGGGGGTATTTCTTCTTCATCTCGTCCTCCGCTTCCCAAGTCATCTCCTCCCGATTGTTGTTGCGCCACAGGACTTTAACGGAGGGCACTTCTTTAGTGCGTAGTCTCCTCACCTGTCGATCCAGAATAGATACAGGCTGCTCGTCATAAGACAACTGCTCTGTTACCTGAATGTCATCCACTGGAAATATCCTGGAAGGATCACCAATACATTTCTGCAACATAGACACATGAAACACCGGGTGTACGGCCTCCAAGTCGGATGGTAAATCTAGCTCGTAGGCGACCTCGCCTATCTTTCGAACGATCTGATACGGCCCAATGTACCGAGGGCTCAACTTACCCTTTCTACCGAATCTCATGACACCCTTCATAGGCGACACCTTCAGAAATACCCAGTCGCCAATCTGGAACTCTAGTGGTCGACGTCGTCTGTCTGCATATGCTTTCTGTCGACTCTGTGCAGCCAATAATCGCTCCCGAATAAGCTTTACCTTATCTACTGCTTCCTGGATCACATCTGGCCCGATTAACTTAGTCTCGCCCACGTTGAACCAACCAATAGGAGATCTGCATCTTCTGCCATAAAGGGCTTCATACGGTGCCATCTGAATGCTGGAGTGATAACTATTATTATAGGCAAACTCAATAAGCGGCAAATGATCATCCCAGCTGCCCCTGAAATCAATAACGCAGGCCCGTAACATATCTTCCAGCGTCTGAATAGTGCGCTCGGCCTGCCCGTCGAACTGAGGATGAAAGGTTGTACTGAGGCTCACCTGAGTCCCTAATCCCTCCTGAAATGACCTCCAGAAATTTGCCGTGAACTGGGCACCTCGGTCAGTAATAATGGATACAGGGACTCCGTGAAGTCTGACTATCTCTTTGATATACAGTCTAGCATAGTCCTCAGCCGAATAAGTAGTCCGGACTGGAAGAAAATGGGCTGATTTCGTCAATCTGTCAACAATAACCCAAATAGAATCGTACCTGCGTGGAGTACGCGGTAACCCAACGACGAAATCCATATTAATCATCTCCCATTTCCAGGCTGGAATTTCCAACTCCTGTAATAACCCACCGGGCTTCTGGTGTTCAATTTTAACCTGCTGGCAATTCGGGCACTGACTAACGTACTCTGCAATATCTTTCTTCATACCGTCCCACCAATACAAACTTCTGAGATCATGATACATTTTAGTGGAACCAGGATGAACAGAATACCGTGCATTATGCGCCTCGCCCATAATCTGTCGCCGTAGGCCTGCAACATCTGGTACACAGAATCTGCCTTCATATAATAATACCCCTTCAGGCGAGATTTCAAACGGAGTCTTTGCTTTATTAAGGGCCACATCTCTGTACTGAATCAGAATAGGATCTTCGAACTGACGCTGCTTTACCTCTGCTATAATAGATGATTCAGCAACTGCACGAACAGAAATCCCAGAATCTCCAGAATCCGCCAAACGAACTCCAAGGCTGGCCAACTGATGAATTTCACGAACCAAGTCTTTCTTATCAGATGGTACATCAGCTAAACTGCCCATGGACTTGCGGCTAAGTGCATCCGCTACCACATTGGCTTTTCCAGGATGATACAGAATATCAACGTCATAATCTTTCAATAATTCAAGCCATCTTCTCTGCCGCAAATTCAATTCTTTCTGCTTAAAAATATACTGGAGACTTTTATGGTCCGTATAAATATCAACGTGGACCCCATATAAATAATGCCGCCAAATCAAGATCATGAGTGGGATAATTCTTCTCGTGCGGTCTGAGCTGCCGGGAAGCATAGGCTATGACTCGACCGTGCTGCATCAACACACAACCTATCCCAATACCAGAGGCGTCACAATGGACAACATACCCATCTGATCCCTCTGGAAGAGTCAAAACTGGTGCTGAAACTAACTTTTCTTTCAACATCTGGAAGCTGCGCTCGCAGGCATCGGTCCACAGAAATTTCGCTGCTTTCTGAGTAAGCTTCGTCAGTGGTGCTGCAATAGAAGAAAAATTCTCCACGAACCTGCAATAATACCCGGCTAATCCCAGAAAACTGCGCACCTCTATCGGTGTAGTAGGCATGGGCCAATTCTGCACAGCCTCAATCTTCTGCGTATCGACCCGAATACCGTCTGCGCCGACAATATGGCCCAAGAATGCCACAGAAGTTAACCAAAATTCACATTTGGAGAATTTAGCATATAATTTCTGCTGACGGAGAATACCAAGTACCGTCCTCAAATGATCCGAATGCTCCTCGGCTGATCGCGAGTAAATCAGAATATCGTTAATGAACACAATAACAAACATATCCAAGAAAGGCCGAAATACCCGATTCACGAGATCCATAAATACCGCTGGAGCATTAGTCAACCCGAAAGACATAACTCTGAATTCATAATGCCCGTACCGGGTCCTGAAAGCAGTCTTCGGGATATCTGATTCTCGCACTCGCACCTGATGATAACCTGAGCGCAGATCTACCTTCAAAAAATATTTAGCACCCTGCAACTGATCAAACAAATCATCAATCCGAGGGAGGGGATATTTATTCTTTATAGTCACCTTATTCAGTTGCCGATAATCAATACACATCCGCAGTGACCCATCTTTCTTTCTCACAAATAATACCGACGCTCCCCAGGGTGATGTACTGGGTCTGATAAAACCCTTATCCAACAAATCTTTCAGCTGCTCTTTCAATTCCTTCAATTCAGCCGGTGCCATTCTGTACGGAGGAATAGATATAGGTAGCGTATCCGGCAACAGCTCTATGGTAAAATCTATCTCCCGCTCGGGCGGAAGACCCGGAAGCTCATCAGGAAATACATCTGGGAATTCATTAACAACCGGAACAGACTGAATAGTAGGTGTCTCAGCTGTAGTGTCATGCAAACGAACCAAGTGATAGATATAGCCTTTCTGAATCATCTTCTTAGCCTTGAAGTACGAAATAAACTTACCCCTCGGCGATGCTGTAGACCCGAACCACTCTATAACTGGTTCCCCTGGAAACTGAAAACGGACTACCTTTTTCTGGCAGTCAACATTAGCATAACAGGAAGCTAACCAGTCCATACCCATAATGACGTCGAATTCCAGCATATCTAATTCTATCAAATCAGCTTTAGTGCAGCGATCACATATAGTCACAGAACAATCCCTATATACCTGTCTCGCTATAATACAATCCCCGACCGGTGTAGCGACCTCAAACACTATCCCAATTTTACTAGCAACAAGCGGGGAAATATACGATAAAGTAGAACCAGGGTCAATCAATGCATATACAGATCTGGAGAAAACCAGTAATGTACCTGTGACGACATTCGGCGAAGCCTCCTGATCCTGGCGGCTGGCCAATGCGTATATGCGGTTCGAGGGACCGCTAGAACCTGAAACACCACCGCGGCCTCGACCGCGTCCCGCCGGTGTCGGCGCACCTCGCCCTGCAGGGCGTGCAACAGATGGAGCAGATGATGAACCGGCGGCTGACCCTGTCGGCTGAGCCACACTACCAGAACCGCTAGCCAACGGACAATCTCGCATAAAATGGCCCTGACCACCGCACGAAAAACAAGCTCCAGTAGCTCGATAGCACTCCCCAGGATGAGACTTCCCGCAATGAGAACAACGGGGCCTGGCTGGGGCCTCTAGATACCTGTGAACCTGCCGCCCTGGAGCCCTGACCGACCCCAGACGGTCCTGCACTATCAAACCTCCTGCCGCCAGACTGAGTACTCCGGCCGGACGGAGGAAGCTGTCTGCCTGTCTGCTGCTGCTGAGGCTGCCCGCCTCGAGAATCTCCAGAATATCCCGCGGACCTAGCCCTCTTGGGCGGCCTCCTGTCCCGATCTCCGCTAGAATAATCAGACCTGTGACGGTCCTCCATACCTAGCGCGTAAGCCTGAAGTCGGGCAATATCCATATCTGTCTGCAATGACACTGCCATACAGCCGTCGATCAAATAACGATCCAACCCCATAACATATCTGTGCATCCGATCGGACATATCTGCTTCTACGACAGGTGCATACCGGGCCAGGGAATCAAACTCCAGATTATACTCGCGAACGCTCCGACCCCTCTGCTGCAGTGTAAAAATCGATCAGCCCGCGCCCGCCGTAACTCTGGGGGCAGAAAGTGGCGGGTAAAAGCAGTCACAAACTCGTCCCAAGTAGCTGGAGAAGCACCGTCACCCCTGGATAGCTCCCAGGACTCATACCAGTGAGCAGCAACATCCCGTAGTCTATGCGAGGCCAACTCGACCGACTCGGTCTCTGAAGCCCTGACCAAGTCTAGTGAGCGCCGCATCCCCCGAATAAAGTCATGGGGGTCCTCATCGGGCTTAGACCCGAAAAACTCTGGAGGGCCACACAATAAGAACTCTCGAACCCGCAGGCTGTCACGCCTGTCATCATCATCATCGTCCCTCCGCCCGCGTCTGCGAGCCTGCCCCGCTACCAATGTGGTCAGCAATTGTACAGCCTCCCTCAGGGTCCTGTCCTCCGCCCCTGGCTGAGGAGCTGGAGTCTCGGGAGTGGGTACTCGGGCCCCTGGAGCTGCTGATGGACCTGCTCCAGGCTCCGCCTATGGTGGTGTAGCGGATCCCTCTGAATGGGGCACAACCTCGGGCAAATCATAAACACGAGCCCGGGTAACTCGCTGTGCCTGACTAGTCCCTGCTATCCCTGCCTTGCCCTTCTGGGCTGCCGTTGCCTTCTTCGGAGGCATCACTGCAAACACAATAACGAATCAGATCAAAATCATCCTAATAGCACAGCTCTAACGCACGATCTAAGATTCCAAAGAAAAGTAACACCCTAAATGCCCTGTAGCCTCCTATTTATAGATGTGGTGCACAACACACCGATAAACAAGACTCTACGAGACACGGCCTTTGGACATTCTGAGGACAAACTGCTCTGATACCACTTTTGTCACGACCCAACCCCGTAGGCCGTGACTAGTGCCCGATCTGGGCACCCAAACCCATCTATCAAACATATTCAAATATATAGCGGAAGCCGACAAGGCTATATTCCAAATACAGATAATTTCCAGAAAAATTTCGGCAGAGTTTCCTTTGTTTTTCGGACTAACCAGAATAACCCTGTACACAGCAAACACCAACAGAGGCCACACAGGGCTAATCAAAGCAATGCACAAACATATGCGGACCGGCCGCCTCGGCGTATGGAATCGCCCAAATAGCATATACACATAAGCATACAGACAGACCATAACCCACAAACATGTCACAGACCTCTAAACTAACCGACAGAATCATGTGACGGGACAGGGCCCCGCCGTACCCACATAGTCAGATATGCAGAAATATATACATGGCGAAAGATATATATACCAAAAGTGGACTCCGAATCAAGGGAGTACTCTGAAATAGCAGAAGTGAAGCCTACAGTGGTGGATCACCGGCGTCTGCACCTGCGGGCATGAAACGCAGCCCCCCCGAAGGAAGGGGGTCAGTACGAAAGATGTACTGAGCAGGTAAAGCATGGAGTACAAAAATATAGGCCGCAACTGAAAGCGAACAGAATACCAAAGAGAGAAATGCCGAACAGTATATCAAAATGTTTATCAAAATCATATATACATAATGCAAACAAAATCATGCAAAGCTCAGGAACGTGGTCACCACTCCGACGCTGGTGCCACACACAGCATAACACCAGAAGGTTCAAATCTCCGTACATCCCCGAACACACACATATGAGCGTATCACATCACAGCCATATCACAGCATAACTCTAAACGGAACCCGGCCCTATGGCGAGGCCTCGGGGAACCGTAACACAGCATACGGCCGAATCATCATAGAGCGCACGAATCATAACCGGCCCGGGAACCGGTGAACGAAGTCATAATAAGGCACGAGCGGAGTCGTGAGCAAACAATGCAATTTGTATATCAAAATAGCCTTTCAAAACTTGATTACTTCATAAGTCAATTCATTAACCAAAATAGTCAAATAATTAATTAGTACGAAAGTCTATTTCACAAAATATTTCCAAAGTGGTACATATGGCTCAAAACATAACTTAGTATCTCATGGTGTTCAAAACATTATTTCATAAAAGATAAATTCCAAATTCGAAGATTCTTTATCGAAGCTTATCAAAAAAAAAGAGCCTAGTAGGACAAATAAGGCATCTCGGGGCTAGCCGGCCCACCTCGGGTCAAGTCGAGGTGGCAAACATAATTTATGAGCATTTCGGGTCTATAGGATCGTACATAAAGATTTCAAAGCAATCCGATTGCATTTTCATAAGTTTCGGACGTTTGATTGCTTTCTAGCCAAAATAGGAACATTAGGCTTCAATTGAATTGAATGAATAGTAGCCATTCTATAGATCGGATTTTGAGGAGCGGAAATGCTCCCGGGGTTCCGATATCAACCTAACATACTAAGACATGCCAAAAGAAGAAGTGGGAAGCTTTACATACCTTATAAACGTCTTATGCTCACCCCAAACTCAAATCTCGATTCGTCCAGAATCTGCAAATGGTCAAAGTTACCAATTAGAGATTCTTAAGCTTAAAAATCCCATTAACTTCATTTTTTGCCTACCGAAATTTCGGCAGCATTTCCCCTATATATCTAACACCCCCGAGACTTAGCTCGGCTCAAAATACATCAACAACAACCCAAATATCACAAACAACACAAACCACAACTAAAGCACTTTAACTTCAATATTCTTCCTTACTATATAAGTTGACAACTTTCATTCAAACTTCACAATACCAAACTAATGTTCACCTTATTGTATTCATTCACCCATTCAAGGTCATTCAAACACATCCCAATTATATTCCACACACTATACATAATTTCAAGAAGTTCCTTACTTTCCATATTTCATCCAAAACATCAACACTTACGACGAACGTACTAACTCGCATTGTTTCATTCCAAATTCATTAACAACAACCATAAATCACATTAAAAGCCTTAATATCATAATTATACAACGATATACACAAATATACCGAAATTATATACTTTCCCATAATAATCCGCAATCATTTTCAACACCAACTCAATTCGTTAAACATTCATTTACGTTATAAAGGTCACAACGACGCAACTAACGAACTAAATAGAATTCGATTCGCCTTCCTTTCCAAACCGTATAAGTCACGGCCACAACAACATATATACACACACCCACGGTTTTATTCACACATCAATACTACGGAATTCTCGTCTATTCTCAATCCTTAACACATTCATACCAATTCCATAACATTAAAATAGCAAAATTCTTACCTTTTCTTGAATTTCCGACTTGCCGCGAACGTGCTCCTTTCACCAAACTAATTGTACCCCGTTGAAGAGCGTCTTGAGTACTCTACAATTATGGAAAGAACAAAACTTTTGGATCAAAATCAAGGCTTGGAGAATTTTTTTTTTGGTTGGCAAAGTGAGGTTCGGCCGAGTGAGCTTTTGAGCTCAAAGTTGAGTTATGATTTTTTTCTTGATAATTCCAAATGAATTCATTGATATATATCCACATAAAGGTCATGTGCATAACACATGACTTTTAAAAGTGGGCTTGGACCAAGCCTAGTGGCCGGCCACCCCACCTCTTTGGGCCTAAATTTTTGTTCAATTTTCCTTGGCCCAATTCATTATAATCCCGTTTTGTAATTCCCGAAACTAATTTCCGAAATTCCAAATTTACCCTCGGCCTTCCCCAATGTATTTACACCAATAATTTTACAACCAACATAGTCATATTATCTAGAATCAAAATATTTCCTTATAACACACAAGTCTTATTCATTTTTCTCGATTTCCAAATATGCGAAAACACGGGACATAACAACTACAAATCACAATTTGTCACAATTAGACTTCTTTCCAACATAATGCAATAGCTTTCATTCCGACTTCGCATTTTCAAATCAATACCAACATGCTCATATTCATTACTAATCAAGATCACTACAATATAATTCGGAAACATTTCATATCATTTCTACAATATATTCACAAGATATACAAAATATACAAACTTTCCACCAAAGCCATAATTCATCCGAATCCTCTAATTTTCGACATAAATATCCATAACACATTTTCATCCTCCAATTTCATTAACAATAATCATAATTCGTGCCTTAACAATTTCATTTTTCATAATTACATAAATTTACCACAAAATCACAAAACTTCCCATAACAACTTAACAACCAATCTTTCATGCTAATATGGACTAGCATCCTTCTAAATTCACCAACCAACATAACAATTCACATATAGCTATTTCATAATTTTTATTTCCGTAATGAAGTCGAAATTAATACTAACAACATCAATAGCAACATCCTCCACATTCTACAAGTTAACTACATTTATTTTCATCCAAAATTCTCTTCAAATCTCATTCCATAATTCACAATACCAACGGACGAATTTATATCGCTATTTTTCCCATTCTAATCCGTTAAAACTTTAAATAATCTTGTTAGCAATGAAAAGGAGCCTTATCCATACCTTAAGAATTCAGCCACCACGTTATCACCCTCCTCCTTGGTTGATTTTTACCTCAAATTGAAGACAACGCGACATACAACACTTTTGTCTTCATGGGCTTCGGGATTCGGGGCTCGGATTTTGATCAAAATTGATTTTTCTTCTTTCCAATGCTCTTTTCTCTCTCTCTCCAGAACTTTCTGGTCTTCTTTGTATGAATAATGAGGATAAAGAACTGAAATTTCATTTAAAAGGGTGTGGGTAATGGGGCTAACCCGGTTGGGCCCGAGTTGGGCCTAGCCCACTGACCTTTCGACCTTAAAACGTCCATATCTCCTTGTACCGACGTCACCTGGGAACCCACGGCCTATGGTTGGAAAGCTAATTCAATTATCTACAATTTCTATATCTTGGTAATGTTCCAAATTCCAAACTTATAATACCGTTTTTGCCCCTCAAAGTCAGGTCACCAAAAAACGTTTTCTTAAAAATATTCGTTTGGAGGGCTTCCACTTTGATTTGGCCCAAGGGTCCTTCATGAGTTGTGTTTAACTTTACATATGTGATTCATATAACATGTCACATGTTCCAAAAAAATATCGATGTGTGGGCCCCACCTCAGCAAATAATCCGACGTTCAAAAATACGGGATATAACATCCTCCCCCCCTTTAGAACATTCGTCCTCGAATGTTCAACTGGCCTCATAGGGTGTTATAATACTTCGGGACGGTCCCTCATATAGTTATACTTCAAGAGGTCTCTTTCTTTCCTTCAAAATTTTTCAAATGTTACAATTGCTATCCCCTTTTTCGTACTCACTTTCTCTCCATTCCCGAACATCGTGATACTAGGACCTTCCAGCCTTGACTAGTGGTGGGGCTAATATCAGTCTACTTTGTAATATTTGTACCATGTCTTTCGCTTTGTTTCTCAAATTCTGTTCAGTTAATATCTTTCATACCTCGCGACACTGGCTGCTGAGGTCCACCTGCCGGTCGGTACAGTCATGAATGGGGTGTCATATGCACATTTATACCTTTCCTACCATTTCGCTTACAAAACATTTCCCAAACTCTTATTTAAACTTACTCTCATTCCCAAGCTGCATTGCGCTATCTTCTTCCTTATCGACTTATCTTGCCTTAATCTACCCGACTTTTCGAGGGTTTCTAATCACTTCACATATTCTAATTTCTTTTAGGTTACCCCAAATTCCCATCTGTCTCTTATACTCACACTTATGAAAATTTTAGTATACTTCCAGGGGTCACCCATCCCAGAATTTCTCTGGCCCTAGCACGCTTAACCTCGAAACTTTAGTGCATTTTGGCACGTTAACATTGACATAATTGCATCGACTTCCCCGCACAACTTTTCTCACACAGTCTAGGGCAAGCCGGGGTCTTAACAATTTCCGGATAATTATCGTAGCGGGTCCCACTCCGCTCTAAAGAGGGTCTTTTATTTCTCTAACTTAAGGAATTACCGAATTAGTCCTTTAAATCCTCAACATTCACCTTTTTATCCATAGAAATAGTTACCTCTCACGATCCTATTGCTTCGAATCTTATCCAGATTCTATCAGTAATTAGGAGGGAAAATATACCACAAAATAGAGCCTAAACCTGTCAATGTATATATATTTCGAGAAAAGACCGATAATATACCTGCATTCGCGTCTGGTGGCGCCTCCGGGTCCTGTCGACTAGTCAAGGCAAAGATGCGATGCGAAGGGCCGCTAGAACTGGGAGCTCCACCACGGCCTCTACCGCGGACTGCTGGTGTCGGAGTACCTTGCCCCGTGAGGCGCATAGCCACAGATGAAGATGATGAACCAACAGCTGACCCCGTAGGCTGAGCCATACCACCCGGGCCGCCCCTATACGGACACTCTCTCACAACGTGGCCTTGACGGTCGCACGCAAAGCAGGCACCTGTAGCACGATAGCACTCTCCAGGGTGGTGCCTCCCGCAATAAGAACATTGAGGCATAGGTGGTCTCGACTGGCCAGAACCTCTGTCCATCCGTGAGCCCGAAATCCTGGAGCTCTGTCCTATCCCTGAATGCCCTAGGCTATCAAACCTCCTGCCTGAAAACTGTAGAGGTGTACTCGGTGCCGACTGGGAAGGATGTCTGCTGAACTGCTGCTGCTGCTGAGGCTGCATACTCCGAAACTCTCCAGAATACCCAGTCGATCTGGCCCTCTTGGGTCGGCTCTCATCCTGACTCCTATCGGGCTGACGCCATTTATGCCAGTCCTCCATGCCCTGGGCGTGCGCCTGTATACGGGCAATATCCATCCCGGACTGAGCGGCCATCACTAAACAACTATCGATCAAATAATCATCTAGCCCCATTATATACCGGTGCATCCTATCAGTCATAATAGCTACCACAGCAGGTGCATACCTAGCCAATGAGTCAAACTCCAGGCTATGCTCCCGGACACTCCTACCATTCTGTCTCAATAGCAAAAATTTGTGGGCCCTAGCCCACCGTAGCTCCGGAGGCAGAAAATGGCCAAGAAAGGCCTCAGTAAACTCGTCCCATACTGCTGGGGGAGCGCCGTCACCCCTGGACAACTCCCAGGACTCATACCAGTTAGCTGCTACATCGTATAACCGGTACGAAGCCAACTCAACTGACTCGGTCGCAGAAGCCTTAATCAAGTGTAACGTGCGCCGCATCTTTCTGATAAACTCCTCTGGATCCTCCTCGGGCTTTGTCCCGAAGAACTCTGGTGGGCTACAAGTCAGGAACTCACGAGCTCTCGAACTGTCACGCCTGTCTGCACGGTCACCTCCCAATCCGTGCCTCTGAACCTGCCCTGCTACCAGTCTGGTCAACAACTGGACCGCATCTCTCATAGCCCGATCCTCAGCTCCTGGCTGTGGAGCTGGAGGCTCAGGTACTGGAATCTCGAAAGCTGGCGGTGAAGCCGTTCCCCGATCCGCAGCTGCTGCAATCCCCTCTGGGTGTGGCGGTGTAGAGGAGCCCTCTGCCTGGGGCAAAATCTCAGGAATAATATATGCACGGGCCCTGGTAGTCCTTTGGGCCTGGCTAGTCTCCCCCGCTGCCACTGACTTGGCCTTCTGGGCCGCCGTCGCCTTTTACGGAGGTATGACTGCAAATGTAACAATTCGTTAGGGAGGAATCATCCTGATAACACAACTCTATCTCACGATCTAAGACAAGAAAGAAGGGTAACATCCTAAATGCCCTGTAGCCTCCTGTTTATAGGTGTGGTGCACAACACACCGATAAACAAGACTTTACTAGACACGGTCTGTAGACATTCCGAGAACCAAACCGCTCTGATACCACTTCTGTCACGACCCAACCCCGTAGGCCGCGACTCGTGTCCGAGCAGGACACCTTACGTACCCAATAACCCCAAACCAACATATAAATTAGATACACATATATAAAAGCCAAACGGAGTCGCAAGCTATCGTACATAAGCAAATGTAGCGCACGAAAGCCGATAAGGCCGTCACAAAATACATATTCTCATAACATATATACACAACCCACGTATGTGTCTACAGACCTCTACAAACAATACTAACAGAAACATAAGACGGGACAGGGCCCCGTCATACCCCTGAATAAACATATACATATGTGATAGAAAAGTCTATACCAAAATATGGCTCCGGACAAAGGAGCACTCCAAAACAGCAGAGCAGATATCCTAAGCGGGCGGATCTCTGAAGTGGGTATCTGTACCTGCGCGGCATGAAAACGCAGCCCTCGAAGAAAGGGGGTCAGTACGGAATATGTACTGAGTATGTAAAGCATGAAGTACAGTAAACAAAATCATAACCGGAACAGAAAGTACAGAAAATGAGTGCAAAGTCCAGAATATCAAAATTCATACTTACAAAACATAAATAGTGTATGCAGAAACATATATCAAATCCGGCCCCAATACGGGACTCGGTGAACAGAACGTGACGCCACCCCATCACTGGCGCCACAACACATCATACTTCAGAGTAGGGAATAGCTCCGTAACATATCATAACATATCAGATGGCCATATCATATCATATCATATCATATCACCAACATCAGAACATAGATATACATGGCACATCATACTCCGGACCCATGTACATGTCATACCTGCCCCCTCACATCAAGGCACGGCGAACAATGCAGTGGAATACGCTTGATAACAAATCCTGGCCCGGGCTTAGTGAAAGAAGCATTGAGGAATCCACGAGCAGAGTAGTGAGAAACCAAATGCAGGGTAAAGTATAAAAACATTTACACAGACTCAATCGAAGAACCCAAACAACAGATCATTAGAAAGACGTCAGACGATAATCGTAGTGCATACCTTTCGGATGTCACGGTGGATTATGTCAGAACAGAACTTCCGGATTCGTGGTACATATCAAAACATTTCATAGGACTTAATGGAATATTTCAAACAGTTGTCGTTTAGGAATTAGAAGAGCAGCCAAGCGTTTGCTTTAGATATCGTTCGGAAACAATTCAATAGCACAATAGAAGTGGATTCGGAAATAGTGGGCCCGCCTTGGGTCAACCGAGGTGGCGGGCACAAATTATGTGTAATAAACTTTATGGAGTCGCTTATGAGGGTTTTAAGGTAATCGGATTTTATTTACACAAGTTCTAGGTATTTAGACAACTTTTCTAACCATTTGCAACAGAATTAGTTCAATTCCACTGAATGGAACAAGGACAAGTTTACACGCAGGTTCCGAAGAGTATAGTAGTCCCCGAGGTCCAAATTCAAACCTAATACATCTAGGACATGCCAAGAGAAGGAAAGGTGGAGCTTTACATACCTTTCTTGCCTTTTACGCTCGCCAAACCTCAAATCTCGTTTCGTCTGAAACCTACAAATGGTCACATCTACCAAATGTTACTATAAGGCTTTTGGCATCCAATCTTGAATTAGTACTTGTCTACCGAAATTTCGGCAGCACCTCCCCTATAAATACGACACCCCGAGAATTTAACTCGGCCAAAATAATTCAACAACAACCCAACAACAACACCACCAACAACAACAACAATCACTACAAATCACAATATGTCACAATTAGACTTCTTTCCAACATAATGCAATAGCTTTCATTCCGACTTCGCATTTTCAAATCAATACCAACATGCTCATATTCATTACTAATCAAGATCACTACAATATAATTCGGAAACATTTCATATCATTTCTACAATATATTCACAAGATATACAAAATATACAAACTTTCCACCAAAGCCATAATTCATCCGAAACCTCTAATTTTCGACATAAATATCCATAACACATTTTTGATCCTCCAATTTCATTAACAATAATCATAATTCGTGCCTTAACAATTTCATTTTTCATAATTACATAAATTTACCATAAAATCACAAAACTTCCCATAACAACTTAACAACCAATCTTTCATGCTAATATGGACTAGCATCCTTCTAAATTCACCAACCAACATAACAATTCACATATAGCTATTTCATAATTTTTATTTCCGTAATGAAGTCGAAATTAATACTAACAACATCAATAGCAACATCCTCCAGATTCTACAAGTTAACTACATTTATTTTCATCCAAAATTCTCTTCAAATTTCGTTCTATAATTCACAATACCAACGGACGAATTTATATCGCTATTTTTCCCGTTCTAATCCGTTAAAACTTTAAATAATCTTGTTAGCAATGAAAAGGAGCCTTATCCATACCTTAAGAATTCAGCCACCACGTTATCACCCTCCTCCTTGGTTGATTTTTACCTCAAATTGAAGACAACGCGACATACAACACTTTTGTCTTCATGGGCTTCGGGATTCGGGGCTCGGATTTTGATCAAAATTGAATTTTCTTCTTTCCAATGCTCTTTTCTCTCACTCTCTCCAGAACTTTCTGGTCTTCTTTGTATGAATAATGAGGAGAAAGACCTGAAATTTCATTTAAAAGGGTGTGGGTAATGGGCCTAACCCGGTTGGGCCCGAGTTGGGCCTAGCCCACTGACCTTTCGACCTTAAAACGTCCATATCTCCTTGTACCAACGACACCTGGGAACCCAAGACCTATGGTTGGAAAGATAATTCAATTATCTACAACTTCTATTGCTTGGTAATTTTCCAAATTCCAAACTTATAATACCGTTTTTGCCCCTCAAAGTCAGGTCACCAAAAAACGTTTTCTTAAAAATATTCGTTTGGAGGGCTTCCACTTTGATTTGGCCCAAGGGTCCTTCATGAGTTGTGTTTAACTTTACATATGTGATTCATATAACTTGTCACATGTTCCAAAAATACGGGATATAACATAATCATATACAACTGTCTACAAGCCTCTAAGAAGAGTAGACTATGTCACATCATATAGGCGGGACAGGACCCCGCCATGCCCATAGGTATGTACACAAAAGAATAAATACCAAAAGCTGTAGCTTTGGATTAAATGGAGCTCCTCTATGCAGTCCCTGAATAAGAAGTCTACGGATCAAGACTGTCTCCTTGTCCTACTGCGGGCATGACGCAACGTCCACAAACAAAAGGACGTCGGTACGAATAATGTACTGAGTATGTAAAGCATAATCAACATCATAATAGGAGCATAAGAGACATCATAAGAAATAGCATAAGATGGGAAAATCAGGAGATAATAGCCATCATCGTAATTACTTACTTGTCTTTCATAGGGACCTTCCATTTCTAGTGCGTGCTTGTGTACATACATATATACATATACCAATATCCATATTCGTATCCATATTCGTATCCGTATTTATATACATATTCGCATCCATAGCATACCCGACCATGAAGGTTTGGTTGTTTCATATACCCGGCCATGACAAGGCTCAGTGGCGTACATACCTGGCCCTACCAAGGCTCAGTGTTATCCGTACCCAACTGCAGTGGTGTGCGCGTGATAGATATCATACCCGGCCATATAAGCTCGGTGTTACATAATAGTCATATACTTAGGCATGTGTATTAAGAGTCCATAAGTATCATCAACATCATTGCCATCATCATTTTCGTTACATCTATCCTTGTAGGATCAACTATCATATAAAGAAAGTACTAGTATCGCGGAAGTATCGAGAATCATGAGCTTTGGTACTCTTAGAGGTAGAGTCATTTATAAATCATTATGGAACTCATAAAAGGATATATATATATATATATATATATATATATATATATATATATATAGAGAGAGAGAGAGAGAGAGAGAGAGAGAGAGAGCAAGGGAACCATGCCTTAATGAAAGAAGGGTTAGCCTTACATACCTCTTCGACTTCTTAACTATTTAGCGTTCACCGTTGAAGCTCGAATAATCTACATTTAGAAGGATTCATGCCATGGTTAAGCCTTAATGATACTCTTAAATTCAAACTAGAGTAATTCATAGCCCAATGAATATTGGGCAGCATTTCCCCTATTTCGTCAACTTCCACCATATCACAAAACAACTCCCAACAACCAGAATAATATCCACAATATCATAATCAAGTATTCACATTCTATTTAGCCTTCAAAATTCATCCTTGTGTTCAACTTATGCTAGCAACTTCATACCCATTTTTGCAAATTTTTCATATAATGCTTCTTCATCACCATTATTACTTTCCATAGAAATATTATACCCATATTATACTAAGAATCATAACTCAAGTTAGCTTACTACTCAAAAACCTCATAAAAACTACATTTAGAACTCACCTTCCACTTTTTCCTTCTACCCAAGTTATTCAACAAATAAAAATTCTTGATAATGTGTAATAAGTATGAAAACTAACCTTTTATCTCATAAGAATGAGCTTTGGAGCAAGCTATCAACTTATATGAAAACCCTAGCTTCAATATCCAAAGAATTCTTGGAGTTTATTAACCCTAACAAGACCTCTAGCACATGGGTATCTTGATTCTTGCCTCTTGATATTTAATCTCCCGTGGATTTTGGCTTGGATTAGTTTATGGAGTGAAAGAGAGGGTTTTTAGAGAGCCTTTGGATCTAATTTGGTGAAATGAAATGTCCAATTGAAGTGGAGTGAATTATATAAAGCGGAACTTAAAATCCCGTCGGGCAATTCTGCGCCCATTTTGACGGGCCGTCAAAATTCCTACGGACCGTCAAAATGGTCCGTAGAACTGCCCAGTCAAAATATGGTTCACTGTGACCATTTGACGCTGGGCTGGTGCAATTTGACGGACCGCAGAATTTTCTGCAGGGCGTCAAATTTCCTGCGGGCTGTCAAATGGTCCGCAGAAATTTTCTGCTCAGACAGTCTGTCGTAGAATAGCCATAACGTTTTACTCAGACGTCACATTAACGAGCGGTTTGTTGCGTTGCAAACTAGACTCGATGAAATTAAATTTGGACAAAATAAACACACCAAAACTCCTCATATTATAGGAGATATGACCCCACCAATTTGGACCAAAATTCTGTCCGAAAAGTTTGCCAAGTTTTACCAAAGTTCCCACAAACTCAATTCCTTTGTTTGTTTGTCCTTAATCCTTCCATAGCTCATTTCATGGGCTTAAACCCCCATAACCATAATATGGGAAAATGTAATCTCATATATCCTAAGGTAACTCCCATTTTTCACGATTTGGACAACTAATGCCTAACGAATCTCAACGGACGAAACTACGAGGTGTAACATTCTCCCCCTTTTAGAAATTTTCGTCCTCGAATGATAGACTCTTGGGGATTCTACAAAATTTTCGCTAGAGTTTCACCTATAATATGGCACTACCATCCTGCACAACAACCTAAAATACATCGCCTCACAGGCCTATAACAACACGACAATAACCATGGCCACACACGACCAAGAAAACAACATCAAGAAAAGCATTACATACCTGATGTTAATGGCGCCTCTGCTTGGCTCTCTTCTGAAGGTGAAAATAAATGCGGGTACATGGACTTCATGTCCTCTTTAGCTTCCCAAGTCATTTCCTCCCTATTATTATTCTTCCATAAACTTTAACTGAAGCTACCTCTTTGGTTCTGAGCTTTCGTAATTGCCTATCTAGAATGGCAATGGGAACTTCTTCGTAGGATAGTTGCTCAATGACTTGCACATCATCTACCGGTACAACTCTAGAAGGATATCCAATGCACTTACGAAGCATTGATACATGGAAAACTGGATGGACTGACTCCAAATCCGCAGGTAGGTCCAATTCATAAGCCACTTGGCCTACCTTGCTTACAATCTCATAAGGTCCAATGTACCGAGGACTAAGCTTTCCCTTTTTACCAAATCTCATGACGCCCTTCATTAGCGACACCTTCAAGAATAACCCAATCTTTCACTTGGAACTCTAAGTCTCTTCGACGATTATCTGCATAGGATTTCTGACGACTCTAAGCTGTTAATAATCGATCCTGTAGAAGCTTGACTTTCTCTATAGCTTGATGGACCAAGTCTGGCCCTATCAATTTGGTCTCTCCTACTTCGAACCACCCAATTGGAGATCTACACTTTCGCCCATATAATGCCTCACACGGGGCCATTTGGATGCTAGAATGATAACTATTGTTATAAGAAAAATCAATAAGTGGTAAGTGATCATCCCAACTACCTCCAAAATCCAATACACATGCCCGTAACATATCCTCAAGAGTCTGAATGGTACGTTCAGCTTGTCCATCCGTCTGCGGGTGAAATGTCGTACTAAGGCTCACCTGAGTCCCCAAACCTTCTTGGAAAGATTTCCAAAAATTGGCTGTAAACTGAGTCCCTCTATTGGAGATAGTAGATACTGGAACACCGTGAAGTCGCACTATCTCTTTAACATAAAGCTTTGCATAATCTTCTGCTACATATATAGTTCTGACTGGTAAGAAATGAGCTGACTTCGTGAGTCTATCCACAATCACCCATATAGAATCATACTTACGTCGAGAATGGGGTAAGCCTGTAATGAAATTCATATTAATTACTTCTCATTTCCAAGTTGGAATTTCTATAGCTTGCAACAATCCACCCGACTTTTGGTGCTCAATTTTCACTTGCTGACAGTTAGGACATTGAGCTACAAATTCCGCTATATCTTTCTTCATCCCATTCCACCAATATATAGACTTAAGATCATGATACATTTTCGTTGCTCCTGGGTGAACAGAATAACAGGAACAATGGGCTTCTCTCAATATTTGGTGGCGTAACCTTGCAACATCAAGAACACATAACCTGCCTCGGCATCGGAGAACTCCATCTCCAGAAATCTCAAATGATGACTTCTCCTTCTGAGAGAGTGTATTTCTGTAATGAATTAGTATGGGATCTTCGTATTGATGCTCTTTCACTTCCACTACTAGTGACGAGACCGCTGCATTGAATGATAGCTCCCATACTACCTGAGTCCACTACTCGAACTCCTAGGCTAGCTAACTGCTGGAGCTCATGAGCTATCTCTCTTTTCTCTCGCTGCACATAGCATAAACTTCCATGGATCTACGGCTAAGAGAATTAGCCACAACATTCGCTTTCCGGGGATGATACAGGATGTCAACATCATAGTCTTTCAACAATTCTAACCATCGCCGTTGCCGTAAATTCAGTTCTTTCTGCTTGAAGATATAATGAAGGCTCTTATGATCTGTATAAATATCAACATGGATGCCATACAAATAATGTCTCCACATCTTCAATGCATGAATTACTGTAGCCAATTCAAGATCATGGGTCGGATAATTTTTCTCATGTTTCCGCAACTGTCTTAAAGCATACGCAATCACCTTACCATGTTGCATCAACACACAGCCTAACCCAATGCCTGAAGCATCACAATAGACAACATAACCTTCCGATCCCTCTAGAAGTGTTAGGACTGGGGCAGAAGTTAATCTATTATTTAGCTCTTGGAAACTACATTCACAAGCATCTGTCCATTAGAACTTAGCTGAATTCTGGGTCAGCTTCGTGAGTGGTGCAAAAATAGAGGAAAAGCCTTCTACAAATCTTCGGTAATAACCTCCTAAGCCCAGAAAACTACAGACCTCCGTAGGTGTTATTGGCCTTGCCCAAGTCTTCACTGCTTCAATCTTTTGGGTATCTACCTGAATACCATCGGCTGAAATAATATGCCCCAAAAATGTCACTGAGTTCAACCAAAATTTACACTTAGAAAATTTGGCAAATAACTCTCGAGTTTGAAGAACTCCAAGAACGGTACGTAAATGATCCGCGTGTTCTGCCTCAGACCTAGAATATACCAGGATATCGTCAATGAACACAATCACAAGTAAATCTAAGAAGGGCCTGAACACATTGTTCATCAAATCCATAAATACTGCTGGTGCATTAGTTAGCCCGTATGACATCACTCGGAACTCAAATCTATCTTTGAGAACCAATTGGAATATCTTTCTCCCTAACTTGCACTTGATGATACCCGGATCTCAAATCTATCTTTGAAAACCATTTGACACCTTGTAATTGATCAAATAAATCATCAATCCTAGGAAGAGGGCATTTGTTCTTGATTGTCACCTTATTTAGCTGTCGATAGTTAATGCACATTCGTAAGGAGCCATCTTTCTTTCACACAAACAACACAGGTGCTCCCCACGGGGATGAACTAGGCCTCATAAAGCCTTTCTCAAGCAAGTCCTTCAATTTTTCCTTCAACTCTGCGGGAGCCATTCTATAAGGAGGAATAGATATGGGCTTGGTATCCGGTAGCACATCTATAGCTAAATCAATCTCCCGCTTTGGAGGGAGGCCTGGAAGCTCTTCCGGGAATACATCCGAAAACTCATTCACTACGGGGACAGACTGAAGAGTTGGCGATTCAGCTTCTACATCATGAACCCGAACTAGATGGTAAATACAACCTTTGGCGATCATTTCCCTTCCCTTGAGATAGGAACTAAACCTACCTTTTTGGGACACAGTATTTCCTTTCCATTCTAAAACTGGTTTTCCCGAAA
Source organism: Lycium barbarum (assembly GCF_019175385.1). NCBI lineage: Eukaryota > Viridiplantae > Streptophyta > Magnoliopsida > Solanales > Solanaceae > Lycium > Lycium barbarum. Next base: position 80,323,173 of record NC_083337.1, on the reverse strand, counting down.
ATTGGAAATGAACCATTTTAGTTCTACAATCAACATTGGCATAGCAAGAAAGAAACCAACCAATCCATGCCCATGATAACATCAAACTCCACCCACTGTTCCCGGATTTACCTTAATGTTCCGCTTGACTTACGTTGAAGCTGAATCCAAAAGAAACTTTCGATCCTTATTCCATTACCAAATGACAAGTACTGTACCTATCCCAATGAGAATACTTCCATGACGATAATGATAACGATGACGTCAGAAAAGAGAATATGCCTATGATAAGTACGACAAGAATGATTCCACGAATGAGAGTCTTGAGCTAAGAATCCAATGTGAATATGAAAGTGTTGTACTAGTTTCTACAAGACTTCAAAGCATAAGAATTGACGGTTATAATGTCAATGATCTTATTCTGTGTCTCCTCTTAAAGCTATTTTCCGCCGATAGTCTCGCCTTATAATTATCGTTCCTTCAAGGTGAGACAAGTGACCCGATTATTCCATAATGTAATCGGAGGGTTTCGACCTTACGTCACTCCGATGGACACATGACTTTCTTTGGGCTCTCATGCATGCCAATTGTATGACATATGAATATGAATGTGAATATGTATATGTATATGTATATGTATATGGGAAAAGGGAAGGGCCACTGTTATATCACCACCTGATTCAGCTGGATTTCGTCCCGGATGCGGGATGCCCGGACGCGGGATATGGGGGAGCCGGATACGGCGTCTGTATATGTGATATATATATAATATGTTGGGACACTGTTGGGGAGGGGGTGGGAGAGTCGATGTACTCGGCGTCTGTGAATGCAAATAAAGAACACCATTTTCTGAAATGTTCTGTTTTCTGTACATGTAAATAAGAAGTATTGTTTTTCTGAAAAAGGGACTAAGCATGCATGGCATCTACCTGAAAGGCATTCATATGTACAGGTTACTTCTGTCCCAAGATAAGCTCCAGATGTCTATTCTGTTATTATTCATACTGTATATTCCTTTATTATGTCACTATTCATGCCTTACATACTCAGTACATTACTCGTACTGACCCCTCTTCTTCGGGGGCTGCGTTCGTGCCGCGCAGGTACTCCCAGATGATTAGAAGACCTTACTGAAGATGTTCCAGCGGAGATGGCGAACTCCATTTGTCCCGGAGGATTTCCAGGTCCAAGTAAATGCTATGATGTTTTGTTCTATGTTAGAGACTTTGCAGACAAAGCAATGGGTATTGGGTTGTCAGTCTGTAAGCGGCTCCAGCAGCCGATATGTTATTATGTCTTATGTCACGAGCCTTATATGATGTCAGAGTTTATCTATGAAAAAAAAAAGGATATATACATATTGGAGAGCTTACTATGTATTTCTTTCCTTACTGATTCAAGAGTTTCTATATGTAACAAGAGTCAGCGGGTTCGCTCGGCTCCAGATATGGGGTCGGGTGCCCATCACACCCTAGTAAAGTCGGGGTGTGACAAATTTGGTCATATTCAAGCATGCAAATCAAGAACTTGGTTTATATGAGGAATGAAGTCCAAGAATAATTTAAGACGAAAAAGTGTGACGACGATGATTGCAAATAATATTTTGTGTATGGCAAAAGAGGTTGTGGACTAGTGTTATATCACACGATCATGGTAATGAGTATAGGAGGTGTGTTAAAAATGATTATTATTTAAGTGGATAGAGATCAAGAAATTAATTACGTGTGTAATTGATTAAATTGTTGGGATAAGTCCGTATAGTGCATGCGTGAAAATGGATTATAAAGAGCTTTAACTATGATTTTAAAGTGGTATTATGATTTGTCTAGTCATTGTGGAGGGGGACACATGGCATCATAGGGGTTGAAGTAATCAACTCAACCTATATTTTCTTGGATGAAAAATCAGCCACGTAAGAGGGGCACTAGGAAAAATTTGCTAATTTCTTATATCATATAAAATGCTGCACGTTAATATAGTACTCTTGGTGAACCATTTCAAAGAGATAAAGATTGCCGTGTCCAGCACCTAACCGCCTATAATATTTGCACTTCCTTTAGTAATTGTTTGTGTGAATATGTAAACAATACAAGGGTGGAGTTGTTCTTAGATCATCAGCTGCCATATTTATGTTGTTGACGTGAGTTTCTAGATATCAATTACTGAGACAAATCTTGGAAATCATTCTCACGTCTTGCTTTCAAGCTTGGATTTAAGGTAATTATTTACTAAGAACTCACGGTAGTTCAAGTCATAGTACATACGTAGATTATGTGTTGTTTCTTATGGTATGAAGATTTCGCTCTCAATTTTGGATCTCGTTGCTCCGTTGTTGTTGAATTTGGAATTTATTCAAGGTGAAGTAATGTGTAAGAAGATTATTTCTTAGCATATAAGGTAGCAATTATCCTCTTCTAAGTATATTTAAATTCATTGAAGTCATAGCTAAATCGTGGGACGAGAGATGCGAAAATTATACCGTAAATTTTATTTGATGTTGTTGTTGGCTCATGGGCTGTTTATTGGACTGTTTTGTGGGTTATGTAAACGTTGTTATGGACGGAAATTATGTTATACGGCATGATTAGGATAATGAGTATATGAATTAAGTTAAAAGTGATTAATATTTAAGTGAATTGGGAGCAAAAACTTAACTACCAATTGTAGTAGGAGACAATGGGATGTAATTAAGAAATAAAGTGGATACGTATAAGGAATATTATGTACCCAAGGTATCTTGGTAAATATAAAAATATATGACTATGGCCATGTATGGGATTCATTAAGTGGGCCATAAGATCAGATTTTGTCCCACCAAAAAGACAACAAGAATTTTCAATCATTCCATCAGTAGAATATAATAGTTGGATTAATTAAACTCCCAAAAGATAAGTTTCTTGCTGGCCACGTGTTGTTTTATTTTCATATGAATCAGCACTTTGTCTTAATGGGTATTACTACAAGTGGTGTTGTATATTTATATCATATATTTCATTATTGTTAGCCAAAAAAAAACGACACCATATTTTCACTTGCTAAGCATTCACCTTGGATGGAGCTAAGAACGGCCATGGATAAATATTTTTGAGCTCTTGGCCAGTTTGCTTTTGGGAGGCAATTCAAGTAAAATTTTGACAAGAATTTGAAGAACATCCCTAGATGTGCAAGTTAAGGTATGTAAAGCTGTCCCTTCTTTCTTTTGGCATGTCCTAGACGTAAGTGATGAATGACATGAGCTTTGGGATAATTCCATTCATAAGTTCCGAATATGATTCATGATTCTTATTCACTTCTTGATGTTAGAGCTTTTAAAGTAGTTAAGCCACTGCCCTCGAGCTTTCTATATGTTGTATAGTATAATCGTATGTATATGTCTCTATTCCTAAAGGCTCTATAATGACTAATGTCCTTAACTTTCATAAGCTGACTCGTATTGATTTGATACCTGTCTATGATCCCTGAGACGTTATTTAATATAGTTCATAATGATATTCAAAGAGCCACTAGGATGGCTAATGTTCTTGATTTCCAGAAACTATTTTATTATGTCTTGATACGTGTATATAATCCTTGAGGTTCTATTTTTATATAATCCACAGCGACATTCGAAAGGTATTTGATATGACTGTTGTCTTGGTTTTCAAATGGAGATTCGTTTTGATTATTCTATTGAGTCTCAGATATGATTTAATTTAATGGTTTCTCACTACTCTGCTCGTGCATGCCTCAATACATCTTTCACTGAGTCCCGGGCCAGGACATGTTTTCTTGCACAGATCCACAGCATTATTCACCGAGTCCCTCACTAGAGGGCCGGGACACGTTATATATATGTATATGATGATATGATGACATGATGATATGATGATATGGGGATGGCGGCCAGGATGGCACATGATGATCTTATTCACCGAGTCCCTCACTAGAGGGCTGGGACACGTTATATATATATATATATACATGATGATGATATGATTTTATTTACCGAGTCCCTCACTAGAGGGCCGGGACACGTTATACATATGCATATGAACAGGATGATTCTCTAATGGTGACATTAAGTTTCATAACGAGTTAAGTCTGATATTGGCACCATGATTTATGATTCAAAGGTAAGCCTTGTGGTTTTCTGGTTATTGTACTGGTTTTCTGTACTCCTCACTTCAGTATGATCCTGTTTATTGTATTTATGCTTTACATGCTCAGTACCTATTCCGTACTGACCCCCTTTCTTCGGGGGCCTGCTTTCATGACCGCAGGTGCAGATGCTCACGTTGGTAACCCGCCAGCTTAGGAGGCCTATTCAGCTATCTTGGAGAGCTCTCTTGTTCCGGAGCCTAGATTTTGGTACAGAATCTCTTGTGGTGTATATGTATTTTATCCAGGGGTACAGCGAGGCCCTATCCCGTCATATGATACTGTTGTTACTCTTAGAGGTCTGTAGACATATGTGTGGGTTGTGTATCGATGTTGTTCAGTTGTGTCTATATGACTTATGTTTTGGGACGTTCCCATTGGTAGTGGCAGCCTTTGTCGGCTTGCGTAGATATATATATATATATATATATATATATATATATGTGTGTGTTTTGAGAAGTAATGTGTTATGATAGCCTTGTCGGCTCGTTTATAGCGGGGATGTTCCCTTATATATTATGAAAGCCTTGTCGGCTTATGTACTATAATGTCTGTTGAAAGTTGTACCTCCCCAAGAGACAGGTTGTTGTGATACGTCTAAATAATGCGACAGTTTTGAGACGACGTCTTGCCTTGGTATTGATAAGTCTGTATTATGATAGTTGTGGATGATTATAGTTAACAGGTACATACGAGTGTCCTGCTCGGGCTCTAGTCACGGCCCACGGGGTTGGGTCGTGACAAAAGTGGTATCAGAGCAGTTCGTCCTCGGAGTGTCTACAGACCGTGTCTAGTAGAGTCTTGTTTATCGGTGTGTTGTGCACCACATCTATAAATAGGAAGCTACAGGACATTTAGGATGTTGCCTTTCTTTCATATCTAAGATCGTGCGATAGAGCTGAGTCATTGGAAATGAAATTCATTATACTAACCTTTGATTTCAGCAGAAGGACGACATCGACAGAAGGAAGTGACTGACGGTATTGGAAGTTACAAAGCACGCAGGTAAGCAAAGGCACGAAAGGTATATGATGGGTAAGGTATTAAAGTATGATTGAAATGTAAAGTTGAAAATTTAAAGGAAAAGTAGACAGGAAAGTGTGACAGGTGCAGTTCGAGTTGGACATACGAGGTAAGTCCATCATTTTCATACTGTCGTTGATATTGGGAGCCCTGTGTGTCTATGATATGAATATATATATATATATATATATATATATATATATATATATATATATATGTTGGCCTGCATTGTTGGTATTTCCTGCGTGCAGGTTTTGAGGTAGTAAGAAATATAGAGGAAACTCTGCCAAAATTTTTCTAGAAATAAAAAGAGAGTGGGATATAGGTTTGTAATATGTCTTGGAAGGTCGTGCCAATAGTAATGGTAGGATTTGACTGAGTTGCGAGTACGGCGGACCTCGAGAAATAAGTTAATTACTGAATTGATGGTAATAGTAATTAGGAGGTCGATACTGATATGGTAAAAAGAATTTGGAAAGGACTTGTGATACTAAGAGATGACTTAGAAAAGACTGGCAGATCTTGATAGAGTGATATATTAAGACAAGAGTACAGAGGAAAGAGAATTGTGGCGGGTATGAATGTATTAATAAGACAGCTTGCGAGATATTAAGGATAAGATTGACTAGGAAGGGTACAAGGTTAAGTACGCTTACTCCACCGAGTGTAATTAACCCATAGTAAGGATCGTGAATAAGGTTAAGAAGTGTTACACTATGGGATTGAATACGAACAAGATATAATGTGATTATAATGAGGATCGTTATGAAAATAAGTAAAGCCTAGAGAGGAAGTGACTAAAGGATATGACGTGACCTATATGACTAAAGTGTACAAGCGAGTTATAGAACGAATAAAAAGGATTTATAAAGTTCTTCTATAGGGAAAGTTCAGAATAAAGATTGTGATATAACGGCAATGACAGCGAGCACCGGGAAAGAAGGAGTTAATTGAAAGAAGGAAATAAGAAGAGGGCGAGATAACAGTGTAGTAATAGATCATGACATGTGTAGCCAAGGACACGAGTACTATAAGTGTCGGGACTATGGAAGACCCAGTTACAGAAAGATGAGCAACGGGGTAGAGTGAGTGCTAGAGAATAACTAATATGATAAGAGCAAATAGGGATGAATGAAATATATTTTGAAAATGAGAAAGGGGTTATGCAGAAGCGATGCTTTCCGAACGATACAGAGGTAGCATAAGATTCCTCGTGTGCAGAATAAAAGATAGACATAGATGGGAGAAATGATAAGGGAATTTTAACGGAGGCATCCAAGCTAGATGTAATTAATTGAGTACGAGTATGGGACGAAAGGGGAATATATAGTTATGAACCTAAAGGTGTAGTACGACGACATGGTGATTAGGTAAGACCATAATTGAGGCGAACTTGGTATGTTGTTGAGTAAACTAGAAGCCTGTGTCGGGTACACAATAAGGATAAAAAGGCATAAGGCATAAAGGGGTATTGCGTACGCACGACTTTACCTCGAAAATAGTGGAATCCTTAAGGGATAAAGACGGTAGGCTTGAGGAACAAATGGTGCAAAATAAATTCATCAAAAGAAACAGATGATACAGGTTGGGATAAAGATAATTTTACAAGAGGACTTTGGATACTTATCATCAGAATATAAGTGCTACCTAATTGAGAATTTGGAATGACAACAAGTACTAATTCATTATTGATTGGAATAAGTGGAATGTGGCCTTGGGTGAATTGCTACATTGATTACATTACTCGAGTGCCAACCATCAGATAATATTTTGTACTATACATAGAAGGGTTCTCGTCGCTTCGAGATTCTGTTAAGATTTCGTACCCGGGTAATCTAAGTTATAGATGATATAAAAAAAAAGACATGGATATGGTGCAGTATACCAAATGTATTGGAAAAGAATCATATGAATTTGAAAATTGGAAATGGGGACATAGAGCAGAATACAAATAGATAATGAGGTAGGTACACCTAAAAGGGAGGAAGCGGATGAGAGAAATGCAAGTGTAAGATGAAAACAACTGGCACTGCAATACATTTAAAGTGAATACTCAAACTTCAAGTGAGATCCCATGCTGAAACAAGTTGGTAAGATCTGAAAGCTCGCGATAAATGAATACTAGTCAAAATGGTATTTGAGACAGTGCTGGGAATTATTGTAAGGACCTTGGATAATATGACATTAGGAAGTATATGCTTATAAAAAAAAGAGTATGACAAGAGAATGGTATCGAATACCTTAAGAGATATTATAAAGGATAGCGATGCTATACTGGATTAAAGGCCAAGATGTTGGCTATAGAGTTGTTCGCTAATGGTATTGCAACTTATAAGTAGCAAATGAGAAGGAATAGAAAATCTCCTATGGTAGGAAATGAAAAAAAATCAAAGAGTGAATAAAGGAAGGAAAAAAAAATATGACAAAATAGGACGAGCGAGTTTTAGTATGAATGAGATATGTAAAGCAGAATGAACCAGGAGACGGAAAGACTGTGTCTAAGATTGAATATACCTTATACAAATGGTACAAGAATAGTTATGCAACCTACGAGTATTTGTATGTTAAGCGTAAAGACCAAGTGAGTAAGTACTTGATAAGGGGAGTAAGGATTCAATAATGACAATGCAGTTATGATATTTTGGGTACGTTATAGAGAGATGCAAGGATGTGTTAAACCAAATCACCGAAATAGAATTAGTACTAAGGGCAAATAGGACACGACCATGGTTGAACCAGAGGTCTATCCCGATACCGATTGTAAGATGAGAGAGGATAAGCCAAGGTAAAGCATAAAGATTAGTGAAACGACGCTAAGGTATTTCTTGGGCTAATTTGACAGGAAAGTTAAAGAGCAAAATATGAGTAAAGAGGCAATAGAAGAGTTTGAATTAAAGACAGAGAAATGACACGAGATAATATGCCTAAAGTATTACAAGTTAGATAAAGGGAATTATAGAACGGGTTAAGCAAGACGATCGGAACTAGCTGGTTACTAGAAGATGGTGAACTTATATGTCAAATTCTTTCAGAATGATACCAGTTGACGATAGTTACAGCACGGAGCAACTATGCAAGGTCGTTATATGAGGGAACTCCAGCCCTACTTGATAGCCAACTCTAAAGATTGAGATTAAGAGCTAAAGGTGGAGCGACAGTTAAAGTCTTTTAAAGAAGTTGAGAAGAGATACATGAGGCCGAAGGTTCCGGAATATGGACTGGAACAACAGAGCAAAGCAAGGTTATTGGAGTAAAATGATGTTACACCCTGGGAAATGTCGTTTTATTCGTAGAGTCTATGAAGGGTCTACAAGTTACCGGATATATGAAATACTCCAAGAATTGTGTAAAGTCTAATAAATCGACGAGGGACGTCTGCACGTTATAAAATCTTATTTAAAGATTAAGAGGTAAGGGGAAGTGAACGATGCATCTTAAAGGAGCAACTATAGAAGAAGAAAGAGTCGAGTTATGACTAAGTACACCAGGGAGAGATTAAGATTTCAGCAGAAGAGCTCGCAGGATATCATTATTGCCGAACTGCGAAATAAGGAGGAGAGTAAAGACAACGACGTGGAATTATTACCTCGAGAAACAACAGAAAGAGAAAATATTACGGGAATGGTTACTTAGAGGTCTGGAATATGTTATAATAAATTGAAGGGAATCGACCAATGAAAAAGGCATGTGAAAGGCATCATAATTCAATAAAAGAACATTTGAGGAAGTATTGGGACTAGTTTAACATTTGAGGACAAATGTTCTAAAGGGGGGAAGGATGTTATATCCCGTATTCTCATGCGTTGAAAAGTGTGCGAGTTAAATGATATTAGTAATGGACACGAGGTTATCCCCCAAGCTTATAGGTGGTTAGAGTGAGTACAGATGTATCATAAGGATTAGAAGTTAAATAAATCGAAGAAAATAAGTTTTGTCGAGGTTTAAAAATTTATTTGAGTAAAATACGGTCCAAGCAATGATATTCCGTATTTTTGGACTAGGAAATTTAACCGTCCAACGTGAGAAAATTTACCCGAGCACGAAGAATTTGGTCATATTCAAGCATGCAAATCAAGAACTTGGTTTATATGAGGAATGAAGTCCAAGAATAATTTAAGATGAAAAAGTGTGACGACGATGATTGCAAATAATATTTTGTGTATGGCAAAAGAGGTTGTGGACTAGTGTTATATCACACGATCATGGTAATGAGTATAGGAGGTGTGTTAAAAATGATTATTATTTAAGTGGATAGAGATCAAGAAATTAATTACGTGTGTAATTGATTAAATTGTTGGGATAAGTCCGTATAGTGCATGCGTGAAAATGGATTATAAAGAGCTTTAACTATGATTTTAAAGTGGTATTATGATTTGTCTAGTCATTGTGGAGGGGGACACATGGAATCATAGGGGTTGAAGTAATCAACTCAACCTATATTTTCTTGGATGAAAAATCAGCCACGTAAGAGGGGCACTAGGAAAAATTTGCTAATTTCTTATATCATATAAAATGCTGCACGTTAGTATAGTACTCTTGGTGAACCATTTCAAAGAGATAAATATTGTCGTGTCCAGTACCTAACTGCCTATAATATTTGCACTTCCTTTAGTAATTGTTTGTGTGAATATGTAAACAATACAAGGGTGGAGTTGTTCTTAGTTCATCAGCTGCCATATTGATGTTGTTGACGTGAGTTTCTAGATATCAATTACTGAGACAAATCTTGGAAATCATTCTCACGTCTTGCTTTCAAGCTTGGATTTAAGGTAATTATTTACTAAGAACTCACGGTAGTTCAAGTCATAGTACATACGTAGATTATGTGTTGTTTCTTATGGTATGAAGATTTCGCTCTCAATTTTGGATCTCGTTGCTCCGTTGTTGTTGAATTTGGAATTTATTCAAGGTGAAGTAATGTGTAAGAAGAGTATTTCTTAGCATATAAGGTAGGAATTATCCTCTTCTAAGTATATTTAAATTCATTGAAGTCATAGCTAAATCGTGGGACGAGATGCGAAAATTATACCGTAAATTTTATTTGATGTTGTTGTTGGGTCATGGGCTGTTTATTGGACTGTTTTGTGGGTTATGTAAACGTTGTTATGGACGGAAATTATGTTATACGGCATGATTAGGATAATGAGTATATGAATTAAGTTAAAAGTGATTAATATTTAAGTGAATTGGGAGCAAAAACTTAACTACCAATTGTAGTAGGAGACAATGGGATGTAATTAAGAAATAAAGTGGATACGTGTAAGGAATATTATGTACCCAAGGTGTCTTGGTAAATATAAAAATATATGACTATGGCCATGTATGGGATCCATTAAGTGGTCCATAAGATCAGATTTTGTCCCACCAAAAAGACAACAAGAATTTTCAATCTTTCCATCAGTAGAATATAATAGTTGGATTAATTAAACTCCCAAAAGATAAGTTTCTTGCTGGCCACGTATTGTTTTATTTTCATATGAATCAGCACTTTGTATTAATGGGTATTACTACAGGTGGTGTTGTATATTTATACCATATATTTCATTATTGTTAGCCAAAGAAAACGACACCATATTTTCGCTTGCTAAGCATTCACCTTGGATGGAGCTAAGAACGGCCATGGATAAATATTTTTGAGCTCTTGGCCAGTTTGCTTTTGGGAGGCAATTCAAGTAAAATTTTGATAAGATTTTGAAGAACATCCCTAGATGTGCAAGTTAAGGTATGTAAAGCTATCCATTCTTTCTTTTGGCATGTCCTAGACGTAAGTGATGAATGACATGAGCTTTGGGATAATTCCATTCATAAGTTCCGAATATGATTCATGATTCTTATTCACTTCTTGATGTTAGAGCTTTTAAAGTAGTTAAGCCACTGCCCTCGAGCTTTCTATATGTTGTATAGTATAATCGTATGTATATGTCTCTATTCCTAAAGGCTCTATAATGACTAATGTCCTTAACTTTCATAAGCTGACTCGTATTGATTTGATACCTGTCTATGATCCCTGAGACGTTATTTAATATAGTTCATAATGATATTCAAAGAGCCACTAGGATGGCTAATGTTCTTGATTTCCAGAAACTATTTTATTATGTCTTGATACGTGTATATAATCCTTGAGGTTCTATTTTTATATAATCCACAGCGACATTCGAAAGGTATTTGATATGACTGTTGTCTTGGTTTTCAAATGGAGATTCGTTTTGATTATTCTATTGAGTCTCAGATATGATTTAATTTAATGGTTTCTCACTACTCTGCTCGTGCATGCCTCAATACATCTTTCACTGAGTCCCGGGCCAGGACATGTTTTCTTGCACAGATCCACTGCATTATTCACCGAGTCCCTCACTAGAGGGCCGGGACACGTTATATATATGTATATGATGATATGATGACATGATGATATGATGATATGGGGATGGCGGCCAGGATGGCACATGATGATCTTATTCACCGAGTCCCTCACTAGAGGGCTGGGACACGTTATATATATATATATACATGATGATGATATGATTTTATTTACCGAGTCCCTCACTAGAGGGCCGGGACACGTTATACATATGCATATGAACAGGATGATTCTATAATGGTGACATTAAGTTTCATAACGAGTTAAGTCTGATATTGGCACCATGATTTATGATTCACAGGTAAGCCTTGTGGTTTTCTGGTTATTGTACTGGTTTTCTGTACTCCTCACTTCAATATGATCCTGTTTATTGTATTTATGCTTTACATGCTCAGTACATATTCCGTACTGACCCCCTTTCTTCGGGGGCCTGCGTTCATGCCCGCAGGTACAGATGCTCACGTTGGTAACCCGCCAGCTTAGGAGTCCTATTCAGCTATCTTGGATAGCTCTCTTGTTCCGGAGCCTAGATTTTGGTACAGAATCTCTTGTGGTGTATATGTATTTTATCCAGGGGTACGACGGGGCCCTGTCCCGTTATATGATACTGTTGTTACTCTTAGAGGTCTGTAGACATATGTGTGGGTTGTGTATCGATGTTGTTCAGTTGTGTCTGTATGACTTATGTTTTGGGACGTTCGCATTGGTAGTGGCAGCCTTGTCGGGTTGCGTACATATATATATATATATATATATATATATATATATATATGTGTGTGTGTGTGTGTGTGTGTGTGTGTGTGTGTGTGTGTGTGTGTATGTGTGTTTTGAGATGTAATGTGTTATGATAGCCTTGTCGGCTCGTTTATAGCGGGGATGTTCCCTTATATATTATGAAAGCCTTGTCCCAGGAGACAGGTTGTTGTGATATGTCTAAATAATGCGACAGTTTTGAGACGACGTCTTGCCTTGGTATTGATAAGTCTGTATTATGATAGTTGTGGATGATTATAGTTAACAGGTACATACGAGTGTCCAGCTCGGGCTCTAGTCACGGCCCATGGGGTTGGGTCGTGACACTTTGGATCTGATTTGGTGAAATGAAATGTCCAAATGACGTGGAGTGAATTATATAAAGCGGAACTTAAAATCCCGTGGGGCAATTCTGCGCCCATTTTGACGGGCCGTCAAAATTCCTACGGACCGTCAAAATGGTCCGTAGAACTGCCCAGTCAAAATATGGTTCACTGTGACCATTTGACGCTGGGCTGGTGCAATTTGACGGACCGCAGACTTTTCTGCGGGGCGTCAAAATTCCTTCGGGCCGTCAAATGGTCCACAAAAATTTTCTGCTCAGACAGTCTGTCGTAGAATATCCATAACTCAGATGTCACATTGATGAGGGGTTTGTTGCGTTGCAAACTAGACTCGATGAACTTAATTTTGTCCAAAAGAAACACACCAAAACTCTTCACATTCTAGGAGATATGCCCCCACCAATTTGGACCAAAATTCTGTCCGAAAATTTTGCCAAGTTTTACCAAAGTTCCCACAAACTCAATTCCTTTATTTGTTTGTCCTTAAATACTTCCATAGCTCATTTCTTCGGCTTAAACCCCCATAAACATAATATGGGAACATGTTATCTCATATATCCTGAGGTAACTCCCGTTCCCACGATTTGGACAACTAACGCTTAACGAATCTCAACGGACGAAACTACGAGGTGTAACACCACATTCATGAAACAAGGGTGGGGTGTCACTCTCATTCAAATGATCAACTAGAACCACATCATCACTAATCGGAGGTTCACTAATCACATCACAAAATTCTTTGACTAGTGGACTAACATTACACTCAAGTTGATCACATGATAATGTATTTTCATTCAAAGCACAAGTGTCAACACTAGGTGGACACCAATCAATCTTGAAAGAAGAATCAATTCGGTCATCTAAAGGATCAACTAGTGTAGAGACACTTTCAACAATGACATTATCATCACATGGTAAAGAATCATTAAAATCACACAACGTCAAGCTACTACTCACACTCACATCTCAAACTTGTGCATTCAAAGAGTTGGAAGTGTTTAGTTTAGCTATTGTACCTTGAAGTTCACACGAAGAATCTTCTTTAGTTGACAAGGTTTCCATGGGAGGAGATTTTTGCAACCTTGCATACATTGTCTCTTGTGGAAGAGGTTGAGTAAAGAGAAGACTCCCGCATTTGTCCACTACATACTTGTGCCCCTCTCTTTCATAGGTAAGTCCATAAGTTTCGAACCAATCAAGCTCTCTTTGTCGTTTCTCCTTACATTCCGCGATTTCTATCCTACTCTCTAGGTGATCTAATTGACTATTCAATCTCCCTACCTTGTTGTTCATATCTTGTGACAGCCTCATCAAATCAACAAGTGTAAATTCCCCGATGGGAACTTTCGTTTCTCCACCATTATTAGCCATTAGTACCTATTTAAGAAACTTAACAAAGCAAGCAAACACGTTACGTTAGTTAAAAATAACTCACCAAAAGATCAAGTACGCGTTTGAATGCCTCACAAATTGCTTCGGCTAATGGTTGTATGCTTGTTAATCTGGTTGGGTCACAAGGTCCCGTTCACTACTTGAGGTCAAGAGTGGATTCTTATCGACTCAAAGAAAGAAAGGATGACTCAATTTAATCTAGCTGACTTGAGCCAAGAAATTCACAACGAGGTAAAAAAGAGAAAAGAATGAAAAGAATTGGTACGAATGAAATGGGACTCGAGAACTAATTATCTACTAATTAAGGAAAATTACTTAAATGAATTAGCTAAGAAAAATAATTATCAATTACCTAGAGAAACCTAGAAACGAAGAAGAGATGAAACCGGGTTGAGAAACAAACTTGCAATGAATTTTCGGGAAAATGCGGGTGGAACTAGGCGTGGAGGTTTCACATATGGATTCTTCATGTCATGAAATGCGATTCTACAAAGGGACGAAGCGGGCCAACTGGCGGAAGCATACGTAGCAGTTGACAAGTGCGATTTATGGTCCGTAATTTTTTTGTTTTTGGGTTCAAATCTACAGTTCAGATACTTGATATTTTACGGTCCGTATACGATTTACGGACCGTATCTTGGTCCGTAGATTTGCAACAGTAGATCATAACTTTTGTTCACTTAAATGTACGGTGGGAGCACTTGATCTTGTACGGACCGTAATGTTTATACGGTCCGTCAATGATGACCGTATATCAGGTCCGGTAGCTTTCCCCTTCGTGTATGATTATACGGTTGAGAACGACGGGCCGTGGATTTTATACGGTCCGTTAATCTTAACGGTATTTCCAAATCAATGTGATGAATTTTGCAAGTCGTACCTCATTTTTGGATTAGATTTTCTGAAAATCTCCTTCAATTTGATGTACTTTGAGCCCACTAGATCATAAATTTTGCTAAATTTGACCCAACAAATACTTTTTCACAACTTTGTTTGACAACTTTTGGATCAAATGGCCCTTTGGAGAGTCTTCCTCCTTATGAAGATTTGAAGGTCTTCAAGAACACAAGAACAATTCAAAAATTCAACTACCCTCAAATCAACTCCAAATTGGCTCAAATTTCAGATCTAAGTTCTCTTTGATGTAGAGAACAAAGCCCAATAGGTTTCAACCTTCAATTTCACCTTTTTCAACAAGACCCACCAACCTTGTTCTTGAAGCTTTGATACCAATTGATACAAGAACGGATAGAGAAACAAAGAAACTAACTAGGAATTCAAAAAGGACAAGGAAATTAAAGGATAGATAAGTTGACACAAAGAGAAATACCAATTGGCAACCAAGGTTCTATATAACCAAGAACTCCAATTGAGTAATCACAAGCAACAAACTTCTTCATCCCCATCTTCCTCGCGAGACACATGAGTACCACTTTCTTCATATTCTCCTTCAAAATGGTAAATCTCTCCCTGAGCTTCCTCATGATCACCATTCCCCATATATCCCTCATATTCCCCATCGTCACACCCTTGATAGCTCCCATAGTCCTCCCCTTCACAACTACAACCATCATCGTCATAACAATCATAATCGCCACCACATGAATCGGAATCCATGGAGAAGTACCTGCAAAGAACACTTAGCAAACATGTTAGTAGTAAAGAAACCTCACCACACTCATGTTTACACTCGTTTGTGCTCGGCTAGCACCACTCAAATGAACTCACACACTCTTGCCTTTTACCACTCAAATGGATTGGCCGATGTTGATTCTCTATTGGATTCAGTTGCTTGCAAGGTGCACAATTTCTACTTGAGGTTGGAATGGATTCTTGTTAGACTCGAAGAAAGAGGATGACTCAATTCAAAATAAACGCACTTGAGCCAAGAAATTAACAACGAGGTAAAAATGAGAAAATCACGAAAAAAATTAGCACGAATGAAAATACGGACACAAGAACTAGTAAACACAAATTAGGAATAACTACTAAATGGCTACTAGTTGAGAGACACAAGAAAATGGAATGCAAAAATCGGGAAAATAACTAAAATTTCGGCCCGGGTAGGTGATAACTTGAAACCGCGGCTGTGAAGCCCTAATTGATCTAAGGTATCAATTTGAAATAACTAAAAATTTTAAAATTCTATACTTTTTTTTGCTCCCTACCAAAGGATTAGGGACACAAAACCATCAAGCAATCCCAAGAAAATTTTGGAATTGAAATGAATTAAGAAAAAAATTTGAGGCTTGAGAATGAGATGAAAGTGAAAGGAATTAAACCAAGAATTATTGTTGAAATACCTTTTATACGGTTGGAATTATACGGGCCGTATATTTTATACGGTCCGTATATACTCAACATATATCAAGAACAGTGAGCTCGTGAAATTGTCCTCAATCTACGGTGGACTTTATATGGCTCGTTAATGATCTACGGACCGTGAATTGTGACTGTATTTCCAGACCAGTAGCTCACAATTTGGTGTACAATTCTATGGTTGACCCTCTCAAGATTGTACGGACCGTAGATGAAATACGGCCAGTCAAATTGCACCGTAGATCCTTAACAATGTACTATGTTGTTGGATGCAATTTTACGCACTCAGTATACGGTCCATTAATTTTATACGGTCCGTGAAATTGGACCGTATATAGCCTTTTGGAATGATGTCTTGTTCGTCGTATACGAACTTTGGCTGGGTTTTCTTGACCTTTTCTTGACTTGTTGGACCCACACAACCTAATATTTTCCCTTTTGGGATAGAAAAACACCTTTTGACAACTTTGGGAAAATATTTTGGATCAAACGCACCCTTTGGTCATCTTCTTCCTTATGAAGATATGAGGCTCTTCAAGAACACCAAGAACATTCAAATTTTCAACTACTTCAATCCCAACTCCAATTGACCCCAAATTTCGGATCTAGCCTCTCCTCATCCTAGAGAACAAAGCTCACTCCAAATTGAGACCAATTGAACACCACAAATTGAACACCCACTTTCAAGTTCTTAAAGTTCTTCAAACATTCAAAACCCAAAAATGGTAGATCCTTCAAACTAGATACAAATTAACTCAAATTTCGAATAGAACAAATCTAATCCAAGCTCTGATACCAATTGATACCAGAACGGATACGCGGAATCGAGAAATTAAGAATACAAACAAAAGGGAAAGAAAAGATAGATAATTTGACACAACTTAAGGTTCAATTTAGCAACCAAAGTTATATAAAACTAAGACCTCTAAATTATCATGAAAAGAAACACCAAATTTTTAAGTTAACCTCAAGGGAATTGAATTCCCAAGCAACCAACCTCTCAATAATACAAGATTCAACAAGAGCCTACCAAAGGCATCTCACAAGTTTCTCTCTCTAGAGATAATCCTAAAAACACTCAAAATATTCATAATTCATCAAAAGCTTCAACAAGCTCTCTCATCTCTCATACTCCCAATGGAGTCTCACAATTTTAATATTTCATATCATAAAAGTCTACCTAATGAAATAAACTAAGGTAGTATTTATACTAGATAGAAAAGGAAGACAACTACATTATTACAATAATACCCTTAATGAAGTAAGGGCCTTGTTTGGTTGGTAGTCTTCTCAAAAGACGAGAAAAGGCCTTCTTCTCCCTACTTCATCCAAGTGAGGCCTATACTTCCATTTTATAATATTCTTGAGCTTCATGCCTTCAATCCAAGCACCTAATAAGTCTCCAAAGACGTGATCCCTAGCTCGGCTTGATGTGGATATTCTTGATGAAGCTTGGCTTGTATCACCAATTGTACAACCACTAATCAGTTGGTATTACACAACGAGTCCCGAAAGGGCCAGGTACATTACACATCGAGTCCCAAAAGGGCCGGGTACGTTACACACCAAGTCCTGAAAGGGCCGGGTACGTTATGATGATGATATTATATATACGTATGTATGAAAAAGTTTTTTTATAAAAGCTAAGCATGCATGACATCCGCCTTAAGAGGCATCCAAATGTACATGTTATGTCACGATCCGGTTAGGGGCCGCGACGGGTACCCGGGGCTAACCGCCGAGCACTGCTCGTTCTAGTACTCCTTAGGCTTATTTAACAATCATTTATCGGATTCATGCTCTATTTATAAGAAAACCCGTTTTCCTTTAGGAACATAATGTTTTTATACACATGAGCCCTTAGGCTAGCAAAATAATATATGTATATATTTACACAATGACCACACCATGAGACCATATGACCCACATTGAGTATCTACGAGCCTCTATGAGATGACATTTACAATTGTACACAAAAGAATCATCACAGGCACCTCCAGGACAATGGGGTGCTTTCGGTCAGCTAATAGCCTCTAAGAATCTGGAGCAAGATCTCCTCCCTGTCTACCTGTGGGCATGATTAAATCGTCCAAAGAAAATAGATGTCAGTACGAATATTATACTGAGTATGTAAGGCAGGAATGAAATAAACAAACATAATAGGAAAATCATGAGTCGAGAGGCAAAGGTATATCCTGTACAAGTGTCATAGGCAATCGCATTACTTACATATATCACATTTTACATAATCCTAGTATACATGTCATCACATCATATAAATCATCTCATCATAGTCCTCGTCGTTAACCCGCGTCTGGGTAACCATCATATGCCGCCCACTAGTGGTGATCATGCCCGGCCCTCTAGGCTCGGTATAGACATAGCAGCCCGCATTAGCAGTGACATGTCCGGCCATATAGGCGAGGTGGAATCATACGCAGCCCGCATTAGCAGTGACATGCCCGGCCATATAGGCGCGGTGGAATCATATCATCACAAAATCAATCATAACACATCACTATTCCACATCTCATGTTATCATTTCTTGGTATTCCATGCATCCCATAGTCATATTACAAGTTAGCATTATTCATCATCTTATTGTCATAGCATACATTAGTGTTAGGAGTATACATTAGGCTTTAAGGCAACCACACTATGTCGGGGTGACGTAAGGTCGTGAACCCCCGATTGTATTATGGACATTTCATGGGTATCATGCCTCGCCTTGAAGGAAATAAGGCATAAGGCGAGTGATAACAATAATAACATCATTAGCATTATAGGAACATCGTGCCACAATTTCTTGAATCTCTATACTCTAGCTCATTGTCATTATTATCATGCTTATAGGTGATTCGATATATAGAAGGACTCATAAGCTTCATCTTATAGAAGGATTATGGAAAACTTGAAGGATTCATGCCTTTTGAAAGAATAGTTAAGCCTCACATACCTTTCTTGTTTAAGCAATCTAGCGTTCGCTTATTCTCCTTCAATGTCACGTCTCTACCTTCAAAAGAGGATTCGTACTAACGTTAGTTAATCAACTATAAGAATGCACTACTATTTCTAGAGACAATTGGGCAGCACTTCCTTTGTTTATACTACCTTTCCATATTCCATATCAACTCCCAACACCCACAACAACAACTACAATATAGCAATCAACAATCATCATTCAGATACAATGACCATGATCGACCATTTCTCTTCATTTTTACCACCTTTATGGTTTTGGGTTCGCTATCGTATTTTCTTATGTATCACACTTATCTCATTGTCTACATGTCGTTTATAACGCATTCATACTCACAACACACTAACATTCATGATTCAATTCAACTACCATTCACTCGTGGCACTATTCACTTATTTATGACCAATTTGCTATGCTTTTCTACAATTCGGGTATCTTAACCTTTCAATACCTTAAACAACATGAAATGGTCATGAAACTTACCTTGGATGATGGTGGAACAATCCTTTAGTGGAGTCTCTACTCTAGCACCAAAACCCTACTTCACCTCTTTTGGTTTTCTTTGAGGAAGATGAACTTGAGCTAGGTATCACACTCTTGTTTTCATGAATTTGGCGTTGTTGATCTTGATTTTTCCTTGATTGTCTTGAATTTTTGTGGATGAAGTGTTTTGGAGTATTCTAGAGAATTCTTGAATTGTGAAGATGAGAAATGAAATGAAATGAGCTTGGGGTCCCTTATACTTAACTTAAAAAACTGATTTTTGTGAACAATAGTCGGGATGCACAGTGGCCGTAAACCCAGTTTATGGGCCGTATTCTGGTTTACGGTCCGTCCTCCACGACTGTATTTAAGCATATAAAAAACAGAAAGGTTTGTTGTAGGCCATGGTGGTTTACGGTCGCAGTTTACGGGCCGTATTTCGATTTACAGTCTGTATTCTGAGTCGTATTTAACCATTTCAACATTTGACAGAAAGTTGAAGTTTTGATAGTTGGAGGACGATGGCACTTTACTGTCCGTAAATCACTTTACGGGCCGTATTGTGTTTTACGACCACTGGGTCGCAATGCAAATCTGCTACCTTCGCGTTTTCAAAACTCATTGGTAGTCATTCCCTTCTTAGTAAAACATCGTACACTCATACTCTTCGTTGGTCTATTCATTGTATGCTCACGGAAAATTTTCCGAGGTGCCACAGGTTATCTCTTTCTTATTCCATCTTACTTTTCATATCTATATTGTGTTGTTATTCATGCCTTACATACACAGTACATTATTCGTATTGACGTCCTTTCTTTTGGACGCTGCGCTCATGCCCGCAGGTAGGCAGGGAGACGGATCAGAACCGTAGGTGTTTTATCAGCGGATTCTCAGGAGCACTCCACTTACTTCGGAGCTGTAGTGTATTTGGTATTGGTCCTTATTATCATTTGTATTCTATGTAGAGGCTTGTAGACATGTGTGTACAGTTAGATGTTTTATAGCTTCACCAGTTCATAATATTGTATAATATATTGGTAGCCTTGTCGGCTGGTGATGATGGACATAATTGCTGATGATTATATAGTGATGCACCGTTATGTTGTGGTATATGTCCTTACAGGTTATGACAACCATGAGCAAGTTTTAGGGTCCACCCAGAAATAATTATGAGATGTATACTTAGAGGTACTCGGTAAGTTAGCTCGGGGTGCCCATCATGGCCCTCTGGTTGGGTCGTGACAAAGTGGTATCAAAGCAGTTCGTCCTAAATAATGTCTACAAGCCGTGTCCAGTAGAGTCTTGTTTATGGGTGTGAAGCACGCCACACTTATAAACAAGAGGCTGCAGGGCATTTAGGAACCATTGACCTTTCTTTCTTATCTTAGATCATGCCATAGTGCTAAATCATAGGATATGAAGTCCCTGATTCTGCCCCAAATGTTTTGATTTTGGATAAGCAGTTGATTATGCCGCTACGAGGTAATTGCTGAGAATTGAAGTTGTTCATTCGAAAGGTATGCTTCCTGTTTGATTAATATGGATAGACGTTAATATAAGCACTTGAGCAAGATATTATGGGTATTTGTGATTGCCCTATGGGGCATTGGCTGGGTTTTCTTGACCTTTTCTAGACTTGTTGGACCCACACAACCTAATATTTTCCCTTTTGGGATAGAAAAACAACTTTTGACAACTTTGGGAAAATATTTTGGATCAAACGCACCCTTTGGTCATCTTCTTCCTTATGAAGATATGAAGATCTTCAAGAACACCAAGAACATTCAAATTTTCAACTACTTCAATCCCAACTCTAGTTGACCCCAAATTTCGGATCTAGCCTCTCCTCAACCTAAAGAACAAAGTCCACTCCAAATTGAGACCAATTGAACACTACAAATTGAACACCCACTTTCAAGTTCTTAAAGTTCTTCAAACATACAAAACCCAAAAATGGTAGATCCTTCAAACTAGCTACAAATTAACTCACTTCTTTTCACCTAAACAATAAAGCCCAAACCAATCAAAGCTCAATTTTACCAAAAACAACCAAACCCACTTGAGTTCTTCAAGCTTTGATGAAGCTTCAATCCAACAATGGTAGATTCTTCAATATTGGCCTGAATGACACGAAATTTGAAGATTTGAAACCCTAACGTACTAAGGACCAAGAATCTAATAACAAAACAACAAAACAAACACAAATTATTTTTTGGGGGGTTTTGGTGCAAAATTTCCAAAAGTTTTTTTTAGCAACAAACCCTAGGCTAGATTTGATAGAACAAATCTAATCCAAGCTCTGATACCAATTGATACAAGAACGGATACGCGGAATCGAGAAATTAAGAATACAAAAAAAAAGGGAAAGAAAAGATAGATAATTTGACACAACATAAGGTTCAATTTAGCAACCAAAGTTATATAAAACTAAGACCTCTAAATTATCATCAAAAGAAACACCAAATTCTTATGTTGAGCTCAAGGGAATTGAATTCCCAAGCAACCAACCTCTCAACAATACAAGATTCAACAAGAGCCTACCAAAGGCATCTCACAAGTTTCTCTCTCTAGAGATAACCCTAAAAACACTAAAAATATTTATAATTCATCAAAAGCTTCAACAAGATCTCATCTCTCATGCTCCCAATGGAGTCTCACAATTTTAATATTTCATATCATAAAAGTATACCTAATGAAATAAACTAAGGTAGTATTTATACTAGATAGAAAAGGAAGACAACTACATTATTACAATAATACCCTTAATGAAGTAAGGGCCTTGTTTGGTTGGTAGTCTTCTCAAAAGATGAGAAAAGGCCTTCTTCTCCCTACTTCATCCAAGTGAGGCCTATACTTCCATTTTATAATATTCTTGAGCTTCATGCCTTCAATCCAAGCACCTAATAAGTCTCCAAAGACGTGATCCCTAGCTCGGCTTGATGTGGATATTCTTGATGAAGCTTGGCTTGTATCACCAATTGTACAACCACTAATCAGTTGGTATTACACAACGAGTCCCGAAAGGGCCGGGTACGTTACATATCGAGTCCCAAAAGGGCCGGGTACGTTACACACCGAGTCCTGAAAGGGCCTGGTATGTTATGATGATGATATTATATATACGTATGTATGAAAAAGTTTTTTTATAAAAACTAAGCATGCATGACATCTGCCTTAAGAGGCATCCAAATGTACAGGTTATCTCTTTCTTATTCCATCTTACTTTTCATATCTATATTGTGTTGTTATTCATACCTTACATACACAGTACATTATTCGTATTGACGTCCCTTCTTTTGGACGCTGCGCTCATGCCCGCAGGTAGGCAGGGAGACGGATCAGAACTGTAGGTGTTTTATTACAGGATTCTCAGGAGCACTCCACTTACTTCGGAGCTGCAGTGTATTTGGTATTGGTCCTTATGATCATTTGTATTCTATGTAGAGGCTCGTAGACATGTGTGTAGAGTTAGATGTTTTATAGCTTCACCAGTTCATAATATTGTGTAATATAATGTAGCCTTGTCGGCTGGTGATGATGGACATAATTGTTGATGATTATATAGTGATGCACCGTTATGTTGTGGTATATGTCCTTATAGGTTATGACAACCATGAGCAAGTTTTAGGGTCCACCCAGAAATGATTATGAGATGTATACTTAGAGGTACTCGGTAAGTTAGCTCGGGGTGCCCATCATGGTCCTCTGGTTGGGTCGTGACAAAGTGGTATCAAAGCAGTTCGTCCTAAATAATGTCTACAAGCCGTGTCCAGTAGAGTCTTGTTTATGGGTGTGAAGTGCGCCACACTTATAAACAAGAGGCTGCATGGCATTTAGGAACCATTGAACTTTCTTTCTTATCTTAGATCATGCCATAGTGCTAAATCATAGGATTTGATGTCCCTGATTCTGCCCCAAATGTTTTGATTTTGGATAAGCAGTTGATTATGCCGCTACGAGGTAATTGCTGAGAATTGAAGTTGTTCATTCGAAAGGTATGCTTCCTGTTTTATTAATATGGATAGACGTTGATATAAGCACTTGAGCAAGATATTATAGGTATTTGTGATTGCCCTGTGGGGCATTGGATGTGTTTTTTGGGCTGTGTGCAGGAATGAGGCAATAAGAATTATAGAGGAAACTCTGCCAAAATTTTCACAAATTGAATTGTTTGCATGTCTATAGAGAAAGTGTCACACCCCGACCTTACTAGGGTGTGATGGGCACCCGACCCTTACTTAGGGCCGAGCGAACCCTCAGACTCTTGCTGCACATAAAGTTACGTCAAACTTTTAAATCAAATCAGACAAAATACATAGTAATTTTTTTTTCTTTCTTTCAAAAATGTTCTTTCTCGAAGCTTCCAAGCGAACAAATCTATAGTCATACAAAATTCAATACATAACACAGACCGACATATCGGCTGACGGAGCCGCTTACAGACTGACATACTATACCCACGACGTTGTCTGCAAAGTCTCTAATACCATACAGAAACCATAACACATATACCATACCCTCACTTGGCAGTCCTCCAGGAGCAAATGGAGTTCGCCACCACTGCTGAAATATCTTTTATAGGGTCCTTATCTCGTCTGGGAGTACCTGCGCGGCATGAAACGCAGCCCCCAAGGAACAGGGGTCAGTACAGAATATGTACTGAGTATGTAAGGCATAAAATACAGAAAGCAGAACTATAATCGAAACAAACAGTACCAAGAGTACGCATGTTATCCAGATTACCAAATTACTTGCTTCTCAGACACAGTTCATACAGACCAATACCGACCATACAGACCGACACAGACCATACCGACCAATACAGATCCTACAGACCGTACAAATCATACAAAGCATAACAAAATCATACAGAGCATACAGAATGCCGACATACTTACTTTCCAGACACAGATCGCACATACCGATACCAGATGTCAGAAGGAGTGTGGCACGTACAGAACGCACAGATAAGGTCATACGTCAGACGGAGTACAGAACGTACTGAATACTCAGATGATGTCATATATCTGACGGTACACAGAACATACAGATTACTCAAATGATGTCATATATCGGACGGAATACAGAACGTACAGATTACTCAGATAATGTCATATATCGGACGGAATACAGAACATACAGATTACTCAGATGATGTCATATATCGGACGGAATACAGAACGTACAGATTACTCAGATGATGTCATATATCGGACGGAATACAGAACGTACAGATGATGTCGTATATCGGACGGAATGCAGAACATACAGAATACTCAGATGATGTCAGAACATACAAAATACTCAGAATCGTATGTCACATATGCGTATAACAGAACCCGGCCCTGTGATAAGGGACGCGGTAAACAGAATCATCATATATCAAATTCATGTATCATATATGCATATATCAGAACCCGACCCTCCAGTGAGGGGTGCGGTAACAGAGCCTGGCCCTCTAGTACGGGACGCGGTGAACAGACAGATCATATGCCATCATGGCCACCACCCCATATCATCATATCATCAAACCATATAACAGAGCCCGGCCCGCCTATGAGGGACGCGGTGAACAATGCAGAGGAATGCGCACAATAACAGAACCTGGCCCGGGACGCAGTGAATCATATCGTAGCGGACACACGAGGACATAACAGAACCTGGCCCGGGACGCAGTGAAGGATACATTGAGTCATGCACGAGCAGAGTCGTGAGAAACCACATGCATAGGAATCAAGACACGACAGACCAGTATACTTACCGATACCTGGGGGCTCGGAACAGAGTTCAGGTCAATCCGACGTAGTATGAGAAAGTTACGTGCGTTCGAAGTACAGAACGCTTTATAAGCGTTTCAGAAGCCTTTTTCGGGGAATCAGAGTCATAGTCATATCAGGCACCTTCGGATGTCCTTACGAATCAGATCAAATAGAGATTTTGGAACCACACTTACGTATAAGAAAATTATGGACGTCTTGATACAGAAACCTCTTCGAACATTTCAGAGCAATCCGAGATCGTACACGGAAGTTAGGGACGTTAAATCTTACAGAAGTTCTCAAACCAGAATAAACATATCAGAACGCTCATATCAGAATACTGATTTCGGAATTCTCATATCAGGATACTCATATCAGAATGCTTATATCAGCAAGCTTACATCGGAATACTTATATCAAAATGCTCGTATCGAAATACTTATATCAAGGACTGACATCAAAATACTTATATCAAAATACTTACATCAGAATACTTATGTCAAAATGCGGATATCAGAATACTTGTACCAGAATACTTATATCAAAATACTTATATCAAATACTTATATCAGGGGATGAACTAGGATCACAAACTCAGGTCAAGAAGTGAATTAGAATCATAATCAGACTCAGAATCACAGAACAGAGTTACCCCAAGGCAGCATATCACATTATACCTTACTTGGCTCTAGGACGTGCCAAAGAAAAAAAAAGGGTAAGCCTTACATACCTGTGCTGCGACCAACTAGTTACGCTTGTGCATCCAACTTGTTTGTCTACATGCAAGAAAGTTCATCCCTTCATTAGTTCCATTATCATATACTTGCTTTAACCTTTCAAACACATTTACTTATATTCTGCCGGAATTTCGGCAGCATCTCCCCTGTAAACATACCAACCCCGAGAATATGGCTTGGCTCCAAATCAACAACAACAATCCGGGAATTTAACCCGGCCAAATCAACAACAATACTAACAATTATGCTAGCAATATTCCAACATTCAATTCAATTCAATTTAATTCACACCATATTCCAACAACTTAATCAATATACTATTTCATCTGAAACCTTCAACTTCAATCCCAACCATACATTTACTTATCGTTCGTATACCTTAACTTCGACGACACCCTTCATTCAATATCACATAATTCATAACGGCGACAACTAGAATATCAAATTACATCAATTCACCATAACTTACCAAACAACACCATTCTCGACCACAATGACTCCTTACATATTTTCATACAATTTCTTCCATCTCTACATGTTACAACAACAACATGCTACATAAAATTCATTCATTCATTTCCATATAACACAATTCACACACAAGGCCAACTTAGACCACACAACACACAACACAACACACGACTTCCACCATATACATGTGTTCCATATTTCTCATCCATTTTGCATTATGGAATTCACAACACAACCATCAAACTACTAAATAAAAATCATTTCATCTTTTCTATACAATCAACACCTCATTCGGCCAACACCACAACACACCCACTCCATGATTTTCATTCATTTTTTTTATACATTACAACACTACATAATCATGATGAATACACTTAATTCATTACTCCTACACATTTCACACAACACACGGCCCAACTTGTACATGCAATATTTCATGAATTCCCATCACTTCTACATTCAATAACATACATAAACCATTCATAACACATAAAAGAGAAGGTTAAACCTCACCTCCTTCTTCACCCTTTTTCCACTCGGCTTGCTTGCTAAAACGCAACAACGAGCGGTTCTCTTGTTCTAACAACTTCTCCACGTTGACGAGGACCTCTCAATCACTCTAAATGCAAGAAGAAAAAGATTTTTCTCCATCAACTTTCCATGGCTCATTTTTAAGAGCCATGGCCGAAACCCCCTCTCATCTCTTGCTTCTTTCTTTTGTTTTGTCTTTTTTTTCTTTCTTCTCCAATTCTTAAATAAGGATGAACTAGTCATCTTTCCATATTTATATTTTAGTCCCTTCCAATCATAAAATTTTCACATGTCCCCCCTTCTTTTATTCTCTAGAGTCTTCTTAAAAGAAGACTAATTAATTTAATTTAATTATTTTTTTCCTTTCCTTTTCTAGAATTTTCTTCTTCTTTTTCTTTTCTTTTCTTGAATTGTTTTATTTGGTCAAAGAAGACCAAATGTTTTCCTTGGTACACTTTAGCCCCCAAAGCAATGTGGGCATATACTTATGCCACACAACCAACATGGAAATTTTATGAACTTTCAAGACTTTTGTGAAATTCCCATTTTACCCCTAGCTTTCCATAATATCACCATGGTTCTATTTTGCGAATTTCTCTTTTTTTTTTCGCCCTCAGCCTTTCTTAATATTTCCATAATACTAATGTTGTGAATAATATTTGTAACCCACTTGTTCATTGAAATACATTTGGAAAATGGTCATTCCCTTAACTTCGTTACGACTACCTTGGAATATCCGAACGTATAAAATACGGGATATAACAGAAAGAGTAAAGGAAAAATGTGACCATCAACCGTTTCGTAAGTTATGATTGAAGGAACAACTATGAGACGCTTTCAAAGAGAAGTTTTAGAATGATTCTAATTTAATTTAAAGGTGGAACCCTGCAGGAAAAAAATGATTAACAGTTAAAGAAATTCGAATGAGTTGTGTTACATCCGACATTTTTGTTTATTAGAAAGATTCAAGATAAATTGATTTGTGATGAATAAGGCCACAATTGGACCTTACTTGGTATGAATGTGTAGGTTATGAATTCAATGGTGTGGAATTACGAAAGGTGGCCAAGGGCAAAATTGGAATTTTGGAAACTTGCCCATGAACTACAATATTTAGCCAACAATTTGGGCTCACAAAAATAATAAGAAAATGAGGCCCAAAAGGTGGAGGCCCAACCGGCCAAGAGGCCTTTGGCCCAAGTCCATTAATTAGTCATGTGACTAATTATATATCAAGGATAACTCTTAAGAAGCTTCAAGAAAAATTGAGTGAAAACAAGAGCAAAAGAGAAGGAGAGGTCACGGCTAAGAGAGAGAGAAAAGAGAAAAAGAAAGAAAAATTCTTGGAGCCAATCTCTTTGGTTCAAAAATTCAATTCTTGTGGGATTATTACCAAGCTCAAGATTCTATACAACTTGGTATAATTATTTTGGCAAGAGGACAACTCTAGTGGCAAGTGAAGAATTTGAAGAAAAGGTAAGAATTTCATGCCTTTGTTATGTTATGGAAGGTGTATGCATGTTGTAGAGTGTGGAATTGAGTAAGAAGTATGAAACTTGTGTGTTATGTGTGTGAATATGTGTTGGCCGTGTGGGAGGTTTTGACCGTGTGTGTGTGTGTGTTGTATACTTGTGATGAGTTGAATTTTTGTTGAAATCTTGTTGTAGTTATGGAAGAAATTGTATTAGAAGTGAAGGTTGAATGAATTAGTGAAAGTTGGAAATTATAAGGTATGGCCGTGTGGTGCTATGTGTAGGATGGAATATGAACTAAATTCCGTTAGTATGTTAATTGTGTTATTGTGAAATGAATGGAAAAATAATAGTCCTTGTTGTCATGGAAAAATGGTTACTAAGTTGTTGAAGGAAACTATGCAACCTTGTTATTGCTTATGTAAAAATGGAAATGGAAGTTGGGGGATATTGCTTGTTGGCCGTGTGGTGCCTTGTATGAAAGTGGATGGATTGAATTTATTTAATGCAATACTTGTGTTGTTATGACTTTGTGAAGTAGATGGAAGGATAATGGTTAAGCTAAAACGAAGAATTTGTTGGCTAGGTTGTTGTCGGAAA